>NW_022197768.1:2973482-3152039 GCF_009176525.2 Contarinia nasturtii
CTCTCTCTCTCTCTCTCTCTCTCTCTCTCTCTCTCTCTCTATCGCTCTTTCTACAACAAACGTGCTCAATAAAAACGAGACACAGAGACTATATGATTGCCCGAGTATGAATGTGAGACTTATAATCAAATTTTATTGAAATTTAATACCGCCATACAAGAAGTGCTGACTAGTATGTATGGCGGTGATGCATTTAAAATAACTCGCCGGAGAAGTCTCACATTTATTCTCGGTCATTCATATATGAATCGAACAACATAGAGAGCACTCTACCGATTCTCACTTGAAATTCACCCTCTGCTCTATCTCTCATTGTGTAATATTCAGGCAAATGAATAAATGATGAAAACCATACAAATGGAAAACTGACGATATTTGAAATGAATTCAGAACTAATTTTCAATAGTTGCAAATAAGAAATTGATGAGAAGAAGAAAGTCGAGCACAAAGAGCACGAAACTTGGCCAAAACTCGTTTCAAGTACCATGTGCAAAGCTGTATGTGGACGAGACTCTTCTCTTTTGTCGCTTTCGCTCTTTACCTTCTTCCGTTCAGTCTCTTTTGTCTATGGGGTTTCAACATCTTTTATGCGGATATACGACAATGTAAATGTAAATTGAAATATTTTTCATCTATTTTTCAAGTCGAGTACAAGAATACTCACATGGGTGCACATCGCACATATATTGCACACACATATATTTATTACGCGTTCTATTCGAAAATGGAGATATATGCTTGCTTGATGCAAATTAAACCAAAACCTTTAAATAACAAAAGTAAAAAACAAAAGACCAACACATGCTATCCAAAATCATAACAAACAAAATGGAATGACAGAGGATCATGCATATATGGACTATTTTGGATTCGTAAAATTGGACAAGAATATCTAGGGGCTTTCTACTATTCGTGAATGGCAGTTTATTCACAAAATATAAACTTTTCCTATTCATACGTAAAATATACGAAATAAAGCATATTCATTCGCATCAACATCTATGAAAGTTCCTATATTTCATTCTAAGCCATTCGCAAATGCCGTATACTGTTTGCGAGATGCGATATATTGTCTTGATTTGTACATAAACATTCCTATGTTTAGTTTGTATGCGTGATCATTTGCTTCCATTCGCAAAATATGTATGAAACATTCGTTCGCAAATGCAACATTCGTATAAGTTGGAAGCCCCTAGAAGAATATGCACAATAAAATGAATGTTTATTGTTTACTTTTCAATTGGTTATGATAATATATTTATGCATATATCTTCAGTTCCAATAAAATTGATGATGATTTCCATAAGCTTATCAAACAATAGATTGAATTTGAATGGTGAAGTCGATGTGATACTTCATGCGTGCCAAGAGTAGAAACGGTAATAAGAGTCACATGCGTTGCTCGTTGCAATTATAGTACAGTTATAGCAAATGTAATATCGATTCAATCGCAATATTTTGAATTTTCCTTTGAAATAAAGTTCTAGTTCAAAGACTGTTGGTTGCTTGAACAATTTGATCTGGAGCGATGGAAGTATTCTCAAATCGTCTATATTCTTGTGTGTCTTATTCAAAGAGAGATGGAGGAATGAGAGCAAAAATTGTAAATAGAAAATTTATATTGCGAAAAACATTGACTTTCACTGGTAAATACTAAACAGAAACATACGCCATTACAATTTGTGTTTTGTGCAAATTGAATACAAAGGAATCAGGCGGTTGAAAGTAGCAATTAGAGTGAAGTTTCTATTCATTGCGACGAGCAATCGGATGCTGGACGTTGAAAATCTCTATCGACAATACGAATGTAAAATATAGAAACGCGTTCCTCTCGCTCCAATATGGAAAGCAAAGATGACAAATTGAAAAGATACGAGAGAAAGAGAAAAGAACGAGGCAAAAAAAAAAAATGACGAGAGAAACAAATATGAGGATGAAACGGTAAAATAGAAATAATCAAGTGTACCGAGCGATGCCTAGCACTCCATCGAACTGGGCCAAACTTCTATAGTACTTGTTGGATAGCATCATTATGTTGTCATTATTTCATTCCGTTTTCATACATGTATACAATCTTCTTCAACAATTTAAATGTGTTGAGATAATTAATGTGGACTATGTCTTGTTGTGTTGATATTACGTGTCCCTCGTTCTCACAATACACGGCATTTTCTCTCTGTTTTTGCAGTTGATTGTCGGATTACACACTTTTTTCTTCAACTGTTGGTTGGAATACACAAGCGACATACACAATTCAAATCAGCGGATGTAGAAAAAAGGTATAAGCAATGACAACAGAATGAAATGAATGAACAAAAAGAAGCATAACAGCAGATAGAGGTGGTGAGAGAGAGAGAGAAATAGTCAAATGGAAAAATATAGAGGAACCACATTCACATTTTACTTGTACAACGTGAAAAACCATTCTTACATGAATGCACAACGATATTCAAAAAAAATGCCAGCGATGAGTTTTCGAATTTAAGGATGGAATACGAAACAAAACCCTCACAATTTCTACATTGTATGATAGATAAATGCCATACAAGTCAAATGGTTTCTGTTCAACCGTACAGAGTATTCTAAATTATTGTCTCCTGTATCCGTGTAGAACATCATCTGAATTCGAATATGAACCCGTTTAAATCTCTTTCTCTATCTGTTTTTCTCTGTTTCTTTCTCTCACATCTTCAATGCACTTCATCCTAGGGGGAGACAGGGGCTTTAGTATTGGTAATTTTTCTTAGTTTTTTTAGTAAATCGCATATAACGTGTACATTGACAGGACCTGATGAGTCCTAATTGTTCTTAGTTTTTTTTAGTTTTCTAGTTTGTGTCTACCCCCTAGACTTCATCAATTCACTATTATCCTCGAAAATATGTCACCAAATTTTTGTTCCCGTTTTCAAATCGATTTATCAATTTTAAATTTCATAATATATTCAGCCAAACGAGTTTATAGCCCTTTCCATCGACATATAAGTTTAAATAAAAAAATAAGGCTAATTCTATTCACTTGAGCTTAGATGGTCATCAGTTTACATTGAAAGTTGATTTCATAACTCAACACAAAACGAATCAATAGTGTATAATAGGAAAAAAAGTGTTAGATTTGCAAAATATCCTTTTATAGTCATCGATAATCCATCAAAGTTCACATACTCTATTCAACATTTTTCAAAACATGAATAAGTTGATGTGCATATATGAGGCATTCAAACTTTACAAATCGAAATATTATTGATATTACTGTCGTCATTGCTTTTTCAGCGCTTCAATATACTCGATAAAAGATGGAACCAACGCCACTACTGAAAACACAAACTTTACCATGTCTGTGTATATAATTGCATAAGTATGAGTGGGCATGTGAGAGAAGTTCAAAAAAGAGTAGCCATATTCAACGATGTCGCTCTTATGAAACAGCTATTTTAAAATATACATGTATGTCGAACTATTTATCGTTGGATGGGACAAATATGAAAAAGTATTTGAAGCAAATATGAAGTTTTCATACAAAGAATATATACATATTTCATCGTATTTTTTCAATCAATTAAATTCAAATGTAGTCCAAACTTGTATTTGTTTGTAATTTAAAATTTGTGATGTTTTTTTTTTCATGAAAATTTCCTATGTTAGTTTTCAAGCGGATGTTTTTACAATATGATTACATGATCGTAAAAAAGACCACACTATGTACACATCTCTGTACATATCATAAGAAAATGTTGATCTGGTGCCAATATTATTTCTTCTCCATTTGCATATTATTATTATTTTGTTATGATTCATACTTATTTTTTGCGTATTTTTTTTATTGAATATGCCTATTAAACTTACTTCTGTTTGATTATCACCTAGGAGGGAGACACAAACGATTAAACCATGATTCCAATATATAAACACTAATCCTACTATTCCACCAATCCGTCATTTCATTGTCAAATATGATGTCACATTTCGCCGCTATTCACTTTGTTGAAAACTTATTTATCGACACTGGAGTATAACATTTTGTTATTGATAATTCAAATGATTTAAGTTAAATGATAAAAAGTTCAATGCTTTGATCAAATTCTGTACTATCGATTACGAAAACATTGAATCTAACTCATTTTCGCTATTTCATACATGGCATTAGTGAATCTAGCTACTGAATTGTCTATTCCACTTTAATTTCTCGAATTTTTACACTAAAAGTCTAATCTTATTCCACGTGTCTACCCCCTAGATTATCACAAATTTGATTTGGTAGCCATATCCAAATCTTCGAATTCAACAACAAATCATCAAATGATTATACGTATGTAATAAAAAGTCTTTAAATCATACAAGCAAGTTGACATTGCCATTATAATTCAACAAATCACTAGTATTAATGGCGAAGCTATGAAAATTATTGGCTTTCAATTAAAATGGGCTAGCCGCATTGTCCATTGCCCTTCAATTGAGCAGAGAAAAAAAAAACGAACAATGCATAAATCATATTTTTAAATTGATAAGGACACATTCAATATTGTTTGTTCGGACCGCAAAATTACGGACAAAGTAGGAGAAAAAATCGAGAGGATCTGCTTGTGAGTTTTATTGGCCAAAAATTAAAGCAACCATCCACATTTTTCCGGCGTGAATATTATAAATGTCGAGACATGTCGTTTCGGTAAATTTGTTGTTGTTGTTGATGATGATGGTGGTGGTGGTAGTGGTGGTTGTTGTTGTGCCGGACGTTTTTCCAGGCGAATAAAATGAATTCTTGTATGCAATTATTTATTGGATGGTATCTTACGATGCAGGCAATTGGTTTTTATTTGTGCAATTTATATATCACATTAAATCACGTTTGTATTTGTATGCGTTGTTGTAAGTGTGCATTTTTTTTTCGTTCATGTGGGTTTGTATCGCGTCATCATCATGCACAGCATCCTGGTGGAAAAATGCTATTATCATTATTAGTCTTGTTAAATTTTGCGTTCAAAACATCACATAATAAATTTTCTATCGTGCACACACATAAAGCGAAGAGCACACAGAGTATTTATTTACACAGGGAAAAAATACACACACACATGCACAGAGCCCAAAAGAATGGCATTCACTCTTGTCGCACTAATGGTGAACAGCAATGGCAATGGCTTAGCTTTTCGTGTTCTTGCCTTGAAAGTTGTTGCCATGTTATTGTTATTGAGATATTGTTGCTTAAGTTTGATTTTAAAATCAAACCATTGTTAGCACATAACGATGGCGCTCTTTTTCCTTCTCTCGCTTTTATTCACGTTTGGTTTGCTATACAATGTTTTTGGCTATTTGCCAACATTCGCATGTTGATCGTTCGAATATCCAGAAAATGCAACAATGTTGCAATTTATACCGTTCAGTTTTGCTTTAGTTGCCGCTTTCAACTCAAACGTTTTCAATTTTTTCAAACACATACAAAGTATTTGGTATAGCTGTCTCTTACTCTATTCTCACTGTCTCTGTTTCTCTATGTCCCGTACTCCATCTCACTGACAAATGGATCCATTCGCTTTCATCCAAAAACTGTTGTTTATAAATAATAAAATATTTTAATAAGCACTAATATGACTATAAACAGACGGTTTAAGTTTTTCGAAGTAGCAAAAAATGAAGAAGAAGAAGATGAAGTGGAAAAAGTTAAAGAAAAAAGAAGAAGATCGAAACAAGCCAAAATACGATGCAATTGAACGTTCGTGCCCGGTCCTTTGATGCATTAAGCAGTAAGCGAGAAAACATAAAAATCCCGGATAACGCAAAGAGAATGTAATAAGTGGCTTTTTAATCCTATATTAAATTTCGAAACAGTTACTAGTGAAATCCGCACATATACAACTCTACTTCATAGAGAGAGAAAAAAAAAACAAAAAAGCACATGGAAACGAATTCAATCACTGGCTTAACATCGAAAACGAGATTTCAACGTTTCAGAAATGCGTTTAATTAAAGCCAGATGTTTGGTCGCTCCTATTTTCATCCAACAAATATATTTATGTTATATGGACGATGGAGGCGCTTTTAAGCGCACCACCAACGTAAAACTTCATTTTATTTGAAAGAAAAAATCCGTTTATTTCGACATTTTTGTGAACATGGTTCTTCATTTTTTCTTGTTTGAAATTACAAAAGCACACATACTTACAAATTAAAATCGTTAGGTTTAACTTGGTACAATCGCCAGAAGCAATTAAGCTACTTTTTGATCAAGCACATTTTCATTCGCCATAAAAAAGACTCACAGATAAAGAGAGGAAGAGAGAGAGAGAGCAAATAAGTTTGAGGTGGAGAACGACATTGGCATAGGTAATTGAATGTCTCAACAACATTTCTTTTGTGACAGTGAAATTGATTGTTCCATCTCATTTTTAACTATTTCGAATAGTTAAAGTGATAGAATTCAAACTTGGCTTCTTTTAGTTGCAACACAGTCAATAAATGATTGATGAAAATATTTGAGGATTCAAACTGAAAATCAAATATGGAAAAACTCTTTCGCCATATGAATTCCAAGTTTTCAATTGGACGAAATGTGGCTCTCAAACTTATTCTCATGAAAAATACTTCATAGACATGGTACGCAATGTTCCGCATACACACAAAACGTAGTCATAGGTTTAAAAGCATCAACCTTCAAGCACAGAAGCGAATGCAACGACTTGGTTAACCAATAGTTATAGCTAACGCGTATATCAAATAAAAGAAATACAAAAATCATAATAAAACTTAAACGAATAATTTCTCTCTCTACCTCTCTCCTTACTTTATGGAAATGAAAAAGTTATATGAGGGAGCGTTTGCATTCATTCTGGGAGTTACATCGATGTAGAGTTTTGCGGTCTATATGTATGCTGTAAAGTTATCTGAGGAAAGAAATTGAATGCAAAGAAAAGAGAAAGAGAAAAACTCGGCACCGGCAAAGGAAGAGTGTAAAACGAAAGCCATGAACAGAAACAAATTTTAAGTTAAAGTGCACTAAAATTGTTTCAATTTAGAAAAGTTTTTGGCAAACAAATTTTTTTTAACATTTTTTTGTGCATCATCATATAATATATGTAAAATGTAGTTTATATCTACGTGGATGGAGTTTTTTTGTGCTCTTTCAATTTAGCTTTTCAAGTTTGAATAATAAATAATAACGAGAAAAAAAGGATCGATATCAACCATCAAAACTCTGGCTATGGAAGAAATAGTTATACACCAGACAATACGTGCATAAATTCATGTATTTTTCCCTCGAGAGCATATTTTTTTGGCTGTCACTTGAACAAAACCACCGGAAAAAATCGCATACAATGTGAACATTTTGAATATGTCGCTGATAGAGTAATGCATATTTCATATTTTAGCGTGAGAAATTGTTTCGGGAGCAAAAATATGTTGTGGTTTAAAATTGATTTTTTTTTTCTTCTTCTATTAGTCTATTGCATATGGTTTTGGCATTTGAGTGTCAGTCTATAAATGCATTGATATTTATTTAACAACAATATTGTAATTATTTCGAGAACAATGCCACAACAACATTATTTCGCTTATTATAACTGTTCTGTTTAATAAATTGGTACAATTTTTCGCTGTGCATTACCCCTTATGCACAAGTTTTAGCGAGCATTAGCTCAAACCTTGATAGTTTTAAAAGCAAGTCCTGTCATTAAATAGACCAAAAACGTTATTCAACATATTTGTTTTGATCGATACAATGTCTTCATTCAATACCAAATGCTCGCTTTTACCAGTTACTACCATTAGCATAGAAATGATTACCATTAGCGTTCAATTACAATGCGGTTTCTCTTTTGACTCACGAAGAATGAGTTTTAATTTTAATGCAAAACGTAAATCAAAGCCCATTCATATTATATGAGGAATACCTTTCTAAATGTTAATGCGAGTCGCTAAAAGAGAATTTTGAAAATAGCCGTATGATAGAACAAAAAATTAGTTCAAGTCGAAATCAGTTTAAAGAAATTTGTTTTTTATTTCATTTTTCTTCTGAGCGCCTGAAAAATTACAAATTCTTCTTTCTTGATGATTCAATTGTTATGTTAGCGGAATGCAAAATGAAGATATAAAAGTCGGTGGGGGCTGCCTCAATTTCCTTTTATTTATAGACGTACACGTTAATAATCATATCGATGGGAAATTCAACAAACCGTATTAGTTTCTTCATCCAAGAATACAGAATACATAAAACTCGGATATGTACAATGTGCATTGTGAAGAAGCAGACGTTTAAATTATAAGCATATCTTTAAACGTTTCTCATCGCATCGATACAAAACTGATTCAACAAACTTTCTGCATTTTATTCGATATTTGTTCGATTTGTTTGAAAATTTATGGCATAAAGTTTTTATACCTTATAGAAATCGATTGGTGCGGCAAATCAATTGAAAACAATTTTTGTGCTCAATAGAATATGGAATAGGAGTGGACCATCGACATAATGTGGCTATAGTGAAAAACACCTTAACTTTTTTGTCTGTCACATTCCACATTGATTGTTTGCTTGTAAATGGTGTAAAATTCATGTGTACTGTATGTTTCGCACAACTTTTTCGATATTTTCAAAAATTAAACGTTATTATGTAAAAAATATTTACGAAAAATTTAATTAATTGAATTTGTAATAGTATCGCAGTTTTAACTGTGGTCAATATATCTTGACAATAGAGTGTCGAGAATACCTAGATTTCATATTTGAAAAAAAAATTCTTTTCATGATGGCATTAAATCCGTATTTCTAGATTAAATTAGAATAGTGTATACATTTCACCAGACGTGGTATATAACATAAACCGCAAGACTTTTGGTCGATGACTTGCACTACTTTCTCGATTTGTGGTGTATTAAACAATTTTATTCTTTGAATTCACGAAGTTTTGAGGCGCTTGAATTTTTGGGGGGATATATTGGTTTTGTGTATATGTTTTGTGCATTTTCATCATAAAAAAATCATTGTTTTTAATATAGTTATGGTTGCAAGAACATTTTAGCAGCAACAAGAAACGGTATCACTAATAGCATGTAGTATTTGATCTTTATTTTCTTCGTATTTCTTTAATTTGAACAATCAAGTTAACGTTATATTATGACTTTGGATTTTCGTCGTTTTATGCATTCGATGTAATTCTAAATAATCTGTTTCTCGAAAGAAGCCATAAGAACACCATAGATTCATTGCCTAAAACGATAAAAAATAAAATTCACATATAGTTGGCGCTGCATTCTATGCAAACTTGTTTTCCGTTGCAACGGACTAAGTGGAAAGTATACGCTTATTACATAGAATGTAGCGCCAACTATACGTGAATTTTATTTTTTCATCATTTTAGGCAGTAATCTTATCGCTTCTTTACATTTTGCAGCATTTGATTCATGATTTGATCCCATAAACGATTTATTTTGATAAATTTCTCTAGATCACCAGGTTTCATAAGATCGGAAATAAGACTTTCGAATAATGGACGTAAAATTGGATCGGCAATTTGGTGGTTCGTTGACACCTAGAAAGACTTTCAATTTGAACAATCAAAACATGCAGTGGTACGCGCTCTTTAGTTTCAATTTGAATTGTTAAATTGCATTGATGTGCCCATCGAGTGTGTTACATAAATTCAAGTTGCTTCCACTGCATGAATCAAAAGATTGCAATGGTATTTCTACAACACATTCATCGTTTTCTTTTAGTTTTTCACAAGAGAAAACTTCTTGCAATGCTATATAATCCGTTTTTCCAGATTTAAATTTTCCAGCCATTGATTGAAACGGTTTATTTAAATTGATAAATATCTCTAGATCATCAGGTTTCATAAGTTTGGAAATGGTCTCTGCAAGACTATTGAATAATGGACGTGACTTGGGATCGGTGTTCCAACATGACATCATAATATCGTATCTGAAATATGAATTTCTTAGTCATTGGTGTATTGCTTAAACGATAAAAACCATTCGTAACTTACATAGATTTAGTGGCATATTGTGGTTTACTCAATCGGTGTCCGTTTTTTAAATGCTTTTCTAGCTTGTCAAAAGAATCCAATTTTCTTTCAGAATATGGTTCTTCTCCGAGTGAAAATAGCTCCCATAAAACGATGCCAAATGACCAGACATCAGAATGTACATTGTACTTCGGTTCGCTAAGACATTCGAGCGCCAACCATTTAATTGGAACTGCTTCCTGCAAATATTCGAATATAAGTAGTATATATCTGTACTGAATATTAAAATTATATTACATGTCCTCGTGATCGGTAATATCCTTTCCTAGGCAAATCTCGCGCCAAACCGAAATCACAAATTTTAACTATGTTGTTTTTGCACAGCAATATATTTCTCGCGGCCAAATCCCGGTGTAGAATATTGCGAGATATTAAATAATGCATCCCTTGCGCCACTTGAAATGACCAGTAAAGTAAATCACACGTTGTAATTGAATCGAGCCTTGTATATTCGTTTTCATCTAGATGTAGAACAAGAAAAGGTCTGTTAACTAGCCTTTCGATTTGATGAGAGAGATTGTTCATCATGTAACTTATCACAGCAGACGGCAGTTCGCATGAGTGACGAAACCACCTTAGTGTGGTGCCGTTTTTGTAATTTCTTTCGTACAATTTTCTTTAGTTTTTGGTCCGGTTTTAGTTTTATCCCTTTTCAAAGATACCTTAAACATCGAAATCGATCAATCCGTTCAAAAAATTCAACATTTAATGTTGTATTTTACATTTCGGTTTCGTCACTCATTCTTCACCTCGACAGAGGTTTTTTATTTGAATTTATTTTGAACACAATAGTATGATTTATGTTATGAAAATATATCATTTTCTTAATACTTTCCTCGCATCGGATGGTCCTTTGAATAGTCGTTTAAATGATATTCCTGAGTTATTTCAAAATTCGAAGAATGAATGGAAGATTTTTCGTCAATTTCAAACTAAAAAAATTATCAATGAAATCGTTTTCAAAAGAAATTTTCTATCTAAGAATCAATGAACTTACTTCGTAATCTTGTTGATCATCACTTTCACAGTCAATTGAGGCATCTTCATTTTGTACTTGTTCAAATAAATTAATTGTATCATTCGAGTGATTAATTTGATCGATGAAACGTTCCCGATTAATTCTCAATAAATCTCCAATATTGCCGTAATCACAGTATTCGGTAATAATCATTAATTCATCTATAAATAAGTATATAGAGAGTTGAATAAATGTTGATTTTTGAAAATGATTCATATATTGAAAAGGATTTATTTACTTTGTACAATATTCTTGGTAACAGCTCCAAGTAAATTCACCACATTCAAATTTAGACCCATGTGCATCAATATCTTCAGTTCATTCACTAATAACCTCAATTCCTGAACATAAGGATGGCCAAATATAATAATCATATAACACTTTATGAGCAAAAACTATACAGTTTAGTAAAGAATTTTTGAACAAATTGATATGTTTCCATATTTTGTTCGATGTGTGAGAAATTTCATGAAGAGTTGAATTTCCAACTCAAACTTACTTCGTCATCGCATATACCATTGGATACCTTGACGGCAACCTTGGTTGTCTCCTCATTAGATAATATTCCATGTGCAACTCCTCTGTGGATTACACCAAAAGAACCTTGACCAATCACCTTTCCGATATAAAGCTTTTTTAGTGGAAATTCAAATTCTTTTTTATACGGCAATAGGTGGGCTTGGTTATTCAGTGGCTTATATTGGTTGATTCTCTGGGGATCTCCCATAAGAATTTTTGCCAACTGAACCCGTTTCCTTCGTTCACGAAGAAAACAAATTAGAATTACAATAACAAAAAGTCCGAGTACAACTATAATGGCTATGAATAGTATATCTGTTGGAAGAGATATGTGTAAATTTAGGAATTAAGTGAAACTTTAGATAACAAAAGTGTTTTGAAACAAATGAAATAAAAATCATAATAATATTTTTATAACTATCATATCTTCTCTCGGTCAAAACCTTGGCAAAATCAAACAAGACGTTCATTTGAAAGTATAAATGATTGCTATAGAATAAAAACAGCGTATGGAAAGGTTGCATTTCAAAGCGAAACACCGTCATACAAAATACAGCAAAAAATGTATGTAAAAACAAACTTTGGTGTGTGACCGTATCATACGCTGTATTTATTCTAGAGAATTCAAATTCGCTACGTACACATCCACGGTTGATTGTAACTCTCACAAATTTCTTGAATTTCACTATTTTTGGATGCCAATTTTTTAATGGCAAAACATCTAATAAATAATTACCAATTTTGGTAACTCCGTGCTCAGTACATTTTTCATCTTCCTTTGCATTTACATCTTGTTCAATTAAAATCATAAGACACAAAAATAATAAAACGAATGGCGGCTTCATTTAATTTCACTACTGCTTATGAAATAATCACAAAACATACACGAATCCAATTTAAATAAATGTTACAAACTTTATAATTTTTCATGCAATGCCACTTTAACGCATGAAATAATAACTGTTGTTCTTAATTTAATTCTGACTTCAAATCCTTATATCAGCACACTGTACAATTATCATTTAAAAATAATCTAGAAAATAATAATCTGGCTACATGAACAAAGTTCGACTACATTTGATCAGTATAAGTTTTCTTCTGAATGAAATTTCTTTTTCCTTTACATGTAATAGCATGAAAAAGAATGATCTTCCAATATAACTGATTAACTTATCAACAGTGGTATTTTGGATTCTCTGAATATCTGCGAGTAGCATAAGCATTATTTATGCGTAACAGGGTTTCTGACTTGGGTGAGTCTGATTTGAAATCAATTATATTGAAAATCAACAAATCAAATCACAAAACAATGATTTGATTTGTAAAGGTTCAAATAAAAACAGTCAAATAATTTGATTTAAAATGTCATATGTTTCGAATTTTATGAGTTGAAAATTTTAATTTTTATTTGATTTTTACATTGATTTAAATTTTCAAATCAAATATAACGCATTGCATAAGAGCTGAAACTGCACAGATGATCGGTTTTATGTTTGTATCACATGTACATGCACTACTTAAGTTGTTCAGTTATCGCAGTGACTCCTTATCAATATTTTTTTACGGTTAAAGATTTATTCTAAAAGGTCATATGGGAATGAGATCAACGTCAACCGTTAATCATTTTTGGAAAACAAACCGATAATTTTGTCTGTTGAAAACAAGATCTTGTCTTGCGCATGTGCCATATGGAATTCTTCTAATCGTTTTATGGTCAATTCGAATCTAATATGAAAATATATAACCATATAACCAGCTGATGAATGATGCCATGAAGAAGCAAAAAGTAAGTAAATATGCACATTGTTACTTTCTTCTACAATTGAATTATATATAATTAATCTACAGAATATAATCGTCTGAAATGGATTTGGACTTAAATTTATTTACATTGTACAGTAAACACACGCCGGCCATAATTTTTTTATTGACACAGGAAGGATCCTTGCTGTCTCTCTTGAAGCATATGCAGTGATTCGTTAATTGCTATTGACACTAAGACTTACTTAGAGTAATGTGCTAGCCAGCATTTGCTGGCTAGCAGTGCTAGTGCGATACGCTCGACGCATGGAAGACGCGTGTCTATGTGAAAGAAGCATTCTATATGAAGCGCTATGTACGCTCGTATTTCGATTTATTTTATCCGCTGTACTTCTGTTATGTTCATAAATTAAAAAAAAAATATTATGTTTGAAAAAAACCTACACAGTAAAAAAATATCAGCCGACGCTTACTGTGTAGGTTTTTGCAAACATAATATATTTTTTTTGAATCCTGATTTAAACAATCAGAAAAAATTAAGTCAAGTAAAATCAATTACAAGATTTATATTTATTTAAAAAAATCATAAACATAACAGAAGTACAGCGGATAAAATAAAGTAAGTCTTAGTGTCAATAGCAATTAACGAATCACTGAGCATATGGAGTGCAACTAAAACCCATTTTTCTACGGCTATATTTTATATATCTTTATAAGAAATCCCCTCAGTCTAGAGCCAAAGTAAACTCAATTCAGTGGGTTGTGGTCCAATCAAAATCCTCACATCCCACCTCTTTTGGAGAAGAATAAAAATTCGTCTTAATCGTGCCGTGATATATTTCTAAAAATGAAACCATGTCTACGAATATACTTTCCTGGTGGTCTAGTTTTTTTTTTGCTTTTTTCATTAGAAATACATAATTGATTCTTGTTTATCAAGTGGGAAATTTAAAAAAAAAATCATTTTTTCGTAATCTAATTACAATTTATAGAGCCATAACATGAAATTCCCAAAAAATGAGTCCAACAATATTAGATACTTTATTTCGATTTTTTTTTTAACTATTTAAGAGAAATCTTCCCCAAAACATATAGTTTCAGTTGATTTTTGAAATGAATGAAAACTTGGAGCGGCGTACAGTTTACTTCATTTATATTTTGTATGTGTTTATATTATGCGATGTGCACGTAGTTAATTTATTGTGAAAAGTGGCACATACAAGTTTTAACAATAACAATAATATGCTGCTTGTTCCCGTTTATATATCCCTTTAGTTATAGTTAGTTCGAGACGTTCATTAAACTCGCTACACCGCTTTATTGTAACACATAGCATCGAAAAACTTTTGCTATTTAATACTGGAAGCTTCAAGTTGCTTGTTGTTTGGTCATTTTTCACACTTCGCCTCTTTTGGTGCACGTTTTTCAAAAAATTTATCCTAATCCAGTCGGACTTAAAACTGGATCTCTTTATTTTAACACATTCCCCCCCGCCCACAAAGCCCATTTTCACTCAATGTTATATTCGAAGCAAAAAAAAGTTAGACAAGTTCGGGATGAATGAGAAAAAGAGTCGGTATGTGGTTTGCACATTTTCACCACATTGATTATAATCGCTATAATCGCTGGCCAGATAACAGATGTTCTAATTGAGAGCGAACAAGAGAAACAACACTATTTTAGCTGTGAGTCAAACATTTAATACTACGATAATGCATTGAATGCAATGAATGTCACACTCGAACACGGTCCCTCCTTCTCCTTCTCTCTTTGGACAATGAAAATAAAATGAAAGAACTTTAAAACTTTAGGCGTGGAAATCCACATCAAAAATTGGTTCGTGCTTCAAAACTTTTGAATGTTTGTTTTTGTTTGCAATTTTTTTATTCGCGTGAAAATAAAATGTAAGAGAAAAAAAATAACTCAAATTTATTGCAAACGAAAATAAAACATGCGGGTTAGAAAAAGTGAAATTGTTTACATTGGAAATTGGGAAATGGATTTGCAATCTAGTTAATTTTGATTTTATAGTCAACGTTGTATGCGTTTGTTTCAACTGAGATTGGACCAACGCCAACATATAGCCAGCGCAAAAAGTGGAACGAAACATTTTTCACTTTCAATTTCAGTGATCGTTTTGCTGGCGGACGAATTGAGAAAGAGTGAGAGAGAGCGAAAAGGAAAAAAGAAGATATAGTGTGGCATGAAGAAGGCAACAGCAATATATTCTGTCGTTTCGTTTTTCTTACTTAAAGCATTTCGTTCTCAATTTATATGCGCGAAGCGATGCTGCATTTGATTCTACATGGGATGGCAATCTGATAGGCTTTCCGCAAATCGTAGTTGAGCTTGAGCTCAAAGAAGAAGAAAAAAAAAATAAATAAGACAGAACGAGAAGAAATCAAAGAAAGCCAAAAACACAATTGCAAAACATAGTGCTTCACAAGACGATAAAAATATAAAAAGAAAAAGCCACACGGACAAATAAAGAAAACACAACGACCAAAACGAAATAGAAGCCGGAAGACGATGGAGAAATGGGAAAAAGATAAATATGAAGCTAAACGAAAACACGTCTTGTCTTAATTCGTTTTTGAAAATCTCTCGAAAGCAATTTTCGGCCAGAGATTCACTTTGGTGTTTGTTTGTGCTTGTGTTTCAAACGAGAGAAAGGGAGAGAGAGAGAGAGAGAGCACAGATTGCATCTCGCCAAGTGGCTAACGAATGCGAATGAGTTTTCTCTCACTCACTTTCGCTCGTTGTTCGTGCTGTTGGTCGTCAGTGGAAATTTCGTGAATCTCTGTGGATGCGTTTGATTCTATTTGTTTTCTGTAAATGGATTTATTTATGATTATTCGTTTGTTTGTTACATTCCATGACCACGTACACCCTTAATATGTGCGAATGAATGTCACAAACGATATCCTTTGGCCTCACAAACTGGAATTTCTGTTGTTTGTCATCTTTTTCCTTATCCAACCCCTTTCCATCGCTCACTCTCTGCTCGTTTCATAATTTTAAATTCACGAATCGCATTTAGCGTTCATTTCATACATGACAACACACACAAACCGTTCATAAATTTCAAATCGGCTTGTTTGCGGATTGAAATGGGCCAATTTCAGATCCGAGTAGATTACATCGATTTTGTTTTTCGACTGGCTGAAGCACTGCATTTCGATAAACTAAACAATAGGTGAATTCATGCATTATGGCCACAAATTGTTGTTCAGAAATATCAATCAATAAATTCTGATATATATACTATAAATATACATTCGAAATCAATTGACATTTCAAAAACAAAACCCTATTCAGATTTTAATTGTTTAAAATGTTGCGATAATTGAAAAATTTGCTCATCGCATTCGCTGCCGAAGCTTGGTGGCTAAATATTATGCAAATGGAATAACACATACGAACGTTTATATATGCGCGGTGAAAATCAAAGCATGTATGGCTGCAATCAAATATCACGTTTTCACTATTAATCATCAGTGAACAGTATTTCAGCATTTGCAGCAGTTTTTTTTTCTTCTACCAAACCGGTAACACACGCCAACCGATACACTTGCTGGAGTGCTCCGATGTCGAATTGCATGCACGCATTATTCGAATATTTATTTCGATGGAAATTGGATTGCACAAACCGATTGATTGAACTTCGATTGAGTGACAATAAAATAATAGCCTTTGGCATAATTTCCAACGATAACAAGAATTCGAATATGTATAACTAAAAATTATAATATGACTGTCGATTTATACATATATTTGTGGAGAAATGGAAATAGTAATATGACAATTTATCTATTTTCAGTCAATGTTCCCGACAATAATTATTTTCATTAATATTTATGAGTAGCAGGGTGTGCACAATGCCATGGGATCGCATTTGATGCACATTTACAGAAATTGACAGAGCCATTCATCGTCAAATATGCGACAAGCGAATAGCCAGTGAAATGCTCCAGTTAAGATAAAGTTTATAAATTGCATTCTATTCCATTCCATTTGAATCGATTTGGGCTTTAATCTTGCAATATATCATTGTTTATGATCGAACGAGATTTGATCATATCCAAAGACTCACATTACCATGAATATAGATTCCATACATTTCAATTTATACATAAAACAGGGGAACTTTTGAATGAAAATCTATGACTAAATTATTCAAAAAATATTCATTGTTTAAAAAAACTTCAATCGTGGCTCAATTATTGGTGGGATCGGAAAAAAGCTTAAGAGCATTTCTCACATTTTCAATTAACTGGCCAATGCTTTAGACGATTTTTTAAATAAAATAACTGTACGTCGAATATTATTCAGTTTTGGGTGATTAAATATTATTTAATAAATAATTCAATTGCTGTTGATTGTCATTTTTCTCTAATATAGTCAACTAAATATTAGTCAAATGATATAAATAAATTGGTGTCATATAAATTCATGGAAATGTGAATTTGTGATCGTATTAAAATTAAAGCGCTCAACGTAAACTAAATCAATAAATCAAAATTTTTGATGTGCGTAAATTTATCTTGATTTAGAATTGGAAGTGTGCCCACATTAAATCGTCGTTGCCTGTATGGTGTTTTGTACGTTCTATCTATATACTATTTAGCACACGACGCATTAATGAATGTGGCTTTGTTTGAGTGTGCGTCTGTACCATAAGCCGACTCTCATCTAAGGCCTTGAATGCTGTTATTGAAATTATTATTGTTTTATTATGAATAAAACTCATCAAGCTGCCGCTTTTGCACAATTTATGGCTCTCTAATCTAAAATTATGCATTAAAATGACATTATGAATATTCGCAAGCACACATGTACACACATTGTAGAGGCACCCACATGCTACACAAGATCGATGCAATTGAAACGATGGTTTGTTCGCTCCGCTTCAGTTTATTTCGAGCATTTGGGCTTGGAGAGCGGAATAACAATCGAAGCCACCGGATTGATTAGATTTATATCAATATGAGTATTTGTACAGCGGTGGTTCGTTCACATTTCTCTCATTGCTTATGGCTATCGGAATTGGATTCATTATACTTTATAAAAGTTATTAGCCGAGGAATTGAGCGAGCATCTGTGAATCTTAGCTTTCGTCGTTTCATATTATCAAAACTGAAATGCTAATGTTGAAGCCATTTCTCTGCCAAAAATCACTGTGTAATCCGCACTTCAATTAGATGAGATCCAAAGAAGCGGTGAAACAACAACAGCTGCGGAAACCCCATCAACAACAATAACAACAAAAGCAACAGCAGCTAGAAAAAGTAGAACACACTACTCAGCACCAAAAACACTTTTGCGAATTAAACGCGCTTTTTGTGAACAAGCCAGTTGTTTATTTCGCTCTCACTCTTTCATGCTATCCGTGTGCATGCAATACAAATCCGTTAAGTGAAGCACGTTTATTGCTTAATTAAAGCAAATTCGAAAATGTTCAAGTGAGAATCTGTTAACCGACCACTGAATGCATTGTAAACGCTCAATTTAGCTTGGATTTGGATTTGGCCCAAAAGATTTTGAATTTTATTCAATTTTTCGGCTAACTTGTAAAATAAAATGTAATCCAAATCCCAAAGCGTAAACAAATTGGCTTATCTGTTAATAAGTGAAACGTTTGACTGGCATTATATCCTATGTAAAGAGCGAAATGTCGGAATTCGTTTAAAAACAAAGCAATCGAAAGATTTAAGCAAAAGCTACAAGAGATTTCTAGCCAGATTTACAATTATTTGCCCGACATTCTGGCTGAATACTTTTTCATAACGTAATTATATTTTTTGGTGAGAAAATAATAGAGAATGAATGGAAAAATGATAGATCTGAGTGGATCTAACACATTGATAACTGTTCAACACACAAAATACCACACAAAATATTACTCAAATCTTAAATCTCATTTTCTTATCAAATCTTCGAACAGCAAACGACGTCGTCTCTGTTGTAAAGATACAACGAGAACAATATCGTCTGAATTGGGAGCCGGAGAGAAGGGTAGAGTGAGAGATGGGATCGAGTGATTCATTCAAAGTCATATGCATAATGGCAAATAGTTAAAGCTTGTAAGAGAATGACTAAGAGCAAAACTTTACACAATTGCCAAACACACAAAATGATTTCATTCAATTTTCGTTGATTTTGTTAAAGAGACGGTTCACGTCCATTGAATGCAAAGTGGATGATGGTAGCGAACTGAGTAAAATTATTTCGATGATGCGAATTGTGTGCGAATGAGTGCAAATGCATGAGCATGAGAGAGCACATTAAAAAAGTTTTCTAATTTGATTCTAGCGCTTGTTGTGTGTATTCGATTTCATGGAAAATTTTCCCGTCGAATTATCGTGCAGCGAAAAACAAAAAGAGCACGAGAACTCTTTTCACTCGCATCACATTCACATGCGAACAAATTCAGTGAAACGGCGTTATTGTTTTGATTGTGTGCGATTGAATTTATGTCTTATGCTTGAAATATAACAGCAATAAAATATAACAGCAATGTTACCAAAAAACACTCTATGTGAACCACACACATTCTCAACGACAACATGAATAATATGATATGTTGTGTAAACGTAAACAAGGCATTGCTTATTTTTCATTTCGGCACTACTTTCCAGTATCTGTGTTCGTCTTTAAGTTAGTTTGTTTATAATTCAGTTGTGAAAATTGTAAGTTTGCATGTCCCTGGTTCTGGTGCTTCCAAATGCTTCCATTTTTGGAAAAGATAAAGAGTGATATTGCTACAGACAACTGAATTATCATCCACATCATTGATGTGACATCACTTACAAGAATCTTTGTTGCTCTGGTTTATATACTATCATCCATTCTCTTTTACATTCTCATTGTTATTTGTAGAGCTGCGATAGTTTGCATTTTTGAAAGTTGAATGAAAATGTATTTATTGCTTCCGTTTGGAAATTATTTTTACACTGCGAAATTGTCTGAAATCGTAGTTTCACGATTCGTCGTGCTTCATTTCCAAATTAATGATATTTCCGATATAATACAATGCTCACAAATAAACACAAACAAATTATAATTCATCATTGGATTCTTTTGTTTTGGAACTTTGCCTCGTAATTATGCCATCTAAAATTATCTTCATTTTTCTCGATGAAAATTAGTTTTTTTTTTCAATTTTGCAATAAATTAGTTGCATACAATATATTTAGCTGCCGTCATCTGGATATTTCAGCTCATCTGGATGCCGTCAGCAGATGATACAAAGTGAAAACAATAGAAGTGATTGTTATAGTAATACCAGTATATAACAAGCTTATATACCTATAACAATCACTTCTATTGTTTTCACTGCTGACGGCATCCAGATGAGCTAAAATATCCAGATGACGGCAGCTAAATATATTGTCTGATTAGTTGAAAACTTAAATTCCGACTTTGAAGCGTTCAAAAAAATCTGCGACGAATAAAAACATACTCTCCTCTCGATATTTTCAATAGACATAATGTGTTTTTACTATGTTAAAGCAAAGCGCGACGATGACAAGCAACGTTAACCGTAGCGCCATGGTGCGGTTGCCAGCGAAACTAAAAAATGGCACAAATTTCGATCGCCCAAAATCAAAAATGGTACAAATTTGTGTCACCAAACATAAAAAGTGACAACCACAATGAAGTTGCTGCGTTGCCCAGCTGTCATTGTCGTCGTGCTTTGTGTAAAAGGTAACTTAAGGCATCGATTATTGTGTAAATACCTCGGATTTTACTGGTAATATACCAAGTTTTTCTTTCCAAAAGCAAAAACATAAATGAACCATATTGTTCAGAGTGCACAATGTCTGTAATGAATTAAGAAAAGTATTGTAAATCTCGTACTAACTGTCAGAGTTAAGTGTAGTCTTCAATGTGTGTACGAAAGAGAGAAGTACGTCTGTTACCAAAAGTTCTTTGATGTGTGTATCGTGTGAACTAAAACATACGTTTGGCTCGTAAAGTACGAAACTCTGTTCGGCATATACAATTCGTTGCACAAACTCTATAGAGCAATGCTATACCGGAGGCTTAAAACCAAATAACGAATACCATTCTATAGCGTAATGTTTATAGTTAGTTATTTGATGAAAAAGGCAAATTGGTATATTGTACATATTGTGTGTATCGTGATGGTTTTCATTGCTGCGAAATAGATAACATATATTTAAGCACACAAACACACATACACATCACAATATGTATACTGTATACATACAAAAGCGACATTGAATAAATTTACTAAGCCATTTGTTATGGTTTTTGTTGTTGATGTTTGGCTTTTTTGTTTATTTGGCCACTTTTTTGCTGTTTGTATTTGAGGATATAATCAGACATGTTACGACATTGGCATTGGCATTGGCATTGGACATTGAAAAACAACCGCTATTGCGTTTTATCAATGAAATCCGAATAAAACAAACCAAAATATTCAATCATTTGGGAGTTTAATCCGGTGTCATTTGTTTTGCATCCACTTTATAGCTAAGCTGAGAGTTGTTCATTTGATATGTTTACAATTGTGCCGGTGCAATCGAATTGTTTTACACCTTGAGAATCTGAAATTTCACCTAACATTTACACCATGTCTTTTTCAAAGTTTTCTTTTTCTTCATCACATTATTTGCTTGTATAATTTTCCCTTGATAATTCTGCGTCATGTTTTCATTCGTTTCATTTTGGTTTTTGTATTCATGCTGTTAACTTATTTAGCGAATTTCATTTGAGCATTGTGAAAAGCATTTCAAACTTCATTCGTATTCAAAATGAATTGTTTTATTGTTACCAGTATTCTTTTTTTCGTGTGCGTGTTCATTATTAAATAAAGAATCTAAGCAAGCGTCTAAACACATCACACGCGCACCTCGTCTAATGAAATCATTCAATTCTTGCAAACGAAATAAAATGGAACAATGCATCACTTTAATTGGAGCATAATAATTTCCTTCATTGTGTGTTAAATGTGTATTATTCGGAGTCTAAGAAATTTAACGTCGTTGTTATCACTCAAGTCGTTTATTAAACGTTCCGTTATGTACCGTAATGTAGCGCAAAAAGTGGTTTCATTGTGCACACTATGAGTATTTGTGAGCCGGTGAGTGTGGGTGAACGAGTGAATGTGATCCTGATTCGTTTTACTTAAATGCCGCCGGATATGTGCACATATGAATATATTTGCCTTATTGTCAATGCGATTTATTATCAAAGACAACCAAAATGAATAACTACACGAACTCAATTCGAATTTTTTGGTGTGCACAAGTGAAGCGCTTCTCATTTCCAAATTGAAAGATTTCCATTTTCATAATCGTCGAATCCATGCATCGTTGCGAAGTTGGAATATTCTCTCTTTTTTTAAGAATATGCGGTAACATTGAAGAAAGCAAAAAATCATGCAATATTATCGTTTATAATATGTCATGACTTTCAACATATCATTTGTTATCGTTTAGCGCCACTTCAGTTCAATTGTAGTATAGTTTCTGAAGTCTGTCAACTAAATACTTATTTGGTTCACTCGACACATTTAAATGCATCTATTGTTCTACTTTAAATGCTCTCCAAAGTTCTATATTTAAACATAAACACTTTAATTTTTCATCATGTGTAGCTTACCGCACCTTTCTCCCCACTTTTTTTCTATATGTGAAACAAACAATGGGCGGAAAACGTCGAATTTAGCGTTTTCATACTTGTTTGAATTCATGAATGCCCAACCAAGCCATTGCTTTTTTCTAATATATGCACTCTAAAGGCTATTGCGATAACAATCAAGTTTCGTTGCATTTGGCACAAATGGTTTCGTTGTTGTTTTATGACATTCCAAATTATGTTCACGTTATACAATAACCATCCTTTTAAAATCATACTGCAATACAAGCATGCACTAAAACCGGTCATTTATTGCAATTAATCAAATCTATTTGGTTGTCTCTGTTACTCCCATGAAAAATTATATTTGAGTTGGATAGCTGGCCAACTTTTTGGCATTTTTCTTTCGAATATTTTGGCGAGCAACACAGGAAAATCTTTGGTATCGGATCTCAATCAAGACGTCGTGAATTATGTGATAGCTTGCGACTTTTATGCGAAATTATTTGCAAGAGGTGTCTGAAACAAATCGTGAATTCGAACAAGTCGCAAAGAATTCGGTATGAAGAAGTAAAATAATTCGTAAGATTTGTGTCCTTTGTATTGATCAAATTGTGACAACTTATTGCATACGTCCTCAGCTGGGATCGGAGGGAATTCTAATTTCCTAGGATTTGTTTTTGGCGTGGAGATTCTTTCGATTCAATAAACTTTTTCAATTCGCAAATAGATCATTTCCCCTTGGAAATCGATTTAAATCGATGACACAGCGACAATGTTTATATGCCCGTCATATGCGAAAATTCACTTTAATTTCCACTTTAGAAAATAAATTTTCACATTACGGCGTGGTTTTCATCATATTGAACGGCGTAGTTTTCATTTGTAAATTGTGTGAAAGCCTCCAAAAATATCGTTGCACATGAATATGGTAGAAATCTGATAAAAATGGAATAAAGATTAAATTCGGTGAAAACAAACAACGATTGGCTTTTAAATTGTTTGATTTGAAGAGTTTTTAATTTTTATTCCTTTTGTTCCTCTACAATAATGGCAAGCGAGTATCTCGTATTGTGCTGTTCATTCTCCCCATTCCCATTTCTCCCTTGTTCTCTTTTACAAGAGAGTACATATCATATTATAAAAGTATATCTGGTTGTTAGTGCATCCCTTGAAGCGAAGTGCATTTTATAAAGTTGTCACATGTTGAATCTTTCAGACCTACAAGATAATGCTTTCAAAATGTTTGTTCCACGCGGCAATGATATAAATAAAAAGAATGCTCTCTCCTGTAAAATATTACATTCGGGATTGTGCAACTTTGTGGTGCATTTCAGCAAATCTCTACTTTTTGGAATGTTTCGCTCGCTGATCGACGCTACACATATAAGGTCACCAAAAGAGACGAAGCGAGTAGGGGGTGAAAGAGGAAAGAGATAGAAAATGCAATCTCTTAATTTCTTGCATACAAAAGCCACCATGAAGAATGCAACCGACGAAAGTTCAATGTCCATAATTCAGATGATACAACGCATTACATTTTTGCATATATATTTTTTCATACAGCTTCGTTTTTTTTTTTCATCACTTTCACACAGAGTTTTTAAATTTAATTACCCCATTTTAAATTATCACAAAAAGTTCAATATTTATGAAGCGAAAACCTACGAGCGAAGAATGGAATAAAAAAAACGAGAAACAAACGAAATCGTTGCATGGCACAATATGGATAGGAAATCGGGTCCCTCTTTCATTTTATACAATAGCATTACTGTGCACTCTATTTGTTCAAGAGCCAGACCACCACCACTGTTTCGATTGCGCGCGCGTTAGCATTTTGTCGTAGAAAAAAAATGCAAAAGAGAAAAAGAGAAGAACGCCAGGAACTTAGAGACAGTAGAACAAGAGATAAATATAGTCGAAAAGCAATTCCAATAGATGATAATGACGACAAGAGGCAACAAGATGATACTCGAAAATAACAACAACAGCTTTCGACCATGACAAACACATGCACCATACAAATTACCAAACCACCGAAAATATGCTTTACTCTACCCGAATGCATCTCGCATTTCACAATTTTATTCGCAAATATATATAAAGATATATATCGCATTCGATGCATAAGTTTTTCTTTCTCTCTCTCGGTGTATCGTTGCCGTTTTCATATCTTTTGCGCTCCTCACGCGTTGTTTTCTATCTGTTATTCATCGTTCTTCATATGGGAAATGGTCCGTGTTGTGGTCTTCAGAATTTTTGCTTTCGCGAGATCTCCTTTCACCAAACAATTCAAAAACAATGTTAACGTTAAGAGAGTATGTACACTGTACAGTGTACACGCCGGAACATATGTTTGTAATTACTATTAATGTGCTTTTATCTGTCGAGCACAATGGACTAGTTCTCGCAGATACATTATATTCACAAAACGGATTGCAATGTTCATGAAAAAGCACCGAATAAAATATGAATTGGAATCTAAAAAAATGGTAAATATTCTTCAGCTGGCAATCGATGCACAATCCATGGAAAGAGCTAGATTGCGAGACAGGGTGACAGAAAGAGACGAAATGATCATACCTTCTTCAGCACATACACACTATTTTCGCCCATGTGAGGCCATGTCCCCCTTTGCAGTTGGCTAATTAAATTTGAATTAAACGAGCTGATACTCTTAAGAGCAATTACATCATTAAAATCTTAGCATGGTTAGCATGGATCGTGCAAAGTACAGCGTTGATATTTCAAATGCTATGGCAATGCGTTGGTCAGTAAATTCGACGATTTTACTATTTAAGTGCAATTGAAATTGCTAAAGAATTACATTCAACAGATTTTCGATCTCACGCGATGACTGTGCTCCTTGTGGAATTTGCACCGGGGAAAAAGAACGCCTTGCATATGTGTATTCGAACGCGGTGCGAATACGTTTTGCAATTTTAAATGTGCAAAATATATGGCCAGAGCAATAGAGCATCCATACGGCAATTCATTCTCTATCCATTCAACCTTAGATAACATGAAAATTATTGCCAGACTTTTCCGGTGAAATGACCGAAGTATCTGGATTGTTTTAAAATTTACACTTGGATTGTTTTGACAAAATGAAATTGGCCACGCTTGGAAAAAATCAATTTTGTAATTTTTGAGGCGTAAAAAAATGGCATTTATTGCACGCATTCAATCGACAATAAACAGTCGAAATGCATATCGAAAAATTTCGGAAATGAAATCAAATGTGAATTCTCATAGGCATCACTGTAGACTGCTTACAATATACTGTAGCAAATACTTTAAATCCGATTACAAGGAACCCTTTGAAGTCAATTCTTTATGGTTGTATGCAGTGGACCGGTGTCGATATATTTGTGTGCGTGCCTATGATTGTGTTGGTGGCCATTTGTTCGAATATTGGTGAGTCAATTTGGGGAAATGCACTGAGATCACCAACTCTCCTCACATGATTTGAAAAATTAAGAGAGAATTCGGATAAAATTGCAGAGCTTTATCAACGCATGCGCACATCATACATCGCACATATTTCCACTTTCCATCAAGCGAGCACTAAACACTTTTAATTCAATTTGTACACGGAACGTCGAAGTCGGAATGTCGTTCAATGTATGAATCACAATGAAATTACATTTTTTGCGATTGATTTTAATCATATTTTAATTCAAACATCAATAAAAAGCATAAACAAATAGCTGATGTCCTCTTTTTACTAATTGTTCAATACGTACATTCAATTTATTAAAAAATCGCAAATTTTTCTCTCTAAAATATTCATTCAAAATTTATTAAACTATACGTTGCTACTGTTAAACAGTGAAAATTACATTCAAATGTTTGTGCTGACTTTTCGCGCGTTTACTTTTTTTATTCGTTTTTGTTTTCTGGCATGTTTGTAATCTACGGCAATTCGATGGTTAAAATTCATTAAAATATGGATCGCAAAAATTCAAATCAACCAAATAAAGTTTAAATAAAATCAAATTGTTGGCACTGTTTTTTATTTGATTGTATTTCGAATCCGATTCGAATGCCATTCATTATCGCTCCTTTTTTCCGCTATTTTCTCTCTCTCTCTCTCTCTCTCTCTCTCTCTCTCTCGCTACAAATAATACACTTGAATAAAAAAAAATATGAATAATTGGTTAATTCAAGTTATAAAGTGAGAGAATGAGATGAGGAAACGGTGGCAAAGAGACGTGATCCATTTACTATATTGTAGTTTGCGAGAAGCGATATTGCATGCTTCCAATAAATATTACACACGCATGGTTTGCGTACTTTTGTTGCATGACACATTCCGGGGTTATTTGTGTGTTCGTTGCAACAACCAATTCAATTGTCATACACTCATTGTTGTGATCTACTACATAATGTAACAAAAAAAGATACACACACAGTGCTCGAACTGTAGATATGCATTCTCTTTCGTTGCTGTTCATCCGTGATATTTTGTCTTTGTCGTTGATCTGTGATTTAAAATATCCCATATGGAATACACGACAAGAGTTTGGTTCAATATTGGATTGTTGTTCATGATGCGCCGAAAGCCATTTCCTGACACTTTCACGCAATATAACGAAAAAAATCGTGAATAAAAAACATGAACAAAGAATTATATCATACAAAAAGCTCAATTGCAAAATATTTGTGTGTATGCTTTGCATGGTCAAACGGGCATATATGGTTGTGACTTTGCGGACCATTTCCGCTTCGATAGCAAGAGAAAAGTTGGATATTTAGCTGAACAGTTTATTAAAATGTGTTTGTCAGATGGAACCGATGTTTACACATTCATTTGTCTGATCATTATACTGTCTACTGTCATGTCACACATATAGCTACTGATATAAGTGCATCATGTATTTCAACACAGTTACTAAAAAATAACGTCATATTATGTAACCAATTTTTTTTTGCATGTCATTTTATTTCTGTTTTTTGTCATTAATGCCTACTTTGTACAAAATGTGCGTAGTTCCTTACTCCAATCCACGAAAAGAAATTCGAAATATGTTTTTCATAAAAATTGAGATACTTTGATTAATCGAACCCCGTTTGGTTTCAACGATAGGAAATTTTTCAAATGACTGGTTAAAATTGCATAAGATTCTTTGTTCAGCCAAATGTTTCGTACCAATTTTGTCGATGCGCTTTTGTTTGTGAACATTTCATAATCTCCTTTTTTTTCAGCATTTTTAAACTTCAAAGCTTTGTGGCTGGCTATCACCCAAAAGACTCTACATATTTGGACAGAAATATAAAGTATGCTATGACATCTCAAACATGTTTCAACCCGATGTAAAAGCCACAATATTGGCAGTTAACTTTTAAAACTTGGCTCAAGTATTAACAATTTTAACATAATATAGATGTAATTCTATTTATACAAAATATTGAACATTTTTCGACCATTATCGAAAGCAACCCATGAAACGATCATACACACATTTACATAATCATTATTGTCATTTGAGACTTATGACAATTGTGAAAAAAAAAAATATTTCGACACTTTTGTCTTTTTCATTCAAGTTTTCTTGCGAGAAGAAATTATAAAAATTCTGTTTCGTTCAGAAAAGGCTTTAAATTTTTCGCATAATGATTTTTATTTTATACTGTAATTTTAAATAGGTTGAATTGAGAGTTTGTATCCCGCGATCATGTTAAATCGAAAACTAATTAGCTTAATAGGCTTTGCTATAATACTATTAGATGTAATCCGAGCAGGTCTTAAGAAACTATTTTTATAAAAACAAGCTGATTCGAGTTTCAGTTCAATTGGCAGTTGTCTCTTTGGAGTCTTCAGAAATTTTTCCGTGATGCTAAGTGTTTACTTTTCGATTATTTTTTTTTTTTAATTATGTTTGTTCTGAGATCAAATATTTAGTCAACAACTGTCTTCATCGTTACACACAGTTTTTCATTTCATTTGTAATTTTTGGGAAATATATGAAATTCGTTTCGTCTCTTTTTTTTTCAATTAAAAAGATGATGATTCATCAGTGGAGATTGCGGCAAAACAGAAACGTGGTGGACTAATTTGAAAACTTCCATATTCTCAAACGCATGGCATAAATTTACAGCGAAAAGCATCACCGGAGTGAAAGTAGAATATGTAATTAAAGACATTCCCGAAAATAAATACGATGAAGTAGTGAATTTGATGGCTCTTTATGCTCTAAAATTCACATCAATATAAGGCACTTGGTATGCATAGCTGTGATAGATTTTTCACAAATTTATTGAATTTATTATATAAATCGTAAAATTCTATAGAATTATGGAGTGACGCAGAGGTTGTAAACTATCTCAAATTACAGTGGCGCCTGATTCTGTTAATTGCTACCGTAAGAAAAGTAAAAAGTTATAAATTGATAAAATTTGTTTTTGTTCATTCCAAGATTTCGAACAAGAAATTAGACAAATTAAATCAGTTGCATCACAAGATTGCACTTGATACAATTGGACATTATAATGTTGAAGAATACTTGTGTAGCATTTGTCTTGAAATTAATCCGGACAATGAGTCATTTTCAATATCTAGAGAAGCTATGAGTATGTGTGCGACATTAGTTGTACGTCTGAATACAAGTGAACAGTGTCACCATTGAATACGCAAAAGTGCAGACTACTGCGATTGTGCCATTTGAAAGGCACAACGAGAGAACACGGGCATTAATTTGAAAATCGGAGAGTTATTTTAAATTATGGCTAAGAAATGATCTGCTGAAAATACTATTTTCGGCCATGCGAAAGTTTAAAAAACTGTTTAAAAGATAACGATAATTCAAATAAAACGAAAAGAAAAAAACAAGTTACAGCTGAACTATTTCAAATGAATGGTTACCAATGGTATTTCTTTTGTTTATGAATGCCGTTGCACATCAATCAAATATAAAGGCACAACTTTTTGCGTTGGCTCAAAGGGAAATCTTTTTTGAGAAATTTTCTTCATTTTTATGCAATCATCACTCTGATGGAATGCATTAACAATTTAACATAACAGCATCATCACCATCCACTGTCATCATCATCGCCGTCATCGCCGCTTTGTGCGAAACATAAGTGTGCCATAATGAATAAGCATACTACTACTTGCCAGAGATTCCACTTGTTTTTTTGTAAAATATTTTGTTTACAAATTTATGTGTTAAACATATATATTTTTATATACGTATTATATAAAAGGCAGAGATGCCAACGAATATTCATTTTTGTGTTCATCACGAACCCATTTTTTTTATGTGAACGAACATGTTAGTTCGTGGCGGCCGACATTGCAAACACAATGAACGCAAACATTTTTATTATACGTACGAACTTGTTTTTTACTAACGCGTTCTTTGACATCTCAAATAAAAGGATATAAATAAATAAGAATAAAGGCAATAAATCCAACAACTGATTTGTTTGTGTGCGTATTTTATCCCTGTTGACCTTTTTAACCGGACTCTCTGATATTTCATTTGACTCATTCATTCTGAATCTGCCTACAAATTTCGAATCTAATGAATTTTGTAAATGCCGTAATTTGATTAGAGTTTGTCCAAATTTTTACAAATATTTTTTTCTTTCCACCGTTTGCTTCACATGCTGTCGCTCAATATGAATGTGAATCATTTTAGAGTACTTGTCGTGGTTAAATTTGGAATTATTTTTGATAAAACTAGATCAAACTTGAAGATGAAGTGATTCATTATGTTTTCACAGGCCGATATGTGTTTTATCACAATGAAATGCTTGTAGTAGTTGAAGAGTTGAACAAAAAAACCTGCCATTTATGGTTTTTTCTCTATTGTATAATGTTTGCGACATGTTCGATTGTCCATGTGAAAATGCTTTAGACAATGAATGAGTACCGAATAATTCGTATACTCTTTTGTGCATCGGAATACAAAAAAAAAGCAACAACGAAAAGCAAATATATTCGTTTGAATAAATTTCGTTAAAATTTACGAGTGAAATTTAAACAAAAAAACATAAGACTAAGTAGGTAAGTGCTACATGCATATGCGATTATTATCGTTGAATCCTCTGAATAACGCTGATTCAAATATGAATGCATGAGTGTGGGACTGCTGAATCGTTTGTTCATTCTCTATCTCTCTTTTCTTCTGTATTTATATATTTGTACGACATTTATTTGTTTTATCCCGCCAACATTTCGCTTTTTTGGCGTGAATTTTTAATTTTCTCTTTGCAATTTATTCGGCTAGAGTGGAATGTTTATTTTAAGGACATTTTCTAGCATGAGCTTGTGCAAACATTAATGGAAATGTTTTCGTATTTTCGAGATTTTCAATCCATGAGCCAGTGCGCTTCTCGGTTTGTAAAAAGAGAAAGAGAAAAAGAGAGAGTGGAAGAGAGGGGAAACAAACGAAAGCATCAAGAGCAACAAGCCATACGCATATGTATAAGTGCGTACTTTTCTCGGTTTATGTCAAATTCGAAAAGTGATGTGAAAGCAACACTTACCACTGACATCCATAACATTAAATAAATACGGTCCTTTTTCAGAGTTACTTGGAAATCAAAGGGAGCACAAAAGACAGCATACAAATGAGAACGATGATGAGAGAAAGAAAGTTATAGAGTACAAAAAGAAATTTATTTGCGTATATGTATGGGGAGGAGTAATAGAATCAAAAAGTGCAGTTGAAAAAAACAACAACAACAACATATTGTACAGCCTACTGTTTGTGTGTAGAATAGATGCGATGACAAAGGGTAAGCTCCTATAAATGTTGAATAATATGCATTTATTTATTTGATTTTTTTTTGCCATGCAAGCAGAAACGCTTTAAATATTCTTGTCGACGTTTGCATACATTTTTTTTCTCTCTATTCACTCTGCGTTCGCTTGACGTACACTGCTCGTGAACATTTCAAAGATGAATCTGATGCAAAAATATCCACATCCACATCGTTGCAATATGTTGATGTTAACAGACGCACTGTAATCATTTCTCGATTGCAATGTTGCTGCCGTCGCTATCACTGTTGTAATATATATAACAAATTATAGTTGCATAAAAAACATTAAACCTTTTACAACTGGCTCTTACTGTAATCACCATTGTTTTTGAGTAGCACATTCGCCCGGCTGATTTTACAAAACTTAATGCTAAGATATAAAAGCGAGCGGCAATAAAACTTACTGCTTTTTCACTCAATAAAACTCTCTCTCTCTCTCTCTCTCTCTCTCTCTCTCTACTTTATATTTATTTTTTCGAAATTCAGTGACTATGTGCTTAATGGTATTGATTGAACCATTGAACGTATGGTAGAGGTTACTTCAAAAAATATTCCACTATTTTAAGAAAGAAAAAAACGATGCCAAATGCAGTACCAAAAGACAGTGCAATTAAGTACATAACAAAATCTGCTTGCCAAGCTGGTTTTTGAAAAAAGAAATACGCAAATTTCTTCAATGCAAAAAAAATTATTCTGTTCGTCAACTCTCGAATTTAATGAAAACTTTATTTCAAATTACATTTATTCCAATATTGTATTGTGCGGGGGAATATAAATAAATGAACATCCCATAGATGGGAGTGATTCAACGAAATGCACTTCGACGATATTAATCACCAACGTTATTGAATGTATAAGATCGATCCAATAGTTTTTTTACTGAATGCAGAACTCATAAAGGAGACAATAGTACGAGAGCAACGTGCAATAATATTGACATAAATGTCTAAAATGCAGTGAGATAGTAGTCGCGTGAATAGTGCTTATGAAATCACTGAATACGAATTGAATTGACAATGTGATGCCGAGAGGATGAATGTATAGTGTTCTTTACGTGTATTTGCGCATATATAAATGACATAGTGGTCTTTCTCAAATGACTCTTTTTACAGGAATATCGACACCGGTAACGCAGGATCTTTTCATTTCCTAATGCTTGGGCTATCGATTAAATCGATCGTGACGATAGAGTTTACTATGTCAATCAAATCAATTCTCAAGGAGTTTTCTCTTCGTTTCTATTTTTTTGTTTAAATACAAATGTGTGTGTATATATTTGAATACACGAGATTACTTTTCAAAAGTGCTTATTCATTGAATACTGGGATTGAGTATACGTAAGCTTGAATTCATTTTCTTCTCAACCATTTGGATATTTCTTAATAAGCGACGCGCAAAAAAAAAACGATTTACAACTGAAGAATTATTTCGATATGGATTAATAAAAGATGCAAATTGTAAAGAATAACTAGTGGAAAAAGCTTTAATGAAAAGTTTTACTTTTCTCTTGTTATCACTTCGCTTAATGAATAAAGTGATATGAATAAAAAAAACTCTCAACTAATGGATACTATGGTGAAGTGTATGATTTGCCTCTCAACATAGTTTTCAATAGATAAAAGAAGAAAATGGCACGTTTTCATGAACTGTAACTTCAATTTCGAATAAGCGCATACACTCGTTATGTTCGAATCTTGAAACAGGCATACAACAAAAAAAAAACAACTAGAATAATGTCGATGATAATTTTTGTTGCTGTTGATGTTTTCGATTCCCCCATGTAATTAAAAAAAAACCGGTCACACGAGCAATCCGTTTTATTGATTACAGAAAAAAAAAATTGCGACGCAATAAGCACTCAACAAGAATTTTCAAAACCAAAACTTAAGTCTCGATGAATGGAATGCAAAAGAGCTGAATGAAAGCATGAAAAATATCCAAAGCATTTCGGACAATTTCTTTTTTCTCATCCTCTTCTGCCCAGTTGCACAATAATAAAATGAAAATTTCTCACCATTTTCAAAAAGTTTTTATTATTTTACACGACATCACGTCATTTAAAGAAACTTTTATTGCATAGATTCCGAGTGCATTCGAATGGAAATTTATGTTTTGGTGTCTTAACTGAGTTTATTGAAATGGATGGGGCTTGCGAATGTGGTAGGCGAAAGAGGTGAGCAATGCGAACGAATGAAATAAGATGCATAGCTCGATATCGATGCACAATAATTCACATTTTAGTAAGCAAAGTTCGATTGGGCTATCATCGATGTTACAATATTCAAGAAAAAACCACATTTCTGAATTTCTTGGTCGATTTCAGTATCGGGTTTTTGTCTCCAGTGCCAGTATACTCAAGCAAATGATGGGCTATCAAAGCTACAACTGAATAAAGTGCACAAAAAAACGAAGTGAATCGAAAACATTCTCAAGGGAGTTTTTGTTGTTGTTCATGGAGTAATTAAGCTGATTTGATATTTGATATCATTGAAACAGAGACATAGAATGCGAGCTAGACAGAGAGATAAAAGGAGAGAGAGGAGAGAGTGTGTGTGTGTAAAAAAGAAGCGAAATGTTATTTGTGGCCTGATGCCTGCAATGCAATTGTAGTTTATTTGAGATCAATTTAAATGGAAGAACTTTTCATTGAGTGATCGTTTTTTTGCCAACGATGCCTTGCAACAACATAGAATGTTTTCAATTAACTGATGTTTACAGAAAATCACTCACTGATGAAGAATGAATTTGGCTTTCGATTCAATTCATGTATGTGGATGTGTGGGTGTGTGGGTGTTTGTGTATGCAAGTTGCTCAACTCAGCTCAAACTATTTGCAGTTTAGACTGGAATATGAATGGTTGGTGTGTATGATGTTCTGTTGCTGCCATCCATCATTATTCTCAAAACCACTTGGTACCGTTTTTCGCAATTCGAATACGATAACCCCAGCATGGATGCAGATAATTGAATCTACATGAGGCTTTCGATAATTATAGCTTGTTCACTATCCGGTGACGTCAAATGCATAACCAAAAAAAGCTAAAAAATCACCACACGTATGTAATACACACAGTACAGTATTTGATACGAACATTTTCCCAGAAATCGAAAGAGAAAGAGGTATGCACGGCAATGGTGGAGAGAGAGAAAAAATACACAAACACACACATACACACGCAAACCGTAGAAGAAGAAGAATGCAACCAACAGAATTGATCTGCCAAAACGATGAAAGGGCAAATGGAAGCAGACTCCAATCGAAAAACACATCCCATACACACAGTAAAGTTTGCAAATTGATTTAAAGTTTATCGGGTTTTCAATGTTCAAGTTTAATCAACCATTGAAATGTATATCCATGTCCGGATTTTATGCACGTGCAATTTTCGGTTCGTGAACGAAACGTAATGATAGAATGGTACACACACACACCCACACATACGTACAAACATCCACACAAGAGAGTTTGAGGGAGAGAGAGAGAAAAAAAAAGAAAAAATAAGCAGCATCAAAAGAACTGAATGAACGAATTGCTCACAAAAATTTTCTCGATTTCAATTGATTACAATTTTTGAATAGGCGAAATCGAAAAAAAAGAGAAAAGTGTTGGGAACGAATTTGCTGCCGAACTACATGAACCAACATGGATTAAATACATACTTGCATAAAATGCACAGAGTCAAAAGTATTAGGGCTAGGTGCTCGTAGATTGCCAAATAAGCGTAATAGACAAGCATTTTCGTGGCTTACTCAGTGCATTACGAAGGCGTTTTTCACGAAGTTTATTGAGCTTTATGTTTCTGTACACTTGCTTTCGTTACGATTGTACCGTCGTAATACTGATGGTGATATGTTCACGCTATCGCAAATGAGCGCCCAACTGCGCTCCGCTTCACATTTCAATCGAAATGGCAGTTTCAGAGGAGAGAGAAAAAATGCACACTGTAAAATGGTTCTTATTATACATTTTTTCGAACATCGGTACAAACAATTTTTTTCTACCATTCTGTCGATCAGATTTCATATCCCAGTCAGAAACACACATCCCATCACATTGAACGGTCGAATTGTTGAAAGTGAACATTTTTGAATTTTCTTCGCGGTGTTTAATTTTACATTTTTTTTTCTCTTCTTCTGCTTACCAGCGACGATGAATAAAAATGTATGCATACTTTACATGGTTTTTCGTACAAAATACATTAAATTGCATGGTCGAACTACATTACACTAATGCACGTTGGTTTGCCATCGGCCAATTACATCATCATCTTCCATTGCATTCGAACGTTCAATCATAAAAAATTTGGTGTTTCCTTCAATTCCTGCCATTTTTCCCCGTTGATGATGTGAACTTTTAACGTTAAAACCAACAACAAAATCAGCACCAGAGAATTGAAATTCCATTTATTTTACAGTTTTATATTGGGTAGGAGAAAAAAAATTACGAAGAGAAAAAAGGAACACGTCAAATTTACATCGAAGGAAGATGCCGCAACTGGATCGAAATATACAGTCAACGTGGATTTTGAATAAAGCGATATTTCAAAGAGTGAGGTAGAGTTGTATGGATTTTGGTTGTATATAGCCCCATAACTTTCAGTAGATCATGAGAATATGAGATATCGTTAGGAACAGAATTCGAATTATTTTTCATGCGTTCACCAACTCTTAAAAGGAGAAAACACAACGCTGTCAAAATACAGGGGGAGGAAAAATTTTTAAGCCTGATATAGAAACACACATTGTATTTTTAAATGACTATATTTATTATTCAAAGTAGTCTCCATGAACACGAATGACACTTTCATATCGATGCTTCAATGCTTTAATTCCTCCTTCAAACCACTCGGCATCTTTGTCCTCCCATACGTTGAAAATATCGTTCGATATCTCTTCTTCGGACTCATATTGCTTCCCCTTCAGATATCTTTTGGTGTTTGGGAACAGGAAATAGTCGCTGGGGGCCAGATCTGGAGAATACGGTGGATGGTGGAGTTGTTCGAACCCACATTCCCTGATGGCAGCTTGTGCAAGCAATGATTTGTGAGGCGGTGCATTGTCATGCAAAAGAAGAACTTTTCGAGTGAGCAAACCAGGACGCTTTTCTCTGATCGCTTTACGCAATCTATGCATTTGTTGTCTATAATAATAGCCCGTGACTGTGGTATTCTTTGGAAGGAATTCAACCAATAATATGCCTTTGGCATCCCAGAATACAGAGGCCATTACTTTGTTTGTGGCAATTTGTTTGCGTGGCACTTTCGATGCTGGTTCACCACATTTGTGCCATTCCATCGTCTGTGATTTGAGCTCTGGATCATAGTAGTGGATCCAGGTTTCGTCGCCAGTCACTATTCCCTCAAATGTGTCCGTTTCATTCCATTCCAACAACTCGAGAAACTCGTGTGCAGCAGCAATTCGTTCTTCTTTTTGGGATTTGTTCAACGTTCTTGGAATCCATCGCGAGCAAACCTTTCTCATGTGCAATTTTTCATGAAGTATGTTGTAAATACTCTTCTCTGAGATGTCAAACATTGCTGCTAACACTTTCTTGCTCATTCGAGGATTTTCGTGCACGTGATGTTCAATTTTTTGCACTACATCTGAAGCTGTTGCTTCAATTGGTCGACCTGTATGAGGATCATCTTCCAATGATTCTCTACCCCACTTGAATTGTTTTGCCCATAGTTTTACTGTGGCATACGATGGGGCAAGGACCCCATAAACAGCACGCAAGCGATCATTGATATCCTTTGGTGTCACACCTTCTTTTGTGAGAAACTTAATCACCGCACGATATTCGATTTTATCCATTTTTTCAAAAATATCGAGGTTACTTGGTATGCAATGCTGTTGAAAACAAACGACGACAGATATCAACTCAATTTTTTTCTGCAATACTATTGACAGTTCGTACGTCAATTACAGCACAAGAACAATTTGTAACTAGTGCCGTCTATATGTCAGGCTTAAAAATTTTTCCTCCCCCTGTACATTCATTCGATTTTTTTTTGTTTTATACTGGTTTCAGTTTGAAATTCAACAAAAAAACTTATATTAAATAGTCATTCAATATGTAAATCAACTGGGTATTTCACACATACATTTCACTTTGAATTACACTATTCAAATATCTGATATCATTAACATACACCATTGAAGAATTTGCGTTTCCACGCCAAAAATGAATAATTTTTTTTTGCAATCATTCTTTCGAATAAAAAAAAAAATGAAGAGCTATTGTGTCTTGTATGTGATCATACCATAAACAGCAAGAGCCAGACGAACGAAAAATGGCCAAAAGCAACAGTAAAAACGAAACTCCAAGACAAAAAGTATAACCAAACAAAACATTGCAAAACAGTTGGTGGTCAATATAACAAGTTTTTCCGTTGTATTTTCAGTTGCCAAATGGTTCGCATCTGGTGAGACAAAGAAATAAAGCAAAATGAAATATTATGAAACGATAGAAGAGGCGATAAATTCGTGAATGAGAACAGAGCGTCACAGAGTGAGAAATAAAAATGAAAAGGTTTTGCAGGTAAAGTTCATTTGCATCTGAAAGCATTTTCAAAATGCAAACATTTGCAACGGAAAACGATACTGTATTATGATTATATGGCGGTACGAAGGTACATTTGCCAAAAAAAAAATGTTTGGTTGATGGTCCTGTGCAACACAACCAGAAAATGAAGCCCGTTTGCATTACATTCTCGACGATAAGTGTGTTTGTTTATTTTGTTAATTCTTATGTTTCTTTTTACGCTGTTAGTTTTTCGTTAATTTTTCACACGCGCAAAACAAAAAAAAAGTATTATACGTTGAATGGGCGAGAAGTACGACACTAACTCTCGCGTTCGTCCGTTTGCCCGCTCAATTTTACTACCAACAAAAATGGTACCCAAACAAAATGCAAGACAGAGCGACACATACCGAAAAGTTTTAATGAGAAATTTTTGAACATAAATCTTGCACTCGACAAAAACTTTCTCCACATAATGAAGTGAAAAACGTCTCGAATTTAGTGCGGCTAAATGTCATATTTCGCTTATAAATGCCGTGTCTTAACGGTATCTTCATTTATCACTAGCACAGTGTCTCGTTGTGCTTTTTTGTTTTTTTTTCGCTTAATTCTTACTCAGTCTCTATCACCACTACCCCACGTCTGTTCCACGAATTGTGTGTGTGTGTGCGCGCGCGTTTGGTTTTGTTTTGTGTAGTCGGGGCTACATGTGTGCTTGCAGACACATTAAATGCAATTTTTTGTATATGTATTTTGCAAGCAACCACTATAACAAAATGTGAAAACCGTGTTCACATCTTGCGAATGGGCGAAATATGAGAAAGCCAGTAGTTGCACTGAACAATGCTATAAATATATATATAAGTGTGCGTTAATCGGAATTGAAATTGATATGAACAGAAAATCAATTGAGACTGGCCATTTTAAACATGTGTCTATCGTTGCTTGTTTCTATAAATGTCAGATTAATAGCAATCTGAACGAAAGCAATTCGAATCAGAGATATTCACGAACGTCAACAAAGAATTCGTTCGTTTGCAGACGAAAACTCATAAATGTTCGTTTGTACCATTCAAAGAATGGTTGGACGAACCTTTTGTTTAATATACGACAGTTATCTACGTGATATATACGAAATGTTTTTTTTTTTGCAAAATACAAGACAGAAAGATCTAAAAATGTATATACCCTAATGAAAACCTCAATATTTTTGCAAAAATATAGTTTTGTAAAAAATATTTTGCTTGTGCTATTCGACGATTATATCGTACAATACAACGGACAAATGATGTCGAACGAAAAAAATGGAAAAACCATAACGAACGAAAAACGTTAGTGGACAGCTCTGATCCATGTATCCCCTATCTCTCTATGTTCGATTTCATGAAGTTCTTAAATATTTACCAACGACAAGAAGAAGGATGAGTAAAAACATACACAAAAAAAAATAACTGAAGCGAATGAAAAAAATACCAAATTGCAGCATCCGTGTCTATAACTTTCAATATCATTTTCATACATTTCCGACGATAGCAGCTGGTTGCGCTTACTGACCTTTGAATATATGTGTTGATCCAATAGTAACGACTTCCATCACCTTTTTCTTTTGGCATGAATTCGTTGCCAATTGTTTCGTCATCCTTTACAATTTAGCTACTTTACGAAATCGCATCAATTGAATGGTGCAAACGAGCATAATGTGTGATGAAAAATGAAAATCTGCCAATCAAAGTGGAACGGCAACAGAACTGAATATCCAGCGCCGATTCAAACAAGCGACAGAAGTAATAATAAAAAAGAAATCCGTTTAAAACTCACTTAGAAATGCGAATCCATGTATGTAATGTGTGCGTGAAGAAGAAATGGAAATAAAACATATTAAACATGTTATCTGTTTAATGCAGAGGGTGAAAAAGTGAATTTGTGTTGATGCACCGAAAATGGGAAATAGATTATGTTATATATGTGTGTTGCAATCTTTTCTGAGTAACTCGACAGAATTGTACCGTGTACGGATAGCAAGGAAATGCGCGAGCGCGCTAGCACAGGCCGAGAAAGGCATCGAGTCACTGGGATCGACAAAAAGCGATGCCAAAATAAAAATAACATTCAGCCATCCAGAAACGATGATATGTTATTGAAAAGTAAATAAGCTCATGTCTATAGTTCCATTGTCTGTGCACATCAATTTCCAATAATTTTCAAGTATGGTATTTTCCGGCATTTGCTTTACTATTTTTTTTGTTTCTTTACTTTTTATTCTTTGGTTTCGGCATGTTTCGGTTGTTGTTTTTGTTGCTGTTGTTGTTCCAAGTTGAACAATCTCGCTATCGTTCTTTCTCTCTCGTTCTTGGCGCTTTTCGCCACACATTTTATTGTTATGCACGGAAAGCTACATTCGGTTCACACAAGATGAGAGTCTTGCGCTACCATACACCGAGAATACATTAACAGTAACACCATCGTTATTGCCGTTAGCAAAAGTAACAAAAAAAACCTCCAAATATAGCAAACGGCTTCAACCACGGCGACAACAACGTTTCACTATCACCCAAATGCTGTGTGCACATATTTTTTGGATTTATTATTGGTTAAGCAGTAGACATGCTCAACATATATAATCATTTGGTGTAAGTAGATTTCGGTGGTATAGCGAACAATTTTTCGGCGAACAAAACACACACACACATATATATAGTATACACAATTTCCATTGCGAGTTGATGCAAAGGAAAATACAATTCTCTTAAATTGAAGCAGATCGTTGAAATAGAAAACGGCACGAAAATATTTTTATGTCTTCTATACCAAAATGAAAGATAGAGAAAAAAGGGCATTGAACAACACAACATACAGTTGAGAGAGTACACAGCACGCGCGTACACAATTCGCTTGTGTAACATTGTGTATGGTGTTTGGATGCATTTGTGAATGTTACACAGCTCGAACTGAACCCAAGAGTCATAGATACGTTTTTTAGAGTTTACAGTCATTTCAATTCGGTTATACAATGATTTTCGCTTAAGCTGTTATTTGTGTATGTATTGGTGCTGTCGGTGTACGCTGTACAATTATATCGAAATGATTTTTTGTTCCTTCTGATGTTGTTTTTGTTGTTGTTGTTCGACGAAACTATCGACACACCGAACGAGAACACATACATATCAAACGAACAAGAAATGGGGCGAGGTAGGAGAAAGAGTGATTTGGAAGCGAATTCTGAGTTGAAATTGGGATGAGGATAGAGTGTATGCCTATTCAATGTGAAATGTATTGCATTTGCTCTGGCAAATAGCCAAAAATTGAATTGATCCAACCGATACCGAAACTCTAACAAACAAACTGAACACTATCCACAGAAAGGGAGAGAAAGAGAGAGAGAAGAATAGTTACACTCAACATTTACTCCTCTCAACCCATTCCGGAGTATGCCAAGCGCACATTCACTAGTATCATTGCCTAATTTGGTTTGGTTTGATGCCACTACTTGACGAAAATCATTTTTTTTTACAACTGATTCTTTTGTCAAACGAACGCATCGACGATACGACAAGAAATGAGAACAAATGAGAGAAACAGAGAGAATGAAGCAGGCAAAGGAGGGAGACAGAAGGAAGGCAACAACAAAAATGGAAGGAAATTGCACACGATATCCAATCAAGCAGACATTGTCTGAGGCAAAGTATCTTGTCCGTAAGCATGATAATCGACATGCTTGTGCCAGAACAGCACTCGACAACAGTCTCTTTAGACTTTTCAATAAACGCAAGTATTTTCAATACAAATTATTACCACATTGCAATCAATAAATTCAAGTGCAATCCCAAAACAAAACTTATCAATTGATCCTCTTAGTACGCGTTCAATATATGATGCTGTATGCGTAACCAAAAACTTCATTTTGTTGAGGTGGTTACCATCTTTTTTTTTGTATTTGAACGAATAAAAAAAAACTATAAACATATTTCTTTGCGAAAAATTTGCTCCAGTTTTTCTGCTTGCTGATACTTTGTATGTACATCGAAAACGGTTCTCATATTAAAAGTAAATCTAACTATGAAAACAAAGAGCTTTTAGGACCTGATCGTGCATTTTCGTGGAAAAATCCGTTACATTGTTACAAGTTTCATACTTATTTGGCTGTTATTCTTTCACCTTGTTTCTTTCAAACCACAATAAAATTGCGAGCACTTTTTTGCTTCGTCGTATTTTATTTTTTACCATCAATGCCAAATGGTTTTATTATTATCGCCACTCTTTGTTTCCGTTCATTTTTTTCCCATCCAGCTGAAGCTTTTTTCTTCTTCTGAAGAACTTTAAAAACTAGCAAAAACAAGTGTGTAGGGGAAACGGAGATGTGGGAAATGCGAATTAGTTGATGTCCATTTCACCAAAAACGCGTGTATGAATGATGCAAAAAAGAGAGAATCTATTTACATCGTATTTTGAACGTTTGAACGATTCAATGAACTGCATCGATGCATAAGCGAATAAAACTTACTAAAATGTGATAATCACAGCGATTTACTCTATCGATACCGCTAGAACCATTATCCCATAGTAGTTACCAAATTGAACAGAAACGGTGCATTATCGTTATTCATTCATGAGCCATTGCGTCATCGGACATCATCGATAGATAGATCGATTTTGTCGGATCGTTTAGTGATTCAAAGAATGAGATGAAGATGAGAGATAGGTACAGAGATAAAAAATAGAGAGAGGGTTCAAAATAAAGATATAGAGATGGATATGAACCATTGAAAAAGCGAAATATATTTGTCGTATAAATTTAATTCCAACAGATTATTTGAAATCATAGCAAAGATGTCACGAACTGCTATTGCTTCCAAATTGCTATGGCGATTGTTCGATTGGATTGAATATTGTGTGCTGCCGGCTGAATGGAGCAGGTAATAATATCTATTTATGGTGCATTGCTTTTTATTGGCCTTAACAAATGAAATCCGTTCTGTAATAAACCAGAGCATACTTACTTCGATCCTCCTCTGCACTTCGTTTGTTTGCACAAAATGCGAGATATCAATATGAACCGAACAAAATCGAGTCACATTGAGCACAGTGCATTCGGGCACACCGGAATTGAACAATGTGAGACGACGAAGAGCTTGTGCGACTAAGAAAATCTATTAAAGTTAAACTTTCGCAATTACGTACTTTAAATAAATAATAATGAAAGTATTGGATCCCTCGATCTGTACTTTCTCTTCTCTCTGGTGTCTCTGTGCCATTGTTTCTCGCTCGATCCCCCTCCCTCTCTCTCTCTCGACCCCTTATCCGCTGTATCCCATTCTCTTTCGATGATTGAATATTTTTTAATAGTTTTTTTTTTTTGTTTTCCCATTGTCGGTCTCGTCGTTCTTTATCGATAGATCTGTCTGTTCGGTGAATTATATGTGCCAGTCTTATGTTCCGTTCGGTGCATTTTTATATGCAATACGTGAAGTGTTTAGTATCTATTGAAGCAGTAGAAAGGAGAAATGAAAATTGAGAATAATAGATTGGCATCCGTATTTTAGCCATTACTTGCCTTTGTCTCTCCCACTCTCTCTCCCCATTCTGTCGTTTATGTCATACGAAATGTACGTCCCATTTGTTTTTATTTCAATGAGCTATCGTAACTTATCATTATTTAGTTTCTGTGCCGTTCATCTCCAATATTGCAGCCGTTGTTGCTATATATATATATATTTTTTTTTCATTCATTCACGTTCTCTCCATCGATCTCATAAATATAAATATATTTCTTGCTCTCTTGTTGATCATTTCGAACGTATCCGCTTATATTCACCCATTCGCCATCTATCATTTAGTGGCAGTTGGCATCTCTTTGAAAATTGCACACAATTCATATGCACATTTCTATGAGAACAGCTTTCCAAACATTTGCCGAATGAAAAGAGCTTTCAATACTTATATATACATAAAATGAGAGAATGCGAATAATAATGCAATATTCTTTACATGGCACACTACAAACAACTGGCTAAGCCGATTTGAGTGTTGATGTGTCGCTATGCTGTGTTTGGTGCTTTTGTGTATGTTTGGCGGTGGCGCGCAGCATTTGTGTCAGGCATGAGGTTGATATATGTCATGTCTTATGTGTCGTATAACTGATTGCCTGTTCAAAATTATGACAGAGATAAATTGATTACAATAAAAAGAAAAGCGTAGACCTAGAACGAGAATCAAGTATGAACGGCGTCGTGTAAGGCATTGATTTTCATTTTTCTTTCTCATTTGCAATGATATGGTGGTTTCGTTTTTTTTTATCTTCTATCTTCTTCTCTCATCTTCTTTTTACTCCATTCGATTCGCCCTATGTATTGTTATTGGATTTATCGTCTCATCACTTTCTTTTGTGTGGCAAAAAGCGGTACAATAAGCTCTAACAAAGAAAATTAGATTTTCACTGCGATTAAAATCGAGAATCGAAATCATTCGCGTCTACTCTGTCCATAAGCCAGTCAATGATGAACACAAACCCTTTTATATTGTATTTTACATTTTACACACAAGTCGGCTTTCAACAAAACGATATCCAAACAAGCAAGAAGAAGCTCAATGGATTTTATTTTAGTTTTATGCTCATCATAAAGAACTTTTCTTTTCTAAGACATTCTATCAAATGCATTATTAGGACCATCGTATGCATTATGCATGCTAAAATCGACAATGTCAAAAACTTTTTACATTTTTCATGTACATATACGAAAACCTTGTCTTCATATTCTATTCACTTCGTTATTTTCACTCTTTCTCTCTCTCTCTCCCTCTCTCTCTGACTCTCACTCACAGTGTATTTTATTCATTCTTGCTATCTCACTTTGTCTGCTTTAAATGGATGTTTTGCTCCGATAGTGTACATCGTGTGCAGTATGTAGTGCACGCTGTTTCATTTCGCGACGGTTCGAAAACGATTTCATTTTCTTATCCGCTTTAGAAATCTAAAAGATATTGTGTTTGTTCCGCGCTTCCATCTGATCATATGAATTTGAATTTACTTTTTCTCTGTCTATTTCGACTACATTTTGGATTCGCTTCATGTGCTACTCGTTCAGATTTCCATCGTCCCGTGTGCAATGCCATTGCCGAGTGCGCGCCTCTTACACATTCGGCATATATTATAACCTCAAACATGATCCTTCTTTATTTTGACTTAACACGAACCGAACACAACAAAACGACACACAATAAGAAGAAAAAGAAAACGAAGAAAAATGGAGAGCAAAAAAATGCGAAGAAAATCGACAAGACGAAAGAAAATGGAAAATGCACAACGGTTTTATATGATGTTCAATCAGTAAATCAGTATATATGCTGTGCATGTCAAATACACAAATATTTTATTATTATCAACTTTAAATCCAATCTCGTTCACTGCAAGAGATCTTGCATTCAATGAAACAAAGTGCTTGGTGGAAATACTGGTGGCTGATGGAAACAGCAACAAAACAACATACTAACAACAACAGAGCATAGATAAGAAAAAAAGTGGCAACAAAACACCAGAAAAATAACTTGAACACGAAAAAGAATAAGATTTTCGGAACGCATAAAGAATAACGATCGAATTGAAAACGAGAAGTGGAACCATCGAAAAAAAAGACAATGGTATGAAAACCCAATAAGTATTTTGTAAACAGAGTCAGCATGCTTTAAAAACAAATGCTCCAAGAGCACATGCACACATTATACACAGTGTTTTCGCATTGAAAACTCCTCACAATTTCAATTCAATCATCTAGTTACAATTTTACACAGCTTGCTATATCTTCAGCGACAATCTTCATATATGCAAGCAATGTTTCCATGATCATCGTGTATACCAAATATGCAAACTTTGCTCTGGTTTGCACTTTTTTCTCTCGTTGCACTCGGTCGCTAGCCTCGTTGAAAAAAAAAAAAAACTAAAAGCTTATCATAACACAGACACAAAATATCAAGAGATAACCGAAACTCGTTCACCTCATCTTTTCTCCATTTTCCCTCAAAACGAGATGATTTTCAACTTGAATCAAATGGAATTGTGTATTTTACAGAAAAAGGAAATGCCACAAGCATTATTCCACGCCCGGGTTGATATTGTTGATTATAAATGTGGTCAAACATTTTATTCAAAACGCATTGCATTCGTAAATGGAATTCGATTCGATTGTTTGGATTTTCTCAACATTACATCTTTATCGAACTTTGTTTCGAATTTCATAGTTTGGAAATAATTCGAAAAAATTACAAGCAACGCATTTGCATGATCAGAAAAAATATGGAATACAAAAATAAGTTTGTTCTTTGTTGCACTTCGACCAAGTTTTCAACCGAATTCAATACAAAATATATTTTGAGAGAGACGATGACACGAATCAATAACAAATGATTCAAATAACTAACAAACAAGCACAACTCTACAAATCATTGTGTACTGGATTCGAAAGCATCACTATTGCCAGCACTTGTTGTATTGAATGGTTTCTGAGGTTCGTTTCGCATAAAAAAAAAATAATTCCTGTCACATTGACACACACGTATGACGCATATATTCAATTGAAAATTCGATGGAATTCAAAATTTTGAAGAAAAGTTCGCTAACCAGTTGGATTATCCTGTTAGAAGTGATGCAAGAATGAACAGGATCTGATGGTGTCGCACAAAAACATATCAGACTATCTGTCGATCTGAAAACTTTGACAACAATGGATGATGTGAGTACATCATACAAAATATCCAATCAAATCGGTGTCAATTTCCAATTATCGTAAGATTCAAAAGCTCACACACTCAATATACTTGCGCGTTGAATACAATGAATGTAAATTTTAAGAAGGCTTCAGTTGAATTTGAAACATATCATCACATGGAAAATGTTGAGTTGCCACACCTTTTACTTCAACAACTTTATTAATCCAGAGTGTCACATGCCAAAACATTGTGTGGGTGCGCGACAGTAATTATCTCATATTGTGACTTGCATAAAAGCATGTGCAATATTCAAATGAGCTTTTCTCATGTTCGCGATGGAAAATTCAATTAATGTAAATGTTAGTTGAACAACAACAATAAAAAAGTTTGCGTTCTTTTTTTTCTGTTCTTTAGTTTTGCTTTGGCATGCTTTCGCTTGGTTTTCGCTCTTGTTCAATCTCACTTGGGCAATGCAAAACTGTGTTCTGGTGAATCATTTGAATTGATTGTGCTTTTGTTGGTTAGTTAAGTTTTGTTTCTTTCAACTGATTAATTCTATCTAAATGGTAAACATTGCACACTTAACCAAATGCGTTTCAACAAAAATAAACGACACAATCTCCCAACTTGGTTTGGTTCCAATACCAAGCATTTAGCATCGTCATCATTACCGACATCGCCGCTGTAAAGTGTAAACAATGTGTCGGCAAGAGTGAAAGAGATCGAAAAATACGACCAGAAATTTTGGTACGAGAGCAAAATATAAAGAATGACCGAAAGATTTGAAAAGAGAAAGGGTGTGTGTGGCCGAGGGAGAAAGAAAGAGAAACGACAACAGGCTTACAGAGCAACAGAGTAGCATAAATAGTTGAATACAACAGAAATAACCAATTTTAGCAACACAAATAAAATTTGGCTGGAATAACATAGAGCAACAAAATACGCGTCATATAAACAAACGAAACGAAGAAGAATTAACTACATTTTACATACAATTGCCATTTTGCGTCAACTCCTATTCGATGTTCTATGGAAATCATATGAAGGAGCTATGAATTCGAATAAATTATCAAAATGATTCAACATCACGATGAGCAAAGGCTCGCTCTCGTGTTTAAACAGGGAGAAAGCCAGAGAGGAAAGGAGATTCAAAACCCAAAAACGAAACAGCAGTCAAAGCGAGACGAACTAAGACAACAAACAAACAAAGTGAAATATTTAAAGGATGAAAAAAGACCCAACAACAACAAACACACGCTTGCAGTGTGCACTACTGTTGTTTTTGCGTCAGATGCATTGAGCAATGCAATGCATTCAATATAGAGTCGGCTGATGGGACTAAAGTATAAGAAAGATAAAACAAAAACAACAACAAAAACAACTCTTCATATTATGTTTTTGAAACGGAAGAGGGAAAAAAACTTATAAATGTTAAATTGCACAAAATGTGTTAGCATCCTTAGTTTAAGTTGAAACAAATGCACATTATAAACTAAACGAACGAACAAACGAAAGAAGCACACCAAATTGGCCGGCATAAAATTAACAAATCAAATGTAAACCATTGAATTTAAAAAAAAGTTCAAATTGATAACCATACATTGAGCGATTGGCTTTGCGCCACGACAAATGAATAATCAAATAATTTTATCTAAAGAAATGTGTATACACACAAAAATCATTCAACTGATTGCATCACAAAATTGGCGCGTCCGTTTAAATTGCATTAATGTTGGCAAATCATCTATAATTCATTTCAATGATAATAATAATTCATACATGTAATAATGAGCGAAATTTTTGTCGCAACAGTGTGAGGGTGCACAGTGCGACTTATACACCAAACAAAAGAATTGAACAACAACAATAATAATAACAAAAACTAGAAATTGAGAGCTTTTTCATAGTTTATTTGCCGGAAAGAAAGGCAAACAGAGAGCGAATAAATATGGAGCATAACAGAGAGCGTTTGTCGTTGTGTCATACAATAGAGGTAGACACCGTGCAAGAAAAGAATGAAAATGGCGAAGAATCGGCAGAATATAAAAGGCAATGGTAACAATGAACAAGCGATAATTGGAACCGAATGCAGTTGTAATTGTCGTTCGCAGTTTGCTTGAAAACTCCACTGAATACTGTATACAAAACGATCAAACCGAAGACAGAACAAGAGCGAGAAAAATGAAACTAAGAGCAAGAGTAAAAAAATGGAGTGAGAGATACCAGAGAGAGAGAGGGGAGAGAAACTTCTCACATAGCGTTTTTACCAGTGTGATAATAGTCCATTAATGGTTTCCTTTTCCGGGAAATTTGAGCTGTATTTTAGTTTGCCGACACAAAGATAATAAAAGAATGGCACACATTCAAAATCATGCACATTCACTCGACATAATCGAATAATAGTTGCTTTTCTCTGTTCCACTCGATGTGAGTGTGTTTGTGTGTGTCTATTGCTTTCGGTATGTCTGCCTCACCATGGTTGCCTTCTTTTTTTTCTCCTCACTTTATTCTCCACTGATTTTATTGTTGTGTTGCTACTGTTTTTGGTTAATGTGTATATGTCTTGTTGTCGCCTATTCGCACGGATTGTCATTGTGCCCCCCACATCTTCCTCTCTTTGTGTATCTCTCTTGCTCACTTATACTGGCACAGTAACATACACTTGCAGCGACATGAAAATACATTTCATTTTTAAATGAATGCATAAAACACAATGCAAGCAAATAACTGGCCCCGTTCAACACACCGTTGTCGCCGTCATAATAAATGGAATTGTAAATTGCAGCTATTTAGAATCCATATTTCTCCACTGTAAATGTGCTCGCCAATATAATCAGTGCGCGATTTTCAATGTATTACGGTGTGGTAATTTTGGAAAATTTCAGTATATCGGCGAATGGAGTTGCGAGGTGGCAGGAATGGCAGATGTCGAAGCATATCGACAATAAACATCCATATGTTTTGTATTGCATAAAGTTCAATTTGATGTGTGCATTGAATTCAATTGAAAATCACAAAGAAAATTGACTGTAAATTTGTCGCTGTACAATGCATACATGCCATACCTACAGAACACTAAGTGAAACATCAAAATAGACATCGTTAATATAGCGCATATTGCTTAAATGCTTATGAACAACTTTATTCCATTAAAATATTTAACCGACTAAATTTACGGACAAAGTACAATGTGGTACATAAACTGACACACTCGCATACACACAAGCACTCATACACATTGCAAGACTTTGTGCTCGCAAATAGAAATGAAACGAGAAATGTACTATGATCAACTTTTAAAACTTTGCGGCCGCAAAATCTCACAATCTCACAGTATGTGTGTGGTCTGCATGAAATTTTAGATTGGTGTGCTGCAATTCAAAATCAAATAAACACATTGTTGCACATTGTAAAGTGAATCGACTGTAGTCGCTCCAATAAACTTTCAACTTTAATTCTCTATAGAAATGCATCGGTGCGCACTGTATATTGCGTGAAAAACTTAAAAACGAACGATTGTATGGGATTTAAATATCTTATTTAAGATCATTTACTTTTTGCTAACTTCCTTGTTCTTCTTGTTTTCGTTCAATTGCCATTTTTAGTCACCATGATCGAGGTGCTTCAACTTTTGAATTAAATTGCAAACTGAAATCGTATGGCCAATTTCAATGAATGCAAGAAATGAATTTACATATGATTCGTTAACTAATTCGTGTTGAAATCAAGCTAATTGACTACATTCGAAAAATGTCAATGGCAAAAGATAAAAGAGATGATTGCAGTGTGTGCAGTATATCTGAACAACTGTTGTGAACAAACATTTCCATGTCCGAAGTTTGGACTTTCGAACCAGAAAACTTATAATTATGTTAGGAAAATAGTCGAATTTTACACAGAAAACAATCTGTGACCGAAACGGATGTGTTGAATGCTTTGAAATTGTGATTCATTCGCAAAAATACTGATTAGATTGAAAGTGTGTCTGAGCGATATCGTCACGACACGATTTTCAATAAAAGTAATGGGACACAAAGGCAAAACCTCGATAAATAGACATTTGGAAGAGGAAACAATGTCAGCAACGAGTCGGCATTTGTTTGCCTTTGACAACACTTTTGTGACTCAAATTGATGCCAAAATGTTTTATGCGATTTTACATTGGCAAAACCCAATGGATATATCGGTGAATTGTGAATAGATCCATGATCAAACAGATTGATTGAAATTGTGGTTGTGCTAACAAAGAGATTTTGTGAATGTTGCGTGCGGTACACTATGTTGTGTGTCGGCTTTGTGTAATCAGTATGAAAATGTGCATGTTTGTGGGTGTGTGCGTGTGTGCGATGTGGAGTTAATTTATAAGCGTTTAATATTTTAATTGCACTATTTTCAGTCACCATAGTGATATCTGTTCTGCATGAAGTGTTAACTTGTAAACAAGCAAACACATATGCATCAAAGTTCAGCACAAAGACGAACATCAAATAAACACAGTTCCGAACACAAAATCGGCGTATGTGTTATTGTGTTTATTGTGACAATATCATTTGCGGTGAAATGAACATGTTATATTTTGGTACGTTCTCAAAGCAATTGCAACTGGCAGTTGGCCAACACATATATCTATAAAGTTCGCTCTCAAACGATTTTCCCACTGTTTTTCTTCTTTTCTATCTTCGTGCTATTTTTTTTTGTCTTACCGCTTTCACCGTTCATATGTTCTGTATATTGATGTTGTGTGCTTATTTTTATTGTGGTTTTGGGGCTTTTGACGATTTTCTTGTTGTTTGTAGTAATCGATTTGATCAAACGATTTAACTCGAATGTGTTTATGCTTGTTTTTATTTGGCAAAAATTTCACTTGCATCGTTTATGATATGTTTTTTTTTTTTCAATTTCCAGTGATTTTTTTCTCTGAGAGGCGAATTCATTTCAAATTTGTCAATGAGAGATGAGAAAAAAAAAACGAAAATAAAAAAGACACAAAACAACCGAAAAACAAAAACGATGAAAAGAATCACAAATGAAATGTTTACATTGTGTACAGTATGAATTGTCTTTGCAGGTGGGAAAATCCACGATGTCTTGCAGATGTGTATGATTGAGTTCATATATAGGCGAATTCGGAATGAGTGAGATTTGTTTGGCACTGCCAGTTGATAAACGTTTTGGCATTCAATGAGAGATTGATACGTGAAAGAAACGACACGAGCGTAAGAGATTTTTTTTTGGAATGCCAGAGATTTGGACCAACAACGTGAATGTGTGAAAGCATGTGCGCGTGCTTGCTCGCTCGCGATTGATCGATTCATCGTTTCAAAACGTAATCGGGTGAAATTATTGATTCGTGAAAATACATTTCCCATTATCGAATCACTAAACCGTTTCGTTGCAGTATGAAATTGAAGCAAAATATATCTAAGTGGTTTTCGGAGAATGTTTATACATGATTCGGATATTCACTTCGATTCGCCATACCACTATGTATGCAATGAACATGAACATACATATATGAATGGGTCAAAATAAAAATCCGACTTGTACGCAGAGTCTATAAAAGTGGAACATGGAGTTTTTTTACATAGTTTATTTGTTGTAATACAACAACAATTCTATTTAAAAAAAACGCTGTGTTCCACTTTTATAGACTCTACTTACAAGCCGGATTTTTATTCTGACCCATTCATATGTAGATCTACACTAGGTATTTAAAAAAAAAACGAATCAAATGCAGAGGAGGAAAAATCATCGTCTTTTTTTTCGTTTGTTAAATATTGGCAGCAATTGAAAAATATTTTATCTTCGTGTCTCTTTTTTTTCGTTGGCGGTAAAGAATAGAGTAAGCCAATACCGCTTCATGATTCGGCATTTTGAGCGAATTTCTCTGTCGAACGCTATTGTAAATTAGGACTGCTCGCCCCTTAAAAGGCATAACGTTGCATTTGCAAACACACTGTGTAGACTTTTGCTTCGACAAGCTAATTTTTTGGCATTCATCCAAAAATTGTTGGTTTGAAAATGTTTCTCACTTTCATTTCGGCTGGTGGGAACACGCCAAAACACTCGATCCCCCCCCCTCTCTCTCGCTCTCTCGTGCACACACAGTACAAACGCTGCCGCCGGTTGGCATACAAACTCAAAAGCAGTCTTCAAAGTCAACGACAAAATGTTTGACGTTGATGGAAAATAAGAAGAACGTAATCGAAATCAGAAACGTTGGCAAAAGTGCCACCATGAAAAACGACAAAATCATTTTACATTTTACAACAAACGAACGAAAATGTAAATCGAAGCTGAATGTAGATTTTTTAAATGATTTCGCCCAATCTCAGGATACCACAACGCAAACTTACACTTTGGTGGGAAGAGAAGATAGATAGACACTCACAGAGAAAGAGAAAGAGCGGCAGCAGAAGAGAGCATGAAAATCGACAACAGAGGAAAAATTGAGCAAATCGGTATGCCATATTTGAATGTTCTCAATTCTATTGACTCGATATATATGTACATATATTTGCCGTTGTTTGCCAACATTAGTTGTACTCTTTAAAGTATTGAATCAACAAACATTCGTATTTTGGTTTTCTCTTCATCGCCATTTGTGCGATCAGTTCAAATATATGAAACGTTTTCTGTTTGATTTTTATTCCTTAGCCCAAACCATACATGGTTATTCTGGTATGACCACACAATGACTATTTGATACTTTAGACCATATTACAAGTTTACAACAAACAACCACAACTAATTAATTTCTTATTATGGCAATCTTGGCAGCATTTCACATCATTTTTTTCTTTCAGCCCAACGAAATCCATTGTTCTTTTTGTATGTTTTACATTGAATGGGATGGAATTTTTTTTATTGGAATATTGGCTCGATTACGTAATCAAACTATTTTTCTTTTCTTTTCTTCTGTTTAATTTAATGTGAATAAAGCCTACAATGTAAAAGTAAATTGGTTTGTTTGTTGGAAAATAATGGTGCTCACATAAAAAAAAAGAATAATAAAAAATTAAAGTAATTTCATCGCCAGAACTCTTCTTTTTATAACTATATTCATATTGCCATCGAAGAAATTTCAAGCATGCAATATTGAGGCTTTCTAAAAATTATCATGAGCGCGCGCTTAAAAAATCATATGCAACCAATTATTGTTAAAGTTGAAAGTTATATTTTGTGATGTTCGAGGCAAAAGTTTTATTATAAATATAAATTAATTCTCTATTTCGAGTGAATTTTCAATTAAAAATTTACTTTGAATTAGTTCTTATTTTATTTCATGCATATTCAAATGACTTTGAAGTGTTGAAGTGAATGAAAATAAAATAATAAAAAAACGGTGACTTTGAACTCAAGCATGAAGTATTGAAATCGTCGAAATAGTTTGTGTGCTGAAACAAACTTGTAAAAAAAGGCAATGGAAACTTTTACTTTGAATCGTGATTTTATTACACAAAATCGTTTTTTTTTTCTCTTACATATTATGTTTAAAGCGTTTACATTTGCGAGCCATGAACGGAGGATAAAAAAATAGATCAAAAATGTTTTCTTTATAAATCCATTAAAAAAATATTTCGCGTGTAGACAATTACCAACGCACACGCAATTTTCAATAAGCACCTATGTCACAAGTAGTGAAAAACGAATGCTAAGTGCTTTTTTATGGCATAAGTGTTTGCACAGACAGGCCCAACAATTTTCCATGCAATTAACTAGTCAGAATGCTTGAATATTGCATTTTTTATGCGAGTAAATATTGATAGGTACCTGCATTTTAATGGGACACTTTACCATTAGAGAGAGTGGACATCATGAAAATCTGTTGTTTTTTTGCCGTTGACACAAATTCGACGAATGGTACTGTTATTCATGAAGATGAATTTGATGTTGATGGACATTTTCGAGCATTTTTTTGTTTTGCCGATCAATTTGCTTCTACGTTCTTGTTCACTGCATTCTCAAACGAGTGAAAGACATTTGGCACATTTCCAAAATAATCATATTTCAAGCGGACCAACAAATACAAACACGAACTTCGGCTGACAAACATGCCGAGCAAAATTCAAAATTCAAAAAGACTTTTTAGCGAAATATATATAATCGAAGCAGCACATAACTGGTGCGACCGTCGAGCACATTGCTATGCTGGAAGATTCGCCCGTAAATGATGATGCAATGAATAACGTAACAAATATAAGGCAAATATCGAAATCACTTCAGAGATTGCTGTCGACCGTTGTTCGCTATTGTTTTGGCCAGTCATTGGATTTAATTTTTTCTAACCGATCAAAAATTCGTCGAAAAACATAAACAATTTTAAGACAAATAAATACAATCGATGCTATACACAGTCCGGTCAAACTTCAAGTGGATTCAAATGATTTTACGTAATTAATACATGAATTAAAGGCCAGCAGCAATAATAGTCAATGAAAAAAAAAAAACGTTGTACACCAAAATAATCTCTTTTGATCGCTTTTCAACAGGGCACTATGTGGCAACATCATCGTCCATATGAAAACACCATTATATTTTCAGCTTGCATATAATGTCGACAGGTAGAAGCCAGTCGACAATAATTTTTACATTTAATTCTTGTAAATGCCAAAATTCAATTTACCTGCGTTGATTGTTGATTGGAGAATGGGCTAGGCATTTTTATTCGAAGCCCTTGCTCTCTGGTTCGCACACACACGCATTTATGCACGCTCTCATTCTGTCACAAACGATGCTGAAATAGCAACACTGGACACACAGCACAGGCTATTTAATCGTATTGTTGCATGGCATGCAACAAACGTAATTAAATTCATTCCCGACTCTGATCCATATTTCATGACAATAAAATAAAATAATTCAATTAATTTGGTTTTTATTTCGATTATATATAGTGATTTCATTTTATTGCAATGGCCTATGAATATGTGATTATGTGAATGGCACAAAATATGCAAAATGAAAGTTAAAATCTTTGGTCGTTTCAATTCAGGCTTGGTAAATTATCTGTTATGTATATTGTATATATAAATATATGCATAAATGAAAAGTGTTCATTTCAACGTTTTTATTGAACAAATTTGAAGGCGTTTCAACTCGGCATTCATTTGAATTAAAAACTTTGCTCATTGTCGACAACAACGATAACAAAAAAAGCAGTTCGCCCATGAGATTTGCTTGAAATATATTAATAAATGATAAAATCGAAATTGGTAAATTGCAGCAATGCAAAAGGATCCATTGACTGTTGAGAATTAGCACTTAACTATTACAACGATACATTCGGTTCGGTTCTGTTCAAGGTTCTGGTTCATCAATGCGGGACATTGTCTACACTTCACACTCACTGCAAGATTTGTGTATCATGACGAATACGAATTTGAGAGAGAGAGAGAGAACGATATATTTTGAAATGAGACATGCAATTCAATATCATGCTGTCGTGTTCTTGTACGGAAAACCGGTGACTATGTGAACGTGGTACCCAAAAAATATGTTTGGTGTCTTCAAACCAATTTATTCAAATTTATATACATTGGAGCAACGAATGCGCGCCAAATGAATAATTAATTTTTGTATTTTATTTCATGCAATCATTATTTGCACTTTAATTGTGCAATAAATATGTAAGAGTTCGTGGATAATAATATTTTATTTAAACGAGGATGAATGGAATGATTTGCATGCACTTATATGTATTATTTGTGACGCTAGTTTTGTGTGCTTGCTCTTATACACAAGTACACACAGTCATATGTACAGAGCACATATAAAAAAAGCAGTCGCATAGACGAAATAAAGAAACAACAAAAAAATCAACATACACTTTGAATGATGACATGAGGCAGGAGAAGAAGACTCTGCATATTCAAAAATACAATACACATCAGTGTACACTGTACAGCGAAATGCATGTTGAAACGACGAACTGTGTGTAGTATTCAAATGTGATGCTTTCATAAATATATTTCAAAGCCCATTTGAATCACAAATTTTTTGGGTTTGATCAATAGTTTTCGCTTAAATCCACAATATATTGCAATGGAATTCATAGCAAATCGCTTTTGAGCATTTCTATCTCAGTCGTTTTCATTGTCTCATTCCATTTCAATGCCCCTCGCTTCAAATTGCTTCAAGCTAGCACTGTTTGACACTATGATATGCACCGAAAACTTTTACTACCAACTAAAAGCGTCAGTAATAAACCAAGAAGATTAACGAAAACGGAACACAAGAAACGAACAGAAAGAACGAGACAGCGAATGACTTGAAACTGAAGAGATGGAAATAAAGTGAGAAAAAAACAAGCGCAATCATAAATTTAATGGATATTCACATTGCCATCTGACACGCGATATTCGAAAAAATATAACACTCTTTATTAATTACATTCATGATTATAAAATTTCTTAATTAAATATGTCATAAATGAGGGCGTTTTTACTTCGAACGTTTTTTTGTCATCAGCCCTTTCCCTATTTTTGCCTTCTCTCTCTCTCTCTCTCTCTCTCTCTCTCTCTCTCTCTAACTCTCTCTGTATACGTGTCTGTGTCATTGCAATTGAATTATACCACATTTTCTCTCGTACTTTCGTTTCAGTTCTCGGCTTAAATTAATTAAAAAATCAAAGCAATGAAACTGCTATTTCATTAAATCTGATATGAAAAAATAATGAACGCCGTCTGACTTTCTCGCGATACTACTAAGAAAATCTTGGGGCACGTTTGAATCATGAAGAAAAGATTTCACCACGCATTTTGACACTATCTTTATTGCGATTTTAAATTTATCGTTACATATATGAGATGTGCTACGAAGTCCAAATCTTTCCACTTTCCAGTCACAATGTGGCTCATCCCATTCTGTTGAAGGTCTATTGTCAACTTTTTTTTGTTTTGTTGTAATGTCATTTATTCATAATGAATGTTCATATCGTGGGCTAATTTTCTTTTTGCTCTCTCTCTCTTTCTTTCTTTCTCTCTCGTTCATATCGTACACAACTATTTATTGTTCTCACGGATTATTCTATACAGCCATGGCTCATATATTTTGTACGAAAATGTTTCTTGTACAATTTTATTTTTGTATGAAATTTTACGGAAAAATGATATAAATAATCTTTGAATCTCTGAGCATTTGCGTCCACTTTGGATCACATTTTTCTTTGTAAAACGTGACGAAAAACACAAAACGTCCGGAAGAGATGAAGAACATTTAAGAAAAAAGAAATGCTGTCGCAAAAGTACGAGCACATCATAGTAGTGAAATACGTAGTTTTGCGGTTCGACACGCCACCTGTAATACGTCAAATGAACGTACCGAACTAACACAAACAACGAAAATAAAATAGTTTTAAACAATTTACATGTATAATAAATTATTATTAATAATAAGAATCATATAATTTTCTCTACTTTAATAAATATTACCGATTCGGTAATACCGAATGTTGATTTTTACGATTCTTCTCTTGAATATGGTTGAAATGGATTGTCCGACTCCAGCAATTGAATCAAGATTTTTTTGTTTCAGTGTAAATTTTTCAAGAATTCATTTATTTTACACTGATCATTTTATCGCTACTTTTGGTGATTAAAAAAATGAAACATAAAACCAATTAAAATAAAAAATGCCTATTCTGAAATTATGTGCACATTGAGCTGCTGGAGTCACTAACAAAAGGGCAAAAATGTCAGCTCAAATGGAAAAATGTTAATTTTTTTTCAAGTATAGAATATGATTAATTTTATATCAAGTCGTGATTGTTTAAGTTTTTCAGATATAAAAATGATGATTGAATGTTGCTTTTTGAAAAAAGAAAACAGCTGCTATACTCCAGTCAAGCGTAACGTTTCACTACCTTGGAGCACATAAAATGTTGATGTTCATCTTAAAAAAACAGCATTCTTTTCTGTTGTCCGAATTGGTCTAGGAAATTCATTCGAAATATTTCCATGTTCCAATTGATATACATTGAGAGTGTGCTTTATTTTTTTCAGTCAAATGACGAAAATGTGAGACCGTAAATTTAGTTGTAAAATAAGCCTGTCGGCCACTACCATGTTAATTAAATTATGCTCTCTGAAATCTAATTGATTATTTTTTTTCTCTGCCCAAACAAAGACGATGTGTAATTTTTGGCAGATTGCAACTATCTGTTGTCGGCATTATTAAAAGTGCATTTAACAGATTTTCAATGTATGTTCCCATTAAGAGTGAGAAACATTTTCATGAATTGTTTTTAGTGTGTTTCCGGGTAGAATGTGATGGCAATCGAGCTCTTTTACATAGTTTTCAATGTGCTCTCAGCTTGACTAACATTGCTTGCTATCTTCCTACTATTCACGCTTTCTTTCTCTATCTTCCTCTCTATCTCCCGCACTGCTCGTTACTCTTAGTCTCTATATTGTTTAGACTTATGGTAATGTTTCAGTTTTAGCCTGTAAGCTACTGCATTAACAATACGTGTATTGTCATTGGCCTCAAGAGCATTCTTTTACAAACCATTAGCAATTTTACACTATAAACCACCTGTTCTTTCATCCACATCCTTTCTATTAGCTCACGAGAGGATGTTTATTTTCCAATTTTATGCCATACGAATTATTGTTTAGATTACATTAGACTCGCATAGATGCTTTACTGTATGAGTAGGATGCAGGCAAACGGATGCACACACACAAACACACATATAAACACATATTCAATAGAAGACAGAGAGAGCGAGCAAAAAAAAAATCGAAACACAAACGAGTTGATGTGTACAGTTTACACCGAACATACAGTCTCTCGCACAGTTTTTATGCATCATCAAGCAAGAGATAGATTTTTAGTGAGTTGTACAATGTGTGTATATGATGTTTCAATAACGTATCTTCCATGTAAAAACATAACCATAACATCGAGTTGAGTGTTGGGCTGTTGGCATGAGTCTGGCATGTGATCATGTGCCCCAATCTGAATGTCATTAGGCTGACATCAGCAAATGTTCTACCACCGTTCATGACATCTTGCCCACGAAATTTCCGGAATACATTTGCATTTTGTGATCATTTGTTATTCAAATTGGAATAAAGAGAATCTATTGAGTATCAAAATTAAGGTGATTATTTGTAGCAATATACAATGAATGGGGAGAGAGGGGTGCCTTTCGCAGTTAAACCAGAGCTCAAGTAATTATTATGAAGATTGATCGAAATGTTTGGTTATGGAGTGCTTTTACTTTATTCGCAATTTTAACAATATAATCAAAATGGCAAAAGGTGCTGACTAGAGAGTGGAGGTCATAGCGGAGGTCATTCAAGAAATGCAACAAATCCTTGTATGGTCAAACAATTGATATTCATATGATTTACATTTTCAGTTATTATAATTCGAATGTGAAAATAATGGATTTCGATCTTTTACAAACGAACAATGGTCTCTTAAATTTTGTATTGGTTTCGATGAATGAATGCTTGTGCCGGCCAAATCTCGGCAATTTTCTCAATGCAATATGCTGGAACAATGCGTTCAATTCAATGTTGATATTCGCTTTAGATAAGCAGTGCAATAAATTTTCGATCAATTGCCTATACGTACATGTATGACGAAGCCAGTTGGCCACATTATCATCTGTAATTCCATTCACTTCACTTCATTTTATTTCACTGTGCCCAATGCCCATATATATGTATTTGACCAAAAGTTTGAATAATGCAATGAATTTGCCCATGGTCTTGAGAATGATGACCATAATCTTACATCTATTTCGGTATGGTATTTAAATATAAAATGAACAACCGATTCACAGGGTTGCTGATGAGTTTTCAAGTACATTATCCATTACGAATGCCTACCACACACGCACACACCAGTGAAGGAGAAATATGTAATTTGCATACCCGAAACATGTGGAAAATATGCCTTTGTCGACATTTTCGATCTTTCTAGGATATGAATTGTGACAGTCCGTTTCGATGTAATTCCTTTCGATAAGATTTCAACAAATATTCAATCCATTTCAGCAATGCAGTCTCATACCGGCAATGTGCCCTTTATCATTCGATGCAAATAAATTTGCGCGTTTATTACGACCGACTGAATATATTCGATATCATCCATTTGCTTCAAGCCATGTGATTCATGACTTAATTTAAACCATTCGACACACAAAAGACAAAAAGCAAATTTTGAATATGTGTACTTTGTATTACATAAGCTTATATCACACACACGGTCGATTGGTCGTATTTTAATATTTAACATTAGCCTCATGTGTGACATGAATGGAAAAACTATGAACATTTCAGCAATTTTCGTGCATTACGTATTGAGTTTTTGATCATTTTTTTAAAATCACACTCATACCAATAAACACGATTCATACAATTAGTTTTCTACTTTGTAATACTATATGTTACAACCAATCCTGCTTGCTGTGACAGTAATATCGTCTATTTTTGATGAAATCTATTAGTTTTGAGTAAAGATGTAATTTTCTTTGCAATTTTAATGGAAAGCAATGCGGCCAAAAAATGTTTCTCTCAAAAAAAAAAACTGATTTCAATGAGCCTTTTTTATTATTTAGTTGCAACAATGTGAAAAGATTGTAAAAATTCAGTATAACGATGGATTATTGATAAGATACATATTAACAATTCAATTGAATACTTCATTAAATTGATTATATCCCGCTATCAATTAGAAAAAAATGTATTTAATTGATAGATAAAATTCGAAAGAGAAAATCTGACTAATTGATTAAGACTTTCTTCGTGCTCGCGAAAATGTTTGAATTGAATGAAAATGTTTTTGGGACAAAAATATTTTGTGTCTTTGGTTAAAACTAAGATGAAAACCATACTAATGTAAGAACCATTCGATTCATGGTTGAACACAAAACCAAAATAGTATCGGATACCATATCGGAGACACATTGTGTATGGACTAATGTGTGTCATTTTAATCATTTCTATGAGAGGGCGTTATGTTCTCTTCGATTATGGAAAGGCATTCAAGTTTACTTTTATTGAAGATTCACAACAGTTACCATCCATTCACAATGAATGTAAATTTAGATGCAATTCGATATATAGCAATTGCTCTGTTTTTTTTTTTTTTTTGAATCGTGCATTTAATCAACACCAATGTTTGCTTCAAAAACACGTTCAATGGCAATTTATCATACCGTTTCACATCGAGAAGTGGAGTGGCAGTAAAAAGGGCATTTTGTGTATTGGCATGGATTTTGCATTTGAGATATTGAGTTAGTGTTGTTGATTCGGAGAAATGGAAATGTTCACTTGAATAAGCAAGCGAAACACCAAAACAGGTCCCCCCCTCATTTCATAAATGTTACGGTTTTGTGTTTTCATGCAATTCAATCAAGTAACACTTCGCAAACAGCTGGCAATAAATTCACATTTTGGGTAGATGATGACCAAAGCAAAGGGTGAAATTAAGAGATACCATTGGTAGTGCGAATATAAATTTGTTACTTACAAATAACATTTGATGTAAAGATATAAACGATGTTTTGTATGGAATGAGAATTCAAATGTGAATTAGAATGATCGGCTCTTGAGGCATACAGAAGGTTGAACGCATCGAATCAAATGCATTTTGATATCATTAAAATAGAATGTGAAAATGTGAGTGAAAATGACTATAAGCAACAACGACAGACGGATACAATGACATCAACAGAATCATATTTCAGTGTTGCATAAGTGTCGTTGTGTGTTCAGTTTCAACAAAGATGAGTGAACTGAACGTGATTCGAATTTGATCAGGCAGGGGGTAAAATAGTTAGTTTTTTTTTTGTTTTGGATAAAACTCATCATTTTCAAGCTTCCATATGCTGATATGCAGAGTTAAATCACTCCGTTTGCTCAAAATGCCATGTCGTATTGCCAATCTTTTTGCTCTGAATATATGTTCTCTCTTTTTCTCGCTCTCTCTTACATTCTGTTGTTCACTTTTGCTCTGTGTCGTAGCGAGTGTTTCGGTTCCAAAATTTCAAAAATCTTATAGAGATGCACCGATTGCATTGCTACTGTTTTTGATACAAACATATTTTGTTTGAGTCTTCAAGTACCAGCAAAAGAACAGAGAGAATGAAGGCATCCATCTTTCGGCAGCCGGTATGAGTGCGAATTGGATTCATTGCATGCAAACATACAAAGTGCATACGACCATAATACAGATTGTAATCATTATGCTTTGGGTTTTTGTTATAAACGCATGTACGTGGTGTATATTGGTGGGTTGTCGAGGCGCGCATATACACACACACACAAACTCTGCATGTTTGTGAGTTATTGAGAAATGAGATGTTGGCCGGTGGTAAATGTAAGTTCCTTCTAATATATGTAGTCCAACAAATGTACAAATGTGTCGACACACACACACGGAATTGCTTTGGATGACTAAAGATTGTGCATATGATTCAAATTCAACTATATACGGTGACTGCAGTGCTATGTTTTGTAGAAAATTTGATCATGTCGCTGTATTGTCGTTGTAAGCACGCCGACAGTCTATATAGCCGAGTATATGTGTATATATATATATTCTGCTGTTCAGCAGACCAAAAGAGCCATAGAAAAACCTTATATATGGGATCATCAACATCCAAGTCGTAGACGAGAGTGAAGTGAAGTCTCATTAATCAATGTGACACTGTGAAAGCTAATTTTGAATATGTATGTAAAACATAAAGCATATTGGCTTCACAAAAAACTAACCTATACACACACACACATCTTCACTTGCTCACTCTCTCAAAACACTTTCTTTAGCATTTAGCTTGGTTTCTGGGCTTGCGGACGTTTTTCTACCATATTCATTTCGTGTAATTTTTTTTTGTGCTGCCTCTTCATCTCGGTCTTCTTCGTTTGCCACTTTGCCAATCGTTTTCTTCATTTAATTCGTTTTATGTCTCGAATTTCCAATTTATCTCAAAGTGTGAGAGAATATGCGACACATACACATTGTAAAAACTTTATTGTGGCAAATCGGCAAATTGTTATTTTCAATATGGTTCTGTGAACTTTGCACGGTGTATGCACATGCACAAGCACAAACAGAAGCGACCATTCATATATATACATATATGTATATTGAATCGAGTATGTCACTACCAAAGTCCGTCTAGCAAACAAACAAATTGCATTAAGTCACTATATTTGACCGAGAATAGCAACAGAAAAGAGATGCAAGTGCATTTTGGACAGCAACACGTACACTGTGAAATTGGGGTTTTCAATTCTCTCGTCGTTTTATTTTTGGTGAAAGAAAAAAAATCGCTTCAAATCTTGCTTTCACTTCTGTATTGGCATATGGGAATTGTAGCACGCTCTCACCAAAATACACACCAAACGCGCTCAAAAGAAATGCAAAAAAAATGAACAACAACTGCAACCATTTTCATTTTGTTATATTTTCCCTCCCACTTCTGTCGCTCTTTCTTACTTACATCTCCCTTTAATTTTCTTCAAAATGTCCTTGGAAATGCACAATGTTCGATTTCGCTGCATCTGTAGAGTGAAAAAAGAGCTTTGCTTCTCACCAAAAGGAAATAAAATCAAAAAAAGAAGAAGACTAGACTCGTTTTTGTTTTATTGTTGGCCTGAGCTGTTTTATATTACAATGTCATTAGGTTTCAGTGAAAATTTAACGTTATTTGTTATGCGTTTTCATGTGACGCTGCAAGTGCACTTTTAATCTGAATGGCCTTGAACACTGCTCACATTCAAATGGCTTTTCACCCGAATGTATTTTTAAATGATTGTCCAAATTTTGTTTATAGGCAAATCTGCGCGAACAAAGTTCGCATTGGAATGCTTTTTCACCCGTATGGATCACCATGTGAGTTTTTAAACGGCTACGAGTGGTCGTAATATAATCACACAATGGACATTTATGCAATTGGCTGGTGCATAATTTTTCATGTAAATCCTTGGATTTTTCATCCGAAAATCGACGGCTGCAAGAAATACACGAAAATGGCAGCTCTCGATGGGTTTTCAAATGACGATGTAGATCACCACGATGGAGAAAGCGCTTTGAACAATGCGAACATGGGAACGCATATGTTTTGGTATGTGTTTTGAGATGCAGGGAAAGATGACTAGATTGAGCAAAGCTTTTCGAACACACTTCGCATTGATAATTCTACATACAACGAAAAAAAAAAAACAATTAAAAAAAGTTTTTTTAGGTTTATGGGATTTTTTGCTTACCTTTTGGCCGGTGTGTGTCACCAAATGAACGACCAGATGATGTTTCATTCGAAAATCTTTCTGACAAATGTCGCACACAAATCTCTTATGCGATTGACTGGATTGTTGTGCTTTTTGAGTATCTTCTTGTTTCTGTTGGGTCTTTTTTTTAACACCTTTCACGCCATTGCGAGACAATTTTCTTTTAACTTTTGTTCGTGATTTTTTTCGTGTTTTTGGTATTTCTTCTGTTAGTGTTTCAACTTTTGTAATGATCAAAGGTAATGGTTTCTCTTCATTAATTTGCTTATTTTCTTCCTTTATTTGAAGATTTTCATCGTTTGATTCACATTCTGTGCTACCCATTAATTTTTGATCGAATTCATCATCACTGTCGTCAACATGATCGAATGATTCGAATGTTTCATTTCTGTCGTTGTCGTCATCGTTGTCATCATCATCATCATCTTCATCAATTTTTTCAAATGTTTTATTAAGATTAGCATGATTTTCATCCGATTCAAGTCTTGATTCTCTTTTGATCGTTGCATTCACTTCATCTGTCTCCACTAGTCTTGGTTCCTCTTTGACAATGACTTCTAAAAATTTAACGGCTGGTTCAACCACCGAAACGGCATTTTCATGCGTTTTTAAATGGCGATTAAGATCGCCTCTGTGTACAAATGCCTTCGTGCAAAGCGAACATATAAATTCACGGCTACCATTGTGATATTTCATATGTATATTCAAATGGCTCTTCAATGCGAACGCTTTCTCGCAAATATTGCATTGAAATTTTCGATTTAATTGATTGCCATCGCCGTGTGTTCGCAAATGTTCGGTGAGATGATGTTTCATGCGAAATGCCTTTGGGCATTTTTCACATATGAATCGTCTTTCGCCGATGTGCTTATTTTTATGCACATTCAATGCATCATTGGTGTCGGTTTCAAAATCACATATTGAACACGTGAACCGTCGACTTCTGCATACGGTTTCATGTGATTGCTTTTCAACACAATCCGCAAATCGATCAGTACAAAATGTACACCGAAACGGTAATTGTGTACGATGTGTTTTCCAATGACGTTTTAAATCTCCGCGATGCATAAATTGCTTTGAACACCATTCGCACTTAAATTCCTTTTTGCCGGTATGAATTTTATTGTGTTGGGTCAAATGACTCTTCTGTCGAAACGGTCGCCCACAAATCTTACACAGATACTCTTTTTCATTGTTGTGCACTTTTAAATGCTCCAACAAATGATGTTTTAGACGAAATGTCTTTGAACACAAATGGCATAGAAAATTCCTTTCCATCGTGTCCACAAACTCCGTTAATAAATCATCATTTTTATTTTCATTGTTTTTGAATTCTGGCAACAATACATTTACTTCACGTTCAACATTCATTTTCACAGTCTTCAACTTCACCACATTTGTGAATGAAACGGTTTTAACGCGAAACTCTTTTTCCACAATGAAATTTATGTTTATTATTTTGATTCCGGCTTTTCGTTTACAACAAAAATAAAATAAAAATAAAAACCCTTTGATTAGACGTGAGATTCAATCCGTTGTTATGTATTTATTTTGACATGACTAAATATGTTAAATGTCAAGTGTCAGTTGGCTAGTTCACAGTGATTTCAACAGTTGATTTGTGTTGAATATGTCATGGTTTTGTGGCCAACTTCAGTATGATTGAGCAGTGAGCACACAACCGAATAATTCAAATGGCATTGTTTACGTTGAATTTTATTTATCATTTGTTTATTTTCTATTCGAATCTATTTTTCATTCAATTGAATTTAAAAAAAAAATACGAACAATGAAGATGTGTGGATTCAATGCGATTAATTTTCACTTTTTTTATATTACCAAAAGAAAATTAGAAACAAACTGAACCGATAAAGTGCATTGATCGATGCATCGTCACTGTGCAAAAAACTGCAGTAAATCAGTGGATAGAAAGCAATATGAAAACTCAATAATCTTGATGCGACTCTGTGCAAATCGAAAGATACTATGCATTATTCAGTTTTTATTTGGTAAACAATCCATTTCATCCTCACATATGAAGCATGCATATTTGTGTTGTGCTGGTATTGCCATTACTATTGCTGCCATTGCAATTGTTGTTGTTTTTGTTTTGCAAGTGTGTATTGTGCCGACTATTCGCAATGAATAATCCGAGCGCCTTTCCTCAAACGCCCCCAAACCATGATAAAATTAAATTGATGTAGTGCAATAAATAAATACGGCACATCACTTCTACGTCTCGGTTTTTCAAAGTGCTCCCCGCTCACTCTCTCTCTCTGTCAATCTATCTATGTGTTTGTGCCTGTGTTGTTTGCGTTTGTTTGCATACTGGCATCCGTTTCTCAGCTCGGTAATATTCCACTTTAATTCACGTCCTCTTTATTGTTCCAAATTTGAATTTCGTTCGTATTATTATTATTTTTTTCATCTTCTGTTATTGCTCAACTCGGTCCAATATGTATGAGCGTCTGTATGTGTACATTTCACTCCCGATTCCTCTCTCTCTCTTTCTCTCTCACTCTCTCTGTCTATCTGTCTGTTTTTCTCACTTTTCGCCCAGCTGCCATTTGCTTCGTTTAATTCTGTTTATACAAAATTTGTTGATAAAATTTTTCTACCAAATCGTTATAATGTTTCATTAGATAAATCGTTTGCATGCATAATTCACCACTCGAGAGACTGTGAGAAACTGAAGAGCTTATATTCTCACTTGCATCCGAACAAATAGAAATTTGTGTACCGTATTTATCTTGGGTTTGAGGTTTTCAGCATTTACACTTTTATTTGTGCTGCTGTCGTTTTGTTGTCGATGTGTCGTAGCATTGTGTGCATAGCCAAATGAAAATAGTGAGAAAGATTGAAAGAGAATGGGAGAGAGGCTACAATGAAACTGGGTACCATGGGCAAAACACTATGAAATACGAAGACGACAAAAATTGTCGACTCCGTTCTCAATATGTTTCGCATGCAATTTTCTTTTTAGTCAGTCGATCGGCGTTCTCTCTATATCATTTGTATGTGTGTGTTTTTTTTTTGTATTTATGTGAAAGCGATGTATTCGTTTTACATTTTTTGGGTTAAATGTGCACCGAATCACTTTGGAGGCACAAGGCAAACTATTCTTGATGTAAGAAAGAAGAGCAAGTATAAAACCCCAAAACAACTACCAAACGGGTGGTGGTGGTGGTTCGGCAAGGAGCCGGTTTGTTTCAAATATATATAATTTTTTTTTATCTTGTTGCCACTCTCTTTTTCATGCATTTACATCCAACAACTATTCTTCATCCATTTCTTGCCATTGCTGACGACGGTGGCGATGATGACGATGACGCTGCTGCTGCTGTGTGTTGGGAGCGAGTTTTTCTAAATTTAAACGACAAATTAATCATTTTGAAAGTTTTGCAATTCCTGCTGAACCGAGCGTATTTATTACAACATTCTCTCTACGGTTATGTAGAGAAGTGCAATGGGCCACCGACACACACACATCCTTCCTTTCACTCGCTCATTCAATCGCTAGATTTATATGCATGTATGCAAATGCTTGCATGTATTCTGGTGAGCACGGGCACGCTCTCGTCTGTATATGAAAAAAGAGATACTGGAAGAGAGAGAGAGAGAGAGAAGTCTCGATTTGTTTGTGTTTCAGCAAAGAGTATAGAATAAGGGAGTCTAGCTGATTGTTCGGCTCCTTTTTTCTTCTATTCGCCTAAAAGTTTCCTTTTTAAATGTACACATTTATATTGTATGCAACATCTCATGCACGTTCACTAGTTCGTGCTATGATGTTGTATGCTATTCACATTTTTTGCTCTATCACTCTCTTTCTCTAACTCTTGTTTTCCATCACAAATTCATTCGGTTCTCAATTCAATGATGGTTTTATATTTGTCTAACAAACAACAGACACGGTAAGCGCATATACTTAAACATTTTATATATTCCATGTGTACATTGCAAAATTTATTTATTCGTTTCAACAGCACGCAACTCTGGTATTTAAGCAATTAAATGTCGATTTAATTTTTCTCCAACTTGTTCGCTTTTCTTCTACTTTTTTTTCTTCTTCTTTACTCTACGTGATGGTTTTAATTTTTCTCGCTCGTTGCTCCATTTTGTTTAAACAAAAATCAAAATGACTACAAAGAGGAAGAGGCAACCGTGTAAAAAGTGTTCGTCTGCTTCATCTTCTTCAGCGATTGTTTGTTTAAAATGCAATATTGACACAGTGAATAGAGACCGGGTTTTTTTTCTTCTTTTCTTGCTTGGTAAAAATAAACGGAATGTTACACAATCAAAAATTCAACAAGCGATATTCCAAATGTTTTAATTTCTTTACATCAATTAAATTACGTCTACTTAATTTATCACTAAAACGAATCACACTCCCATCGTTTCTCTCGATTTTCTTTCGTTTTCTTTCATTCTCTGATTTCCTCTCAACAATCAAATCAAAAACAACCAAATGAGTTGTAAATAAATTTCGACTGAATTTCTTATTATGCTCGAAATACCGTATGAATGTTTAACACTGCATTGTACGGATGAAGTAATGACAGCAAACGGAGATGACAACGATGGCAACTTTACCTCTATCTTTCACTACCAAACTGAATCAATACTCTTTTTCTTTCTTTCTTTCTTTCTTTCTCTCTCTCTCTGTCCCCCACTCCTCTTCCTCCCTGTAATTTCAATTTTCAACGCAAGTTTTCGATGATAATATTTATTCCTCGAATATTTTTTTTTGTTCAGCATCTTTTTCTTGGGCCACGATGCGATAGAGCTATTGAAAGATATAGCAAATGCCAAGCAACAAAACATTCGAAAACCCGATGACTTGAAAAGTTATATGGTATGGTGGCTTATTATGAGACAAAGTTTGAAGGGAACAACGATAAAGAGAAGAGCAACAACAACAGCAACAACAGCAAAATAATATCGAAAAATTTCGTTATAGAAACGAAAACATAAAAATCTCTGTGCGCCGGATATTTGCGGATATTTGGCACCAACAACAAAATAATAACAATCATAATAATGATGAGAAGTTATTTATTTTAGACTTCCTGTTTTCTTACTTTTGCTCAACCATAGTTTTTCCTCTCTTTTTTTATCGTTTCTATTCGAGACTTGGGCTGGAGCATGGCAAAATGAAAAAAAAGCGTTGATATATTGCGACAAACAGCCGGTCAATGAGGATTCGCTTCGATTTTTATTTTCATCTTTCAGGCAAATAATGTGCTTTAAATAGTGAAGAACTGGAATAAAAATCGGGAATTATTTGAAAATCGTGCTGGATAATATGTATAACATTTCAGTACACGATTGAATTTGAGACGGGACAAGTATTGGTCGGGCTGTTGACAAATATCTATAAGTTTATATACATGGATTTTTATTTTTATCGTGTTATTTTTCGGTGAAAATTCATTTCCTGTTTCTTTCGTAGTCTCTTTTCTTTAGTTTATATCATCGCCTGCAAGTGATGTGCTGTGTGCACTTTAAAGATATTTTTTTTTTTGCTCCTGCCGCCGTGAAATTTGCTAACAAACCCAAGACGAATACAGCAAGAATGGGGAAAATAAATAGGGAATCAAAACGAAAGAAAAGTACAGGGAGAGAGAGAGAATGAGAGAAAATATGCGAAGCAAAATGAAAGAGAAAAATGAATTGAAAAGAAACGAAGGAAATCACCACGTAAAAGATCAACAACAAAATTGCAATTTCGGCGAAAATCAGAAAATCCGGCGTTCGACATAATAAATGTTTGAATGGGTCTTTGACCACTCAACACAAATCATTGTCGTCATCGTCGCCGTCGTCGTCAGTACATACGACAGAATAGAAAACGTTCCCATGATCTAACCTTTGCTGAATTGTGGATATTTCATTCAATCGCAATCAGATAAACAAATTGCTTTCAGCCATTCACACTGTAACATTGATAGAGTTTGATGATCTGAAATGTTAGTGGCAAAAATCATATGTAAGCCTTTATCGCGAACGAAACATGCGGACGATGCTTTTGGTTGCTTTTCTTTTCTTCGTCTTTTTTCGCTGCGAATGTGGCATACGATGTATTGTTCGTATTTGCTCTAAGAGCATGACTGAGCAATGTGCGACCATAGTTTGTGATCGTTAAGTGGAATAGTGCCACCACCTTTATATGAGCGCAATTTTTTCTTTTATTATTTTATCGTATGTATGTGTGTGTGTGTGTGTGTTCTACAACGAGGTAAAGTAGTTAACAGCTAAACTTGTACGCCAATCACGTATAGCTGCTTCGACGAAATCAGATTTGAATTTTTTCAAATAAGTTTCTCATCTGTTCCGCATCGATGGATATTGTTGCTACATTAAAATCCAGCCACTGTTCAAACCGCTGAAATTTCACTTAAATGCACGCATTGGATCAATTCTTTTATGACATCTTGCAAACACGCTTCAGACGCTATTTCATTAACATAATAAACGAGCACGGTGTTGGAAACCCATAATAATCATAATAGTAAGGTGAATCATAACCGGTGTGCGATAACAATAAAAAATGCAGAGCACAGACATAGGGTCCCACTGCTGTATCGTATGCTTATGTTCGTTGATTCTAATTGCCAGGCGTAAGCTGAATAGCCTTTTTGGAATGTTTTTTTTTTTGGGTTTTTATATATAATAATATTATTCACGTACACATCAAGGAAGCATTTAGTGCTGAAGCCATTGGTCACAATAAAACCGGAATGCCAAGCCAAAAACTCTTGAAAGGATGCCATTTTTATTACTTTTATATGCGATTTATATGTCTAAGCCGGTGTGATCGACGAAAATTGAAAAGAAGACCAAAAAAATCTCATAATATTTTTTGTATCCTAACCAACAACTGTACCGGATCTCATCAATATGTGTGGGCATTTCAAATTCGTTTTTCATATATTTCATATTTCCATCTCATTGACCGCAGTCAATTTATGCGGTTTATTTAAATAAAAACAGTTTTTCCCAAGCATGCACATCATAAAGACGATGAAATGCCGTGACCATGCTATTAATTAGGAAGAAAGAAAAAATGCAATTTTATTGGAATTCGTTTGAACATTAAACGTACCGAAAATTATTTCCGACTGCATATATAGATATTATTGCGATAAATTAAGCACATTTTTGTGTTTGCAATGGGATTTGCAATAAAAATCCACATAAGTCACACAGAACTAAACAACACGTACGATAATATGATATAAACCACGTTTAATGACGAACGCTTGGGAGGACAACAGAATGGGATCAACGGTAGCACACCATTGGCAATAGAAACAACACATCGTCGTCGCTCTTTTTGGAAATCGATACCAAATATGAGTATAGCGCCTAACACACGCTTTTATTACTCTTTATTATTATTGCCGTTCATAATGCGACCAAAAATGTATCGTGAACCTTTTGAGAACAAGGGCACATTGTATATTGGATTCGAATTGTGTATCGAAGACATATATACCTTTAATTCCGACCGAGAATCTTCATTTGAATTGAACATTGAAAAAGAAAAAGACACACAATAATTTCAGAAACTTTATTTCACTTTATTAAAGTTGATGCCTGAATCTTGGTATCTCTCTCTCTCTCTCTCTCTCTCTCTCTCTCTCTCTCTCGTGGTGTTGGGTTTATGCGAACCATTATTGCTGTTAAGCGAAACCAATTCATGAATGCCCTGTTGATTATCGCTAATGCAAGTGCTCAATATTGGTTGTTTTTGTATCGATATGTGTTTCCGTCGCTGTACAAACAAAGTACCACTTTAACATCAATGTATTATGGTAACATCGTTTGTCGACCGTCAAATGAAAACATTGTATATGCGATAGCAAGTGTTATTAATATCATTTGAAAGCGGGTGCGGCGAACATTTTTGGAATTTTAACGCGAATGATAGAGATCGATAGACAGTGAACTGAATGCCACCAACTAAAATGTAATGGTCAAAACGTTGAAAAACTTTGAGTGCACAATGCATTATTACGATAATTTATTCTATTCCATTCTCATTTTGCTCACGACGACAAAATGATTTCAGATTTCACCAAAATTGTGATCTATATAAAATGTGTGCGGTTTGCTATGATGTGTTATCGGTTACAGATTAAATATTTTCTGCACTGTTTACTGTTCATCAACGTAATCATTGTGAAATCCTATTTTATCTGTGAGTCGCCGCGGTCTCATTGAAATTAGTTGTTCATAGACATTGGTTCATGGCTATATGGACTCCATCGAATATTTTGTCGAACTCGCGGTTCACGAACATACCATAATCGAAATCGAGCAACTATGTATACTGACGAATAGTCAGTGGCAATGAGAAAAGGTATACTTGAGAGACATAGAGATGAACATGCGTACACATCTCGAGAGGGAGGGAGAGAGAGAGAGAGAGATAGGGAGAGAGAGAAAGAGAGGGAGAGATTGAGAGAGAGGAAGAGAGATACCAAAGCACAACGATAATGACAGCTGGGCAAGGGCAACGCAGCAACTTCACTATGGTCTGTGTTTATGTTGAGTGATCCAAATTTGGCTGGATACCGCTCTAATGGTGCTGCAGTCAACGTTGTTTGCCATCGTCGAGCTTTGATATATACCGATTGTAATGTTCGTTTTTATTTTAAAATTTTACCGAATTGCGTGCCACAACTGCCACAAAATACAACATTCTATGCATATCATTTGAATACCATGGTATTGCAATATCAATAGTTATCGAAACAAATTCAGTCAAAATGTCGTGAACGGCGCGAAACAGTTGCACGGATGACAGCCAATTCTAGCTTACGGTTGATTTGAATAACTTTGGTTATAAGGATGCGAATAGATCAATGAAAATTAGTAAACAGAACGGTTACTGGTGAATCCATATTCTGCACGGTTTGTAATTCGATTGCACGATGAATGCGTGCATTTCACGATTATATGGAAATCAAATGCGGTCAAATGTATCCGGTTTTTGGTAAAGTTGAAACATACAAAATGCATTTCAAAATACAATGCACTTACTATCTCACTCTATCTTTCTCATGCTCACACAATTTCGGAGTCTATTGCCTCTCATCGGTTACATTCGCATATAGGCACAACAAAATAAATTTAGCGATGCCAATTGACCAAACGCAACGCAAATGATAAATACAAAGTACACAATAAAATGCAAGTTAAAAGATGAATTTATGCCATTAATCTAGTCGAAAATATGCAAAGAAGATTGATCGAATTGGTGCGGGAACGAGCATGAAAAGCACGTGCTTGCGTTGTACTTGCTTATTATTTTGTATGTTTAAACGAGTATAGTTTACCAAATGAAACGTGAAACAATTAAATAGATAATGCATTGGGAATTTTCCCCTGTATGAAACCAAAATGATGACAAACGATAGAAGATGAAAAAGAGATGGATGCAATGAGGCAGAGATTTCTCTGAGAGGCAGAATATGCAATGTAAATGTCACATGATTAAATTTGACATCAAAATGTTCAATCAATGCAAACACATCGGTACACGTTTAAAGGTAAAAAAAAAGAAATGTTACGTATGTCTTTAGCGGTATTGTTTAGCAAAATGATGATAATATATAATGCGTCTGACGACAGACGGCAGCGGTTTAATGCTACATCCGAAAACCAAATTGCAAACAAAAATAGGAAAACGCATCTATTATTTTATACATATATACATACACACTTCACTCTCTATTGTACATATGCTATACCACACGTGTGTAAAAGCAAGCGAAGGGCGATGACGGTAAATTTCAACCCATTAAAATGTTTAATGTATTGTTTATTGACTGAACCGCAGCACATTCGAATAAAATTTTGATTCGATGCACTTTTCTACCTTTACTCTGATTAAAAATGCCATCACATTTGCAGAGAAAACTTCTCTAACCCATTTTGACATTCACATTTTATACAACCGTTACACAAACATGAATTCAAAATGTAGACAAATAGCCGAATTTACCGGACTTAATGTTCATCGAACATTTTTCAAACTTTACCAAATGGAAGAAATTTAATTTAAGCAAATAGCTATGTGGCGGTGAGAGTGAAATTGTGAATCAGTGCGATGGAAAAAACCTTCCTTGAATTTTATTCAAAACATACAATATGAATCGCATTCAGTTTATACATGAAGCTGGAGCTGCACCACTACGGTATTATTTGCAATCATTTAAGTGATATTTTCTTCACCGCAACGATTCATTTGTATGTGTATTGAGTGTGAGTCAGTCAGCGAGATTGAATGGAATCATTTTTATTCATAGACATACCGTATGGATGGAAAATGTATGGATAGGTGCGTAGTATAGCAAGACAAACCAATAAAAGGTTTAAGTCGAAGAGAGAAAGAGAGATTGAACACATTTTGCGAAACCAAACAAACATAATGTAACCGTTTTTGAAAGCAACAAAACCCCGCTCCACAAAAAAAGCACACACACACACGAAAAAGGGAAGAAATATTATAATGTTGTATTAAGGTTGTTAAAGTTACGAGTAACGATGCTGAAACCTTTAAAAACAATGCCTCGCTTATTTGAAAGTAAAATTCAAGCGGCAAGTGTATGCGAATCGTGTATCAAAACGGATGGAAAACAGTGAAAACGGAGCCCATAATAGCAAATTGAAATTTATTGTTAAGTGAATACCGTAGATGGAAAAGAAAACAAACTTCCAACGTTTGAACATTGGGTGTATTCCACAATGTGCTACTATTCAAACACATATAGAGCGAACAGCATATACGTGTATTTTGCGCCACGACCGCATATCTAATGTAACTAAATCAACACAATAAAATGTTGAAATTCGCGCGCATTCTCTGTCTCGTTCAGGAGGTATGCGATGCAGTGTGAGAGAGAGAGAGAGAGTGGAGATGAATGTGAGATAAATGCATAGAAAGCAAGAGAAAATCTGTTCTGGATTTCGTTTGATTTCATTTGTCGGAATTTTGTAATTGTTGATTTACCGGGGTCCTATTTCACAAATACATTGCGTTCAAGAGCATACTCTCTCAAAATTCAGTAATATAGTTACACCATGAATTTGATTCGTCATGAGGTTCTTAATGAAACGCGAGGGATTTTTTTCGCAATTCGATTGCTGCTAGATATTTAATTTCGTATATCAAGAATAAATACGCCAGAAAATCGACTGAGATTTTCCAACATTTTTCGTTCGTTATGGATGTGAACACAATTTTCAAAACTGAATGCGATCAAAAATTAGTTGCCAGCCGGTTATAAAATTAAATTTAAAGATAAATAAGATGATACAGAAATACATATCAAATTAAAAACTAAACGATGTACCGTATTTGATGTGTATTTTGATGGTTGGACGCATAATTTGATTGATGTTTGTTGAAATTGGAATTGATGGTTGTGATACGGGTGGGGTCCCTGGTTCAATGCTAACTTCAATGTGTCAAAATCGAAGATCCAAAACTAAAGACCAGACAACATACATTTATTCATCCATACATCCCGTATATTCCGTTTAATGTGACGTACATTTTACAATCTCGATGAGTTGGACTTCGTACGATACCGTACGCATTTTACGGTGGATACACAACCATTAATGTGACATGGGAAAAGATATACAACATTTTCATTTTCTGTTCTTTTTTTTTTCTCTGAAAAAGATTTTCTGCCACAGCGGTCAACTGGCATTCTTCATAGCGGCTGAATGTCCAACGATAAAGTCAAAACGCATTGAATGCGAGCAAAGCAAAGGAAATCCAGTGCCAATTTTCACAAATTTACTTCTTTAACCAAGCAATAAATAAAAGTATAAATGGCAAAAATATTTTATAATGTGTAGACAACAACATACAAATCCCAGTAGCTTAAATATAGCTTTTTCGGTTCGAATTTGTGCAAGCGAATCAATGCACACCGCATTTTACCGAAGAACCAAGCGTATTATTCATGATGGTTATGTTCATTTTTGGTTCGAAGTGGTGAGCAAATGCCATTACACACAAACTGATCCAAGCCAATTCAAATGGCAAAATTGTTCTCACTCTTTATCGACAATGTATGGACAAAATTTTAGAACGCCCAAATAGAAATAAAACTGAACCTGAAAGGTCTTAAGAAATGCCCAAATGAAGCATCTCTTGAAGCCTATTATATTTTCATTGAATGTGCTGACAAATCAAAATCTCTTCTGACACTTTGAAATGCTTGAGCAATTTTCATATATAAATTGAAGGAGCAAAATAGAAAAAGAAGGACTGGAAGATTTTGTACCAAGCTTTGTGATGCACCACCAACTTCACATTCCAATTGATAAGTTTCATGTCCATTTATACAATAAGGATATAGAGTCACACAAATGTTGTAAAATATTTGATTGCAATATAAAATAATTACTTTCGAAGCATGTTCCTCATTTGCTAATTATGTGAAGAGAAAAAAAAATGAACCGAAATAGTAATGGAAAATTGGGCAACACAATGCACCAGCAACATAGATGACGACTCAAATGAGTGCGGTAAGCGCGAATGCAATATCAACAGTAGCCGAACAAATTCGTTGTAGCTCGTTGTTTTTGTTTAACAAAATTACTATGCGGAGACCAGATCTAAACTGAAAACAATAGCATAAGCACGAGATATCTCTAACTAACCTCAGAGAGCGTGAGCACACCCGAATTAAAAAAAAAGCGGAAAAATGGTAGGAAATCGGTTTTGGGTTTCCACCGAGTTTTCATGTCGAGTAATTGAACAGTGTTCGCTGCAATTCGTGCAGACTTAACCTCCGAACTTATTAGGTCGCCAATATTCGTTATATTTGTTGCATTTAGTTCGTTCGTCTGTTTGCTACATTCACATAGCAAATTGATGGCAAAGAGAAAAATACGTAAAATAGAAAGCGAACAAGAGAGTGAGCAAGAGCCTCTCTCGCCGTAAGAGGATGAAAAAAAAGAGAATAAAGCAGAGAATGAAAAAAGAACATCAAAAACACTGGTAACAACACAAGCAGAAAACAACATGGGCAAATGGGACACACACAGCTATTGCTAAAAGTTCAAAGGAAAACTTTTCTAATTTATTTTATTTGATAAAGTGGTAAATGGTGAATGTACGCTCTACAGTGTACTTGTTTTGCTGCAAGTATTCTCGTAAATGGACTACGGACATTGGACTCATCGATCTCTAGTTTATTGTACGTACATATACAGATTGATTGTTATTCAACACTTTTTATCCGTCGGTTGTTCATTTCGTTAGTTTTTCTGCAAGCGTTTTCCAAAAACCAATGCCACCATACCAAGTTCTATATTCTCCACTATTTTTATGCCCGTTCCGCTCAATCCGCCACAATGACCTCAGCACTCATTGCTTGATCGGTCACATTTTAGTCGTTGACGTCGACAACGTTGTTGGTGTTCAACTAAAGTTTTGTGCCATCGACATGCTACACCACATTCGATCAATATTTTCAGATGCACACATTCCACTAATAACTATTTAATGGAAATAAATTAAATGAATTTGAGAGTTGTCGTTGCTGTTGTTGTTGTGTTTTTTTTTTCAGTTTGCTTGATTGCGTCACTGTGTTCACTGTGAAGCAAGCGAGCAAAATAATAAACAACATTTATTTGTTACAAATTAAATTACGAACAGAAAATCTAAAATAAATTGGCACACCCCACTGGCTGGGTATTATTTACGATTGCATTGGAAACTATCTATGTTTTTAGTTAATAATTTGTGACTATTTGTGAACCTATTAGGTCCGCGATATGATTTTAAATTGAAGCACTATTGGGCAACTTTATTTAAGATTAATTTGTGAGTCCCAAATATTTCTTTAGATTTTCAATATGACATTAGCGCTCCTCCTCACATATATTTCTCTAAGAAACAATCTCTGATGATTTTTAGATGAAAAATACGTTTCTATTTGTGACAAAAAAACGTTTTGTAGTGTTATTTGTACTCGCCATATATAGCATAGATTTTGGATAATATTGTAATTGTGATAATGTATGGCATCGTCTCATTAATCTAGATTTAATTATGCTTAGTTTATAAATGGTTAAGTAGCAAGGCGTTTAATTTGATGTAAAATTCAATTCACTGGAGAGTATAGGCTATACATATTCAATTTTCAATGCTGATGAGCGGTGTTGTATTTCAACAAGGTCTAAATCACAAGGAATATGAAATGTTATCAATTAGCAATAAATATGAACCAGTTCATGGCCAAACAATTGAAATCAATGTTCAACATGTTCAACAGGTTGTTAGATTCAATAGCATTTTCAATATTTCATTATGAACATGTATCGTTCGCCAATCTCAGAGTTTCTTGCATTGATTCCATTGCTTTGATCATGCAAAATAGTCGCTGTTTTGTCCGGGGGCCGGGGAGTAAATCATTTATAAACATTGGACGTATAAAGTATTCTGACTTAATTGTAGTTAAAGATAGGAAAAAGAAATGTTGAAATGAGTCTATAACTTTTATCCAATTTTTGTCCAAATAAAAACCAATTTTTAGCCAATTTCAGCGCACCGCAACAAGATTTGTGAAAGGCAGAAACAAAAAAAGGCTCGAACCATACTCAGACTACTACCATTGCATTTAAGGTTCAAACGAACAATAGATACAACTGGTACTGCTCTAAGCGAAACAGCTTGTTCGCATTGATGCAAAACGGCACATTGCTCATAGGAATAAGACAAAATGTAAATAAATTCCCTTTGGCATTTCTCTGCCTTTTGTGTGTGTATATATTCAAAGTAGAAAACGCCATGGTATAAATGTATATGTTTGTATCCTGTATGAGTACATTGCCGTTGAATTAGTTATTCCTCGCATTCCCCATGACTTGATGCACTTCTTTTTCTGTTATGTGTGGCAATGCGTTTTTTTTCCTCAATGATTCCCACTTCAATATGTCACAGGATTTTGCATATATGTGCACCACTATCCTTTCTGGTTTGGTCTTTGTGTGTGTGGTTTGTTTATAAAGCTGTCATATATGAAACTAACTAAATAAGACTCGTAGAAAGTCGGCGCAAGTAACAAAAAGTGTAAACGGTGGCAGTACAATGAACAATGAACGAGAGAAAAGCAAATCGCTCAATCATGAATACAATAGAGCCAGCGAGAAAAAAAGAGAGATTTAAATGAATCAAATGACTAGCGATTGAATGCTCATAAAATGATCAAAAGAAGCAAAGAACGAAAATTGTCAAGCCCGCTGATAGACGACACAAAAAAAAAGCAACAACACAGAACGACACTAAGATCTGAGGAGTGGAAATGTAAACAGGAAGATTGCATACGTATACAAAAAAACAACGAATAAATATATATGAAGCGTCGTCGACGGTCGAGTCACATAAATATACGAAATTTTGTGAAGAATGACAGTGAATAAAGGTGGCAAAAAGCCACGGCACACGTATACCCATTTGTCGATTGTTGACTAATGTTGAAATGTAAATTCCATTGAGAACATAAAGTGAAAAGTGTGGCCGTTGCGTTAGTGAGCATAACGCGAATAAATAAAAATCTTTTGCGCATAGCGATAAAGTGGCACCGCACATTTGAACAAAAATCGAAGAAGAAGAAGACAAATAGAAATCCAACATGACGAAAAAAGAGTTGAAAGTCTTGATCATAACATAACAGAACATGAATTGGCAAAAACGAATAATTTATGCAAACATATGTAAAACAACGGTATTTGTAATCGCACAAAATGCTCAGCGCTCACACATATGAAGAAAGAACAAAGCCAAGCTGTGAAATGAAAGGGATCACAGTTGTGTGCTCGGGCTAAATGGAATCTCGGATAAGCGACTGCATTCGGAGAACAAATGAAAAGGAAAGCAAAGGGGCCAAAGAGATTTATTGGGGGTAAATCTCATAAGCCAATTTGTTATTTACTGATGTAATTTCATTATTTTTTTGTTTCCTTCTTCGTTTCGTGTTCGTGTATGCGTAAGTTTTCTCAAATATCTTCAAACAATGGATATGTACTTTTGTTCGATTTTTATTTTCATCTTTTGCCATGAAAAACAGCAAAAAAAACAAAAGACGCATTTAAGACACAATTCCCACAATTCGAACTGTTTGTTTATCAATGAACGATGACGATGACGACAATGAGAAATCGAAAAGCACTTCACACAATTCAAATAGATTGGATTCGAACCTTTGAAGGACAATCGGTTGCAGTAATCAACAGGAAGTAAGTCTTGAGCTGATAAAACCGAATGTGATGAGATTTTTCTCTCTTTTTTCTCTTCAATATTGAGTAAATCCAATGGATTGCTGATGTTCATTCTTTGCCAGTTTTTTCCCACAACCAAAGCATGTGAAAAAAGCAAAGAGAGAAGAAAAAAAAACACCGTTCACGATTGGAAAACGAAAAATTGTTCATTATAATAATGTTGTTCTATCCTGACGTGATCCGAATAAGTTGCGATGCGCTGCTTACCACAAACCCGATTGAAGAAACTCAGCATTCAAAGTTTATCGTGCATATTACCGATTTGACCACGAAGGTTAAGTGATGGTACGTGATTCGCGACTAAATGTAACCATCCGGAACCAATATTTTCTTTTCGTGATTTTGTCGCGTCATTATTTTACCATTCGTAATATAAATGTAGTTTGTGGTGTGTATGCTTAAGCCATTGATCGATTTTCTACCATCGATAGACTCATCCAATTGCTCTCTCTTTTTCTCTTCCTCTCTGGTGCGCGCACACACTGACTCACGTGTGCTCAGTCTCTGTTTTCTTTAGAAATTAATGTATAACATCACAATTTAATTAGTGCAAATAAATTGAATAATTAAATTGAAAAGAGAATCAAGGAATTGGATGAACTGTTGCGGTGTAAAAAGCTCATACAATTGTTTTAAATAAAAATTCATGTTACAATATTATTTGGAATAAAGTAAGAGCTAACTTTTCACCGCAACGCGTTAATTTTTTTTTTTCGTTGAGTATATGATTCTTGTTTCATGTGTGAAGCATGAAAATTCTTGAGAAAAATGACAAATTTCCCATAATTTGCTAAATAAAAGGTGATATACAAAAATAATAAAATCATTGCTTTTCAGTTTAAATTTTCTCAACAAAAACTTCGGGAATTAAAAGATTTTTCCTCTCCTAAAAACACTATCAAATCAAATGAATTTTTCGAACCTCAGGGTACCATCCTTCTTTTCACAATACTGCACTAGAATGTTAAGTATCATAACTTTTTTCGAATTTGTTTAAATGAGCAATATAATAATAATTATATTTGAATAATTCAATGGAATGGCTATTTTCTAAAATGATGTCAAGGTTGTATGAATCGCAGAAAATCTACCGGAAAAATAATAGGCTATTTAAATATTTGATCCAATTTCACTATTTTACGTCATCTGTTTGATTTTCTTTCTGAAAGAGGCCGACGGAACGTTTGGATTCTTATTAAAAATCAAATTATTAGAACAATAAAATAGGGAAAAAACGTCAGGGAAAAATACAAAAACTAACTCAAAACAACATCTTCGGCGATAAACGATACAAAAATGAATATATTAACAGACATCTATTGAATATATCGAGAAGAGAGTATGTTATTCAGCGCTTATGGCTGAGTATTGTCTGAATAAAAACATACTCTCCTCTCGATATTTTCAATAGATATTGGATTATTATTGGATTATTGGATTAAACGGGGAGTTATTCACTTCGATGCTCAAGTTTCGTAACTTATTGCATGACGACCCGACTTGTGCTGTCACTCGATTGCTTGGAGAATGCTTCCCACGGTGTGGCCCACTTTATAGCAGCCATGTAACTAGCCTCCGTACAGGGCCAGTGACCAGGGCTTTCTTCTCAAGTCAATTGTCGTGACAGTCACAAGTATTCCATTCATTCCTAGATGGCGTTGGGCTCTTCTTATTTCAATGGAGGAATGCACATATCGCTGGTTTACCGGTATATTCACCAGAGATGTCGCACTACCTTTTTACGGTTGACGTATTGGATATTTGACATATCCAAGACACCAACCTAACGTAAAGGCACTCCATTTTACGTGTGTCTATGCTGAACCCATTATTCTTTGTGCACACACACGGGACCGACGGCTTTAAGTGCCCTCCGAAGCACTCCACTAGCCCGAAACCCGGCCAAATCTATTCCGCATAAAACCACTGATAATTCCTGAGCGAATCACGGTGGAAAAATACCGGACCAAATTTGACCGAGAATCGAACTCGTGTCCTCACGCTCACAAACCTGGCACGCTAACCACTAGTCTATGGCTGAGTTTTTTTTTCAATAGATATACAATAAGATTGACATTTTATTCAAATGATTTTATATCATTCTATTTCGTTCCGATTGTCTTGAATTCAAGTAGTGAAGCTTCACAATTTACAAAGGAAGAGCAATCTATTAATATGTAAATGTCAATGGAAACACTGTGTTCTACTATATTCTAATATCTTGATTAGACAATATATTGAGGTATTTTCAGCTAGCTGAATCAACTAACGTGAGGTGCTGAAATGAGACGTAAACAATTGAAGTGATTGTATTATTCTATTGAATATATCGAGAAGAGAGTATGTTATTCAGCGCTTATGGCTGAGCAATGTCTGAATAAAAACATACTCTCCTCTCGATATTTTCAATAGATTTATAAGAACACATTTGAAACCAGAAAACCTTCAATAAAAAGTTTACAGAAAAAAAAAATTGTGAAAATAACGCGAGGGAATTTTTTTTAAATATGCCACAGAGAGGGGCAGGAACCCAAATAACCTCCCCCGTCGTCAACTATAATTCATACACCAACTTGGTAATAAGTACATCTATATCTAAATCGATGATATTCGTTTCAGTTAGTTCAATTATTTCTCATCGTATTTCTATCTCAAAATGAATTTTACTAAATAATTAATGGTTGTCAAGGTAATCATTCTGCATGATAAATTTGGCAGGCAGGCCTAATGTTAATAAAGTAATGGTGAAGGTGTCGGGTGTTACTGTTGATGGAGAGATGGTTATAGCAATTATATAGTGTGTTATGTCCGATGTGTTGAGTTAGTTCTAGACAACGTACATGCGATGAGAATGCTTTGGTGATTAGTGCTTATATAACTTCAGTTTGATCATTCACATTTGGCCATTATTTTCTGCTTGTACGTTCCGTTTTCAACTATGCTTCATAGATGCGATTCCTGCTTTTTCTTGTTAAGCCACCCACCACATGCACATTGAACAACTACTATAATTTATTTAGTATGGCTTGTAGCCTGAATGCTTGTCTCGTGTTTTTTCTCTCTCTCTCTCCTCTCTTAATCTCTATTTTGCTTTGTCACCGCATCAGTGGCTAAAAGTACATTTCAATTATGATTTAAAAAAATCACTCTGGAATTCCACACAAAAATATTTCAATACATCAAATACTTCGAAATGCTCTAATTAGTTTCAAGCGGTTCTTTTCTGTATTTTTCGAAATATCATACGCGCACAGGTGAGTTTAGGTGTGAGCACGCACGAGACAGAGGATGTTGATTTTATTTTAGTCACTGCCACCAATGGTTTCAACTCGTTCGTTTCGTGTGCTGTGTAAGTTTGTTGCTTCACTCATTCAATGAAACTTTTTAATTAGTTTTCGTTTTACAATTGTTTTTATAAGAGCAAAATTGACAGAAAGAGCGAACACATGCACATGGATTAATCGTTGGCTCAAATGGAACATTCAAATGCAAACAATACACAGGATAAAACTACACAGCCAAAGGTAGGTCTCACTGTAATATTTTCGAGCGTGGAAAAACAACAAGAGAGAGCTGAAGAGAATTTACAAAAAAAAAACAACCATCAAGAAAGAACAAACACCGCGTAAAACCTTTTAGTTTCTTTCGATTCTTATGCACCGTTTTTATTTTGTTCGTTCTGTTGTGTATGTGTGTGGGTGAGTTTTGTTCGTTTTCGTTTTCATTGCAGGCAGTGCTGTTGAGCTGCCATTTTATTTTGTTTGTTTGTTTGTCAAAATGTTGGAACGAGAAAGCAAAAGGATCATTATCAAGAAAGTTTTTAAAATTAAATAAAAAAACTCGAGAGAATCTAAAATAATTGCTTCGTCTAATGATGAATTACCAAGGCAACGCAAATGCTTGCAGTGAACTGATTTATTCATCATCTGCACATACTCTATAGTCGTATCAACGGCATCACAAGCACATTGACAAAAAACAACACCGTACAAAAAAAAAACGAAACGAAAGAAAGAGCATAATCCTTTTGCTGTAAAAGCTTTTGTAGTCTGTCCAATTTCTATGCATAGAATATCGCATCTTGTCGCACATTTCATCTCACTCAAGAGACGTAGATTAAAAACTCTTCTTTTATTTTGCAAATGGGAATCTAATCGAAATGGGCTACAAAATCTGTCGAAAAATCGCATCTAAATTCACAAGAGTCACTCAAGATTTGCACGGAAAAACAACGGAGATAAATAGATAAAGAGAAGAAGGAGTGCATTATCCGTTTGCAGCAACGAATGGCAACGTACTACACAACGTTTGATGTGTGTTTCGATTGCTACGAATCCCTGTCGAAATGAAATCATGGAAAAGCATCAGCGAATGCATAAATTTTGGTAGAAAAGTCATTTTTACAACGATATTCACATTTTTTGCTCAATTTTTTTGGTCGTGCTCTTTGTCTACACTTTTTTCCCTCTTGTCTTTCTGTTTATTCCGCAGCTAGTGATTTTTTTTTCATTTGATGAACTAAATTTACTGTGATAGCATCAGTGATGGCAGAGAACAAGGGCCAATGTAATATAATTGAATATTCAAAAGAGCAATAGCAAATCAATCTCTTCTGGATGAAAGAGTTGAAAATACATGAAATAGTCTTCTGCACAATTTTTTGTTTTTGAAATACGTCATCCCCATCACACACGAACATGAAGCGATACAGTCTGCATTCGAGAAGCAACTAGAAATAGGCTACACGTGGCGAAATAGCATTGATTTACATCAAAATACCATACAAAATATGACTTATCGATTCTTCATTTCCCTTCTACCGTTCTAACAAGCGCTGATGTGCTTGTTCTTGTTGTTGTTGTTGGGTTTTCATCATTTTTATAGCTTGTTTCAATTAAAAACGTAGCTCTTTTGTTATATACAGCAAAACTGTGTTTCACAGCGACTTGATTTTTTCCCCCAAAAAACTTATTATTAATTTCGTGCATGCAGCTTACGGAAAAAGCTTTAAGTTAAATTCACGTTAAGCACTTTTAATTCCGTTTACATTTGTCTTATTACATTGTTCCATAGCCATTATGAATTCAATGAGAATACAAAGTCGAAGTACAACACTGAAAGATTGTTTGTGTACATTACACAACCAGGGTCGTAATCATATTAACATTATTCATTCTTTCAATTCATTGACAGTCAGAATGGGTCGTTTTGCAAGGAAATTGATAATTGACACACATCATCGATATCTATGGACAAAAAATTGACTACGAATTTCCTCTGTTTATTCAAACCAATTCGGATTGCTACAATAGTATCAACGGTGAAGATATATTTGAAAAAAATATTGGCTCTTCAAAATATGTTCACCCCTAAAAAACGAATTTCATTCTCATTACGGTCCTGTTTGCACAACAACATTTGTATTTCGTTTGCCACTTTGCTGTTACTTTCGTGTGTTCCGGCTTGGTATTATTTTTGGTAAAGCTACAAAAGCGAAACAAAGTAGTAATGGACACAGAAAACGGAACGGAGAAAAAAAGTTAATTAAAATAATTCAAACAAATGCGAATAAAAGAATTCATTTAATCTCTTTGAGATGGAAGAAGATTTTCGGCACTTTATTACAAAGTAGAGAGTAACAGCAAATGAAATGGAAGAGGCAACGAAACACTATGGCAATAATAAAGAATTACGAAACAAACGATGGGAGGTGAATGAAATTCAGAATAGAACCGGACATGCATAAATGCCATACAAACCGAATTAACAATTGAACATCTCCTTCTTCTTCTTCCTTCACAACTACTTGTACCACTAGTCAAAATCACGTGTATATGCTTAGTAATAGGACGGGATGTTTTTTCCTTCTTCTTCTTCTCATCATTCGAAACTGTTCAATGGCGAATATGTCATACTCGAAATTTCGATACAAAACATTGTTTCATTGTTGACCTCAAAGTAATTGGATTACTTTTTCAAACGGAAACCCATGGGTTTGTCGATTAAGAGTTAGCAAAATAACATTTATCCACACGCAATGAAACAAAAACAACAACAAATCTGGTCCAATATGGCATCCAATGAGAATAAATGAGGACATCATCCAATTCCATGAGGGAACATTTTTAAATTAATAATAAATATCAGTGGTGAACTGAAAATAAATGGTTTACAATGTAAGGCCTACGCGTGCATTTGCTATCCTTGGAACACTGAACCAGCAGTGAAACGACGAAATCGATTCAATTCTGGTTTCTACACATATCGATGAGGCAGAAAAAAATTCTCCATCGAAAATGGTTGACATTGAGGAGTCGAAAAAAAGTCGGCATTAGCAAAAAGTTGTGCTGTATATGACCTCTGTTTGTTTTAAGTATAGGCCAGTTTTCATGCAAATGGAATATAAATGAAACGCTTTCGACATTATTTCATAGACGTGCTGTTGTTTGAAAAAAAAGGACAATTGAAAAAGATTTAATTTATGGCCGTCTCAAAAAACACACGGTCACACCTATTATCGATGCCAAACCGTAAAAATTAAGATTGCCAAAATTGAAAGTTAAATTGACGCGTTCAAACGTTGTTTCGGCATGCCTATGTTAAAATCAAGCAGACATCACATTGAAAGTGTCAAGAAAATGAGCAACATCATCGCTTTGATCTTTTTCATTGCGTCTTTTCATGTTGGCATTGTGTTGATTCCATCAGAAAATGGAACCCTTTTTGCAAACTTCAACCGGAAAGATTAAGAGTTTGTTTGAATGAATATTGCAGAGAGCAAGAGAATAGAATTCTCTTGCACACACATTTACACATGCTCGCTGTGCGTTTATATAGTATGTAATCTATTCATATCGACAAACAGTCAGACACATTTCATGCAACCAATGAATATATGTATGCTATTCGCATGTACGAAAAAGAAATGACGTTAAATTCTCTCTGGGGTGTCATGCAATGTAATTTCATAAATTTTCATGGTTCGTGAGCTAACTCAAATTGCAAGATAAAAACTGGATAAGTAAGCGCATCAAGCAAAGCTATCATCGTATTCATACCGTCAATTTTGTCGGCACTTTAAATGCAACCATTACTGTCATACGCATAATTTTCGATTGTGTTATTTTTTATTCCTTTTCGCATCGATGTTGGCATGATTGGCTTACATTTTTTTGTCTTCGGTTATGTGTTTGGATTATTTTTGGGAGTGAATGTATTGTGCAATGTGCATGCGTGTCTGTAATTATTATTATCCCGTATGATTTTCAATGAAAAATTGTGTAGTATACACACACATACACTGGACAATGCGTGAATCGATATGAACAAGAAGAATGGATATTGAGAAAAAAAAAAAGATTTCTCAATAGGGTGGATCGTTTGCTTTGTGTCCCTTTATACCGTTAAATTGTTATATCTCTACATGTCGATACAATGACTAGAGAAAGAAACGGAAATTACCCGCAAAAAGTCATTGTGCCGATGAACTCAATCAATTATATGAAAATTTATTTTCATTTTTATCTTAAGTGGCGATCACTTCACCAATAGCAATGCATTAAAAATAACCCAATTGGTAAATTGTGTGGAGACTGTATATAGTATAGTAGAAATCACATTGGCGCAGCATGTCTCAAGGAAAATTCTGTTTAATTTTAAGACGAAAGCGTTTGGTTTATTTTATGCAGGAAAGCGAATACAACTTGTGCATAATATTTTGAAAGTGTATTTTAGCATTTGGAGGACATTTTGTGTGTCGCTTACATGTAAGAAAATTGTTTCGATGGCTTTTGTCACGCAAACCCCCAAAAGTGCAACAACACTTTTCAACAATAACAAATGAATTCAACTTGCAAAAAGCGTACGGGAAAATGAAAAGTTCATACATATTTCAAATACTAACCATATGTTTGGACCATCAACCGGGATGCATGACAAAATCATTAACCAAAATCATTCACAGCATACATATTTCACATAAAAACGAACACCCATACATTCGGATTCACATTTTACATGCGTGCAACTAAGCACAATGGTGAGCGTCTGCTCTCTCTTTCTTTCTCGGTTGTTCGTTCGCTCGTTTGCTCGTCCGCTCGTTTTACTCTATCACTAAATTTGATGGTGTGATGATGAGATGTGAGACTACAATATCCGAATTACGTGCATAAACCGTATACTACACATTTCTACCCGCTTTTCACACTCTCATCAAATTCGATATTTGAATGCTTGTGCCAGTGCCATTGAATTATTATTATATATATATACACGTTGGAACAACGGGAGTGCAAAACCGGCAGACATAGAAACCAAAGAGAAAAGCGATCAACGTTGAACAATATATGTATATTCAGTAAATCCATATATAAGATATAGTTGCTTTGATACGCACAACGTGAGTTTTACTGTGATTGTGACGGTTCGGTATTTCGCAACGAAAAGACATCATTTGAATATCATGCAAACATTAGGGATATGGTTGACAAACGATAAACATCACAACGCACTAAAATATCATAAAATAGCATTGTTGCATCAACAAAATGAAATTTTTATGGGATATAATGGATGTCGTTGTTTTTTATTTCTTTCTTTTGCTATTTGTTTTAATTTCTACAAGTTGAAACACTTGCGCTTTCTCCCCAATTTTTCAAACTTTTATCCCTAACGCATTTTATATTTTTATACTTTACACATTTTAACTTATCTTACTTATTTCAAAGGCACACGCACTCATACATACTTACATGCATGCACACATTTATAGTGGCCGCCAAGTTGCTTTATATTATGTTTTTTTGTTTTTTAATCGCAATTCGTGTGGCACTGGCGTTCGTTTCGCGTCTAAACTACATAAACTACAGAAACACGATAGAAAGAGAGTGTTTTCAAACGGGAAACGTGCGTTTGTGGTAGCATGTACGTTAACGAATAATGGAATGAAACAGAGAGTATGAGATCGACGTGTCAACTTTCATTCGGAGTTTCAAAAAAGAATTTAGAAGAAATATTGATTTTTGACGCTTCTCATATATTTTCACATACACCAAAAAACAACAACAACGCCATCAACACCAGCAGTAACAGAACAAGGATGAAAACGATTTGATTTTCGCATCTTTCGATTCTTCATCGATTAAAAAAGCGTTTTCTCCCCCTTTTTTGTTGTTCGTTTTCGTACTTTGACTGACTGAGTGTTGATTAAACGAATGTTGATTATGTGTACACGATTTGCTTGAGGCACAACAACAACAATGAAATCAATCGATGCGAATCTGTTTGCAATCATCTATACATCATTCAGCTTGAAAATTGTGAAAATGTCTGAAATTGAATGGCATCATGCTATTTGTTTGTCGTTTTCATTAGCAAATCTCAAACTTCACTCTTCACTAGAGTCTGGCCGGCCGATTATTGGATACATATGGGTAATAAACAATTTGTTTAAATGAAAACATAATAAGGAAGCCGATAAAGAATTGTAACGTCATCAATATTCTCGCATCGAAGAAATTGACCGAGAAGCGCTGCATCGCAGGTGATGTTGTTATTTTCATTCCAACTAAATATAAAAATAAGTTTGTGTGTAGAGGTCAAATTACAGAAAAATGCTTGCCCAAGAATGATTCAGCTGCAAACAATAAAGTGAAACTAAACACGGAACTGCCACTGAAACAATGACTAGACAGTTGTTAAAAGTTTTTGTCGTCTGTTGCACATAATTTATCACCGTTGCAATGCCAAATGACTTGAAACTTTGCACACGATTCGGAATTGTGTTCGCTCGTCTCTATTCTCTCTATGGGCGCGCGCATTGTTCTTCAACCGACGTTGAACGTTCTTTGCTATGTGACAATGCACACATGAACGCGCTCACGCCGTCGTTCTTTCACTTCCAATAACCGAACGAAAGATATATGTATCCAATGCACACACACACTCACTTACAAACACACAACATGTAAAAGACTACTTTTTCCAATTTTTCCAATCTTTACGATAAAAGTAAGCTCATTCTTATTGGGAAATCCGGAAAGTCTAGCTGCTTAAGCATTTTAAAACAATAATTGGTGGCGCCAAAGATTCGATTTGTTCCTGTCAGTTACTTCGATCTTTTCCTTCTCTCGTCGTCTAGTCTCTTCACATTCAATTTACAAACAAAATTAAACTATTTCCCATCTCTAGTCTCTCTCTCTCTCTCTCTCTCACTCTCTCTATCTCCTGTTCTGTCGTTTTGGTTAATGTAAACACATGTATAGATGCGCGTAGTATGGATCAGTGCACTGTACACTGCAATTGCCAGAATGTTTTGGTAAAAAGTTTTTAATCTTTGAGTAAAATTTCAAATTGCACTTTGTAAAAACTTCGACCACTATGGGTTTGCTAAGTGTGAAGCAGTTCCAATATAAATGAAGAAAATTTAATGAAAAATCGAATAAAAGTATAGTGGATGCCTCAGAATTGCACCCAGATATACACAACACACCCACACCAAATACAATTTTCGATTTTCTCGTCAATGAAGCATTCAACTCGGTCACCATCACGTTCGTAATTTTCAGGTGCAAGCTGAATGCATATGCATTTTATATACATGATGAAATTTAACACACATTTACTCGTGAATTTCAATTTATTTTCATTCAATCTGATCAATCCATCATAATACATAAACTATAAAAAGAAAGTTGGTCGCGATTTTTTTTATTTCGTATGGTTCGTATGAGAAGTCCGTGAGTGAAAAGTAAGTGAAAATTGATGTTAAATATGTATTTTAAATTGGGGAAATTTTCGTTGGTAAATTGGTCGAATCGAATGTGTTAAATTCAGATGAAATTCAGCAGTGTGGAGAAATGTTGTTTATTCTTGTAAAAAAAAAGAACAAACAAAAATTGCACGTTATGGGAAAAGCGCTGGCTCATTGGGGAATGCAATCGCATACATAATTTTACTGCCCGAAATCAGTGGAAAATTGGGGAAATTCGCACAGTTTCCGCTATTTCTCCGATGCTGCAATGACGTCAGCATGCAATTGACGGCAATTGAGAATGTGTATGCAGTCGGCCGGTGGGCGGATTAGCTCAGTCAGAATAACAACGATGCGCATGCTCTCGCTCGTTTCGTTTCAGTTGTTATTCGTTCGATGCAGTCGTTGGTGATGACGATACAGTTGTGATATCATTGGTACAATCGACACCAAACATATCATGTGCATTTCAATCGTCATCCACAAATACCATACATTCGAATCAATCGATTCGCATTTCGGTCGATGCATTGGTCTTTTTTTCACTTCGTTTTGTTCCTTTGTTATCACATCGTTTCGAAAGTAAAATCTTATAATATCGAGTGCGCATTGTTAAAGTATTTCAAGTACATTTCTCTATCTCTTATTCTCAGTCTTCTTGAGGAATTACGTTTGAATTTATCCTTCTTATTGTGAAATATGTCATCATCACAACGCACTCACATATGACCTTGTTGATATCAGTCGTTAGAAGTTATCGATATGCAAAATTTTCATTTCAATCGCAAGCACACAGAACTCGTTTCGTTTTCATTCAAAAATATGCTTTGTTTCAATCCATTTCTCTTAGAAAAATGTGAAAACTTTTACAAATCAAATTCATAACTTGGACGCTTTCATTTTTCACAAATGAATTCCATTTTGTCAGCATGAGAAATTAATTCAAGATGCAAACTCACCAAAGCATTCAAAAGAAAATTCCGAACGGTTAAATTCATCGCTCATCCAACTCAGCATAAATTGAACAATACCGTCCACTGTATCCAATGCAACGACCGGAAGTTTCGAAATTCAAAATGAAATGGCGATAAAGCGTATGAGTTGCCACAGAGTAATAAATTATAGCATTAGGTGACATTTTTTTTTCGTTTGCCTTTTTTTATGCGGTGTACGAAATGAATGACAAACTTGTGTACTATGTGTGTGTATTCTATACTATACTTAATGCACATGCTTTACACATGTGTGGCCGCACTCATACATAAGAAGATGCAAGAATGCAAAGGCTATAAATAGTCGTTTCTTTTTTTGAATATATGAACAATGATTGGCTTGGCGAGACAAGAAGATTTTTTTTTTGTTGAGATTGTACTCAGACACTTCCGCAAAATATGACTAACTCAAATTGTCATGAATTTGTTTTTACTTCGTATCTTTTCCGTATTGAGAAAATGTGAAATCCACACCATGAAAATCACATGTACGGTGCTGACGAAAAACAACTCTGAACAATATACAACGCGAACGTGGATGCGAATAGCAACAAGAACGCACACACATCCACATCCACATCCACACATAAGTTGTCGGGATTTTTGGCTGCTATATCAATTTGTTGCATATAAAATATTTGAAATCTTAACGTAATGCCAAAAATACTTGAAACTTTTCACGAGTGTGCACCTAAATGCAACTTTGCTTTCACTTGCTCGATGTGAAAAATTATTCGAAAACTTTAAATTATATTTTTGGCTGACAAAGTCTTGACATTCGGTTGTTTTATTAGCAAAAATATCATTTCACAAAATGCAAGAGTTTTCCAACCACATGCAGAACTAAGTCTCAAGAGAATCAAGTCGACACGATATAGGACAATACGAGTGTGCAGATCAAAGAAGAAGAAAAAAACACCAACTGAACACTGAACACAATAAAAAATGTGTTTGCAAGATGTATAAACTGAAATAGATAGAGATGAAAGAAAAGAAGAAGAAGGTTAAGCGGCTAATGCTTTCATTTGTACTTTTTCATTAAGGTTTGTCGGCATTATTGTACTGAAAAAGTGGTTTCATGGCAGCACCAATGTGGTTGTGCGCGAACAAATTTGCAAAGTGAACTTTTACATTCGACGTAATCAAAAATTTTATTAGACTAAAAGCGAGGGTAAAACAATACATTCCTTCTTCGGTTTGATTTTAAGAGACGCTATGAACAAACAAAACTTCACTACTAAATAAAAAAGGGAACCGGTCTCGCGTTTATAGATAAGCGTATGCCGGCTTAGTTGTGAACGGCGCTTCATTTTTGAAATTTCATACATTTTAACTACGTAAAAGTGTCAAGTGATGGTGAACATGACACACCGGAAATAACTACCTTTTTCGAGCGACACGTTTCTTTTGATTGAACTATATGTGCAGGCATTCGAGTGAGAGATACATACTTGACAACACCCTGAACATACGAGGAGAGTGAGAGACCAGACCACACACACACGCTCCATTCCCCGGAATTGAATTCGTTAAAACACACGTTTACATGGCGATGAAAAATGGTTTTTGAAATTACATTGGATGAAAAGTGATTGGCGAGAGTTAGAATGAGTCGATTCATTTTTAACATTGAGATTTCTGATTTTGCGACACATTAATCGTTTCGTTCGGCCTTTAGTCTACTGTCTGCGATGATATCTGTTTAAAATTTTATGGCATACATGTTCATCACTCAATTTGACGGCGTGCTCTTATTTGCATATTACATAAACATTTTCACATTTTATTTCCGTTAACATTTTCAACGAGCGAACACACAGTGTGCACGCGAAATAAAACAGTTTTTCGCACTATACTGTCTACAATATGCACACGCAAATACTTTACTACTTTGACTTAGACTTAACCACAAACTTTGGCTTTTATTCGGGTTATATTTACGATGTTTGTGCGCCCTCAGAACAGCCATTATGCATATTCTTGTGTTTCTTTTTCTCTTGTGACTTTACGCCTCTCTCTCTCTCTCAGGGTTTTCTTGCACTACTTTGATTTCTTTTTTGGTGGTAAGTGCAAATATTTTTGTTATGAAAAGAAACGAAACGCTAACCATAAAATAGAAGGAATAACAGTGTGCGCGTAGTAGCTTAAATGGTTTGACAGAGAAACGCGTCGTTTGTGGGTAAAGGCACTGATGAAAACAAGAAAGCTGTGACGGGCGGCATGCTCAATATGATAAGAGAGAGTGAGAGAGTGAGAGAGTGAGAGAGAGAGAGAGAAAGCAAGTGAAAAGAGTGAGTGGGTGAGACGTAGAGAGCAAGCATTCTTAAAAGGCGAACGATGAAACACCGAATAAAATAAAAAAAATAAAACACAAAATGAAAAATAAAACTACCGGTGGATAATGCACTTTTCGTGTTTTTAAAGGTTTCTACGCTTCTCCATTTTTCTTTCTATTCGATGCTCAAACAGCAATTTCATACACAGTCTAGCATTCTCCCTATTCACTTATCAAATCTATTCGACATTCTTTGGATGGTGTTAAGTTAACTATAGAGGTTTTGGTGTTCTCGAATGTACTTCCTTTTTTCTTGTGGCCCTTCAAGAGAGGAGGCAGTGTACGGCAAAGAGGATAAAAAAAACAACAAACTATAGTATCCCTGAATTAATATCGTTGCCTGCCACTGCTTTGTATGCACATATAAACTATAAACTAGCGTATAAACTGGAGTTATTTGGAGTTATTTTGCGCAATGTTTTTCCGGTTTCTTAAGAATACGGTGGCCCGTATGTCTCACGGAAACTACACACATTCTGTGTTTTGTATATTATACATTTAACGCAAAAGATATTTTTCCGTCTTCAACATAAAGTCAAAATGCAGAAGAAAATGGCTTTTTTTATTCGACTGTTAATTCTGATATGTGGGATGTTTAAATTTCATTCATTGAAATACACATTGTTGTTTGTTAAATATTTTGTAAAATTGATTTTGAGTGGCGTGCGTATTTTATTTTGCGCCCATCTGTCGTTTGACTTTAACCAATCGTCATTCTCAAACCGAACAATTTTTGTGTGTTTATTTTCAATTTTTAATGATAAATATATGATCAGGTGTCATTTGCACAAAATATGGCATGTATGTGTCCATTTAGAAAATGGAATTTTGAATTTTTCATCAGCTAAATGAAATGCACATAGTTTAACTAGAGCAACTCAAGCATAGAGAATACGTTGTCATTTGTCCTTTAGGCCGTATTTGCGGCTTTGGTTCGCAGTTTGTACAACAAATGCAAAATGTTCAGTTCCATTCGTCGCCACAGTTGGATTCGTTGATGACATGAAATAGACCATGATACATATTTTTACATAATCATTTATCAATTTAATTCACAGAATTCACATGTGATGTGTGATGATCGTATGCAGTCAACCGATTGCTATGCTCATACGTTTCGGTAACATCGCTCTGACCAGTTCATTACAATAACACATGTAAGGGCAATCGATGAGAGACTTGGCATCGCCGATTTTCGATGTCGTTTCTTCGGTCTCAGTTGCATGCAATGCTGTAAGGTTGTTCATTTTAAATTAAAGGGAAAAAGTATAGGAAAAAGAAGAAGAAGAAGAAGACGACGACGATGATGAAGCGGCATTTGAAGATGAAAAGCTGCCACATGCACAAATACACACAAACACATCAGACATGAACACATCTTTTATTCATGAAATTATGCAATGTAAATGTGTTACATTTGAGCAATGATGATGAACATTGAGCAAGTGCTGTTTTGATTCGATTGATGCAATGAGAATTCTTCTTGATTATGATACACAACTAGAGTACAGAGAAGTTCAAGCATGATGAGAGAATACAAGCTCTCCTTCCGGCACACTGGCCACTGTCTACACATGCATATCCGAAAAACAATGTAAGAATGGATTTGTGCTCACACTCACACTTAAATAATTTCTCAATCTGTTCTCTCTTTCTCTCACTCACTCTTTCTCTTTATCGGTGTAGTGTCTGTCGTTCGTTCTATTTTTTATGTTTGGCACAATTGACTTTGATAAATGATCCTGTATGACATTTAAAGCGGCAAAATCGAAGAGGAATCGAATAAAGGACCGCTCAGCAGACAGCATCAACAAAAAAAAAACACCCAGAATATTGTGAAGCTAAATCACACAGATTGCTGTAAACATGATTTTCGAAGGCAACGCATTGAACATCACAAATATTGGCATCATACATCGAAAGTCTACGTTGTCTGCATGAGATTTCCATTGCTCATTCTGTCAGTATCTCTCTCTCACTCTCTCTTGTCTCCATCGTCTTCATATACATTATGAAATATTCGTACGTTAATTAAATCGAAGAGGCTTATGTCTAACATGTGTAAGGCTTTTCAATTGGATTTTACTTATTCATTTCATTGATTAAATGATTTCAATATTTTGTCAAGGGTCTTGACGTTACCGCTTTAATTTCTATCAAATTTCGGATGTTTAAGTAAAAACTTGATGAAAAATGGAAGAATAAATTGAAATACAATGAAGAAACGAATCTATTTTTGTTTATCGATTTTCGTTCTTTTTTTTGTAGTTCTGAGAAAATGAAAAGCAACTTTCATATAAAATACATTTCATGCTAATAACACATTTGGGCTGACGTTATGACAAGTCATTGAAAGTATTCCATATGTTTCATTCGAATAAAATTGAGACGCAGTTAGCAAATCACACCCAATGATGAGAGCCGCCAGCACACTGTACATCATCCACGTACACGTACTGAATTACTTGGAATTGTACCATAATGTAATTATAGTAAACGCGAAAATTTCCGTTCACAGCTTGCACAACCAATATAACACGATGATTATATATTATCATGTAAGTTTCGATTTTTCAGCGGGCTTTTTTTCATATTGACAAACAATGTATGGTATAGGAATCAATGTGATGGAGATGCCGTTTTTATTTTTCAAATTTGTCCGATTATCTGGTTGTACCCGCTCCAATTAGCAAACAGCAGCTCTAGTGAATTTATTTTATGACATTTGAACGCCCAACCTTTTCATTTTACAGCTATGTTAAGCGAGTCAATATATTCACAATAACGTTTATAATTCGTATAGAAAAAGTTCCGAAGGACATTTATGACTGATTGAAAATAAATTGATATCGCGAATAAGCTGTCCTTCATTATTTAGACACATTTTGCTCCAGATTCTCACAATGATTGAATTGAATCATTATAGATGCACGTCATAAACATATAAAACCGAAAAATATAGTCAGTTTTTAAATAAAAGAGAAATTAGTGTGAATGAGTGAGAAAATAACAACGTAGTTATTTCTTATGAATTTTCATATTTTTCTTCCAAAAACAACCTTTTTTTGTTTGGCAATCACGATAAACAAAAAAAAATGTTGTTCATTTCTCAAAAAAAAAAAAATTATATATGAAAATGACATAAGCATAATAAGCATCCGTAATTCTATGCACAGCGAAAATGGTTACGAATGAATCTATATTAAGAATAATTTGTGAAAACACACATTGCCGATATTTGCGCTATACCGACATATTACATATAGCTTCTTACGTCTCCATCTTTTAGACAAAGTAAAACGGAAATTCGACGCTTCAACGGTGAAAATATGTGGTACACAATATTTTGGCGGCGTATATGTGTGCACACATTTCTTGTGGGAACATGAATTTTTATGATTCATTTCATTTTCGTTTAAATGTATGTTTTGTCTGAGCACAGGAACCACTCTCAATGTCAATCAGTTGTCACTAAAAAGGACTGACAGGCTAAGAAAATGGGATTTTTGATGCTCGAATAGTTTCAATCGTTTATTTGGCGTGTATTTTTTTCCCCATGATATCGCGCCCGAATGCCTACCTACCTGTGTACTTCATATTTTATGCGGTGTGGTTGCGCGTTTTGAAATAAGCTCATTTTGATACGGATGAGTAAATTAATATACCTTTGGCGCAATCAAACAGAAATGAAACACACTCTCTACAAATTCCCTTTTTTGGCTTCTTTTGACAGGCACCAAATTAACTCTGATCTAGCTGTTCATATGCTGTTCATTGCGTATGCTTTTGCTTCAATATTTTCGATACTTATTATCGTCGACACTTTTCACAGTCATTGACATCTTGTTTTTGGATTTTTTCTAAGATTTTTCATTTTTCATAAATACCAAATAGAAGTGTTTGAATGAACCGACGAGAAAGGCATCGTGTTTTGTCTGCGACTGTGGAAGAAATGAAAGATGGTGAGAAACAAATAAGCACGTATTCTGCATTCGTTTCAGTTTCATTGCTCGAATCCAATTTGATGCGCATTAAATCATACACAGTATATTCATGTTATTTGAAACTATATGAAGCGCCTATGATGAAATCAAAATAACTGGAACCAACACTCCACACCATGAATTAAATTACGAGTTATATTTCAACAATATTTTGTCTACTATACAGGATACGCACTCGCTCATACTATCTGAATCATCGGTTCATTGCTCGTCACGTGCGATATTTTTGTGATATTTCACCTTCATGTTTGCTCAAATTTAATACGTTATGAATAGTCTTTTTTGGTGGTTACGGTTGATGACGATACGAGCGAGTATATTAGAATCGCAATGAATTCAGTGATGCATAAATTTTGTTAGGTGAGACGGTAATCGATCAAAAATTGTGCGATGTTTCGAAATTGTACGATACATTTCGAGTAGGTGGTTCATTTTGCATTTGATATGTTTTATTTATAAAATTTACAAAAACAAAATTAACAACAGCGATGCTTACGCTATGACATTTAATTCACACAAATAAATAGGTATGCCATTTGAAAAGTACCCCTCGCAAAAATTATGAAAATATTTTCCATTGAACATTTCCAATAATTTTCCAAACACACAAGCACACGCACCCAAATCGGAAATGAATTGTGAATGTATGAGGTTCTAGGGGGAGGATACGATTTTTAGTAGGCACTAGTATTTCTAGTAAAACGCCATATGACATGTACATTTTTCAAGATTTAGTTTTCTCTAATAAGTTCTAGTTTTTTCTAGTATCGAGTTCGTATTTTCCCCCGTGATAAGGGTTGGTTCTGTACCGGTCAATGGAACCAATTTCCCTAAAGAAATACATATACAGCTATTAACCGTACAAAACGTATGTTTTCTTGCAAGAAATATGCACTCGCATTGTTCAATTGTTTCGATTTTGAAACTATATGAATGAAGAGATCAAAAGGAAAAGTAGCAACCTAACTGTGATTATTCAATTCATATGTTCAAAAATATTCATGATTTAGGGCTGTCGAAAAATATTGATCAGAAAATATACAGTGGATATAAAGTAAAATGTGAACGTGGAAGACAATAACAAAATTCAAATTATAGCAAATCTGGGTATAGTTTTTGGCCAGCCATAGCATGATCTAAAATGATGGTCGAATGTTAACCAATTTCCTTTTATGATGCACAAAACAATTGGGAGTTAGTTCCAATGAACTTGCTTGCCATGATTCGATTATTACGAAAAACAAGAGGGCAGTATGAGTTTGACATATAGCAAATGTCTAGAACAAGAATAACAGCTTCTAACATTTCTGCTTGTTCATTTTGAGGATTTGCAACAAGCGCTTTGCCGGAAAATGTGATCGAACGACTGACGGAAAACTGGAGAAGAAAGGGAAAGAGAACGACAGAAATATAGAGAAAGAGAGAGAGAGAGAGAGAGAGAGAGAGAGAGAATGAAAGAAAGCGGAAAGGATGTTTCATACTGTGATTTGTGTATGTAAACACATTTTGAAAAACGTGACAAAATATGTTGAAAGCGGATTTGCCATTTCCTCGTTGTCATTTCGTGTCAACGATGAAATATGTAAGAATAAGAAGAATAAGATCTTTTGCATTAGCGGTATGTTGATTCAAGATTAAATCTATAAATTACTTAAGCTGGACCAATTTCTAATGCTGCAATTGTATGCGATTTTATGAATATACCATCCCGCTTTTAATATCCCATCGAAAGAAAATGTTTCGAGAGTTTTCCGATACCAAATGGTAACATTACAGCAAAAGCAGTAATAGCAAACGGCGGAGGCAGAGGCAGCAAACGACGCAAAAAGGCGATAGCAACCAAGAGAGACGAGCGATGAATAAAAAGCGAAAAATGACATCGAATCAAATATTTTCTCCCAACGAAAATTTCACATACATTTTTCTTCCATTGGATGCGACTTCAATTTTTGCAAGGAAATTGTTTTACTATATAATTTTCTGCCTTTCGTCGTTTTTTTGTCATCTCATTTCACATCTTCTGAGTCAGCGATTTAAATCCGTTTGTTTGTGTTTTTCACTGTAAAATAGTTGTTTGCGACGTCAGAAGGCCGTCAACCGAATATTGCTGCCGTTATAATGTTTAAAACGTTCGGTGGGCGTGATTTGCGGATATGTGGGAAAATTCAGTGGTTGCGAGACGGATTTATGGTGTGGTGCCATCGGAAAATTTAATTTGAATTATCGATATAACCCCGAGCCATAGATGAATTTTATTATTTTGTTTATAATTTCGTTACAATTCAAATGACTGTTGATGAAGAATTCAAAAAAAAGATACCATAACACATAATAATTTTATGCATGGCATCGATTTCTTAATTTCAATATTTATACATAGATGTCAACATTCGATTTGGGATGGTATGTACCCAATTATAGAATTATATTTGTCCTAAATGCATCACCAACATATGTCGAAAAAAAGTGCAATTCGAATGATGGACGCACGTTTTTGTACATGGTCTTAAAGGTGTTATCGACAGCGTTCAGAAACCCGATTAAATAAATTACGAAAAAAATTCAATTTCGAATTATGTCAGTCAAATGAAAGATAAAATACGAGCGATGAATCATGCACGATGACTATAATTTTACAGTTATATGCCATTCATATTCGATAGGCAAACACAAATACATCAATATAAATTATAAATATATAATGTAGTGTGTACAAAATATGTACAATATATTTGGAATTGTCACCCTGATTCGATAATATATGATTGAGTGGATTTGTGTGCGAATGCATGGTGTTTTTTTATTTTATTTTATTTTTTTATTTATTCTCTCTTTCTTCCGCAACAATGTTTGACAGTGGCTTGATGTCATCATCGCAAATGAACATCGATGATAGTTACATGTTGTCTTTGGCTTGAAACATTTTGTGTTGTTAAATTCGGCCATTTAATGAAATATCGACGAACATTTATGTGAAATATACACAGTGATGGGATCAATCACATTTGTATCATTTCAAAGTGGCTACTAACATAGAGGAAATTAGACTGGACTTTCCATTGACATTCGTTTAAAGCATCGCAGAAACTCAATTTATTCGGTTAGAATACAATTTATTTAGGCTCAAAAACCCGTTTCTCCCATTCTTGGCCCGTAGTCATATCACTAATCGGCTACCGTGACAATAGCAACAAAAATATCCAACACGAAAAAAATACATACATACTCAAAACACTCGACCGTATAAAAACGTGAATTGAAACGTTATATCGACTCGGTATTATCGAGCACTGCATACCACTTATTACCTTTTAACCTCGACCAAAATGCGAGCTTTACATTTGCCCAACTATGTTTCAATACGTTTATAATCGCATCCACATTCACATACACACACAAACATCGAAGCGCACACATTCATAGCATTTTCGCCACACTCACTGATGGACGTTGATTTTAATTAGATTTTATAATTATAATTCATTGAAGCGTGTTTCTATGTGAAAACCACTGGATATCAATAGACACAAGTTGCATAGATATACATCAACAGATCTGATGAAATGAAATGGTGCACAATATCCAAAATATAACAACACAGAGAGCACACCATCAAAAAACATACAGACATGAATGGTAGGCTTAATTAACTAGTTCGAACAAATATTCGATGCTTATTAATTGAACATGTATTCAGTGAAATGTTAATTTGAGCTGCATTTTCATCATCTCTATCTCTCATTTGTCACTTGGACCGTTCGGTTTCACATATCATATTTATTGGGAAACAGAATAGATGAGACTTTTTTGTTTTTTGAAATATTTTTTCTTCACATATTACGCATCATATTTTGCCGAAAAAGCAACGACTACGATCGCAAAAATATGGCCGTGTCAATTTACAGGCGTGAAACATTTATGAAATGAAATGAGCATACAATTTAATCACACCTATGATAGTTGAATATTTGTGTCAAAATATGGTTTTGATTGTACGGAATATTTTTGTTTGGTTTGATATTTTTTAACTGCTTTTCTGCGAGTTGAAGAGCAAACCTCTATGTACAATCATCAGTTTGCATAACATTGAATGGAACAAAATTCGGTTGGTAGATCGTAGAAAAACACCTGCCTCATTCTCAATTAGTGATGGTTTTTTCCTATCTGAATAGCGCTAGCTATTCGCAGCGTCTGTACAGCATTGCTGCCCAGATGCTGAATCGAAGCGGTTGCCGCACGCGTTTTGTACCACACAACATATTGTCATATAGTCTAAGTAGCCAGTGAGCTCACAGAGTATGATACACTAATACCATAGTCAGTATACAAACGCATGTCGAACAGAGAACGAACGCGAACGTATATGCATGCTCTGTGTGGTACAAACGAAGTGTGTTGCGCGTGCGGTAACCGCTACGATTCAGCATCTGGGAAGCAATGCTGTACAGGCGCTGCGAATGGCAGATAGAAAAAAACCATCACTTTCCTCAATACAAAGCGCCATTTAAATAAAATAAATAAGAGTGATAATACTTATGAAAATCGAAAAAAAATTATATTTTTTTCTCATTTTCATCGATTTTGAGTTATCATTAAGGAATTTCATTTAAGATATTTGTTACCACACAACACGTGAAAGTTCCCAGAAGTTTATTAAATTTTCGAACTCACGATAATGGTATTTCACACACGATGAGCCCACTGACAAACGTCTTCGTACAGTAACGCCACAAACGATAATAGACGGTGAAGTTTTAAAACGGTGTTTCAACACCAGCTATTGCTATTGTCTTACAGAGTATACTACGATTTAACGTTGTGCGTGAATGCGTTTTTACATCTAACTGCTTAGTTGTACTTGTTGAACGTCGAATCGATTGTGGCGCTAGTGTACGTAAACAATCATCTAAAATTATAATAAAGCGCTCACTGTGTAGATATTTCATTTGGAATTTATTCTTTGCTTATTAATTATTGTTTTTGAATTATAAATTGTAAATTCTGAGCAACAACATTATTCAAAAACATACGCCAATTTCTCACTCACGTCATTGTGACGAGCAATGATCTGTTTTAGGTCCCAAAATTTTGGCTAATCGATGTAATTCATCTGCAAGTAGATGAATTGTTGTTATAATTATAATGATCATTAATGATCGAACATATGATATTATATAGCAGAGAATAGAATGTAGCTATAGTAATACTTTATTGTGAATGTGTACAAATCGAAATGTGTACAAATAGTAACTATTGATAGGCACTGTTCATATAGTATTAGTATGTTGGTAGCGTTTTCTAATCTCTGTTATATAGTAAATAATAAATAATCGAACATATTTTATTTATATTTTATTATTTGATAATTGGGTTGCTTACGTTCTTTTGAAATGGAATTAAGATGTGAATTGTCTAAAATGAATGACAAGACACGACTAAAGCAAAACTAAAAACACACGTTGTTGAGGATCGATAATCCGTATAAATATTGGTTTTTTGCTTAGTGTCAATTTAATACCGTATTCTATCTTAAGTGATATAATGAAGTTCACAGCTCTATTTTTGGCTATAGTTTTGACATTGGTAGTTCTGTGTGATTAATGAAAATAAATATGTTTTAATTGTTTTTTTTTTTAATTACTGACAGGCCCTTTTGATGGTCAGTGAGGCAGAAGCAGGTGGGTTATTTGAAACAGCTTTCACTGCATTTTAGATTTAGACATTCAAAATTTCACATTTTTCTTCAATTTTCATTTCTTCGCATTGATCAGGAGGTGACTTCAAGAAATGTGAAGAAAACCTATTAATTTAATGTAATTTGTCAATTAATTAGGAAAGCGCAAGCTCAAAAAGAGTTAGTATTTACAACCAATTTTGTTTTTATGAAATTCTCTTTTTTTGAATTGTGATAATATTTTATAAAATAACAGTTCCATATCATCAAATCACTAAAAAAATGTCCTTACCTTGGTTAATTCTGTATGCAACCAATTGCATGTGACATTTTCATGTTTCAGTGTGATGATGATTTGTGAATTTTTTCCTCAAAATATGATTAGTACGATTTTGATAATATTCAAATTTTATTTCTTATAAGCATTGGAGTTCTAGAAGCGGAAGTATATGAATTATCTCAACAGATGAGCAACGCAGAGACAGCTGAAAGGTATTTAATTTTGATTTTACAAATTTGATTTTATTTTAATAATCTTGTGTTGATTGTAAACAGGAAAAAAGAGTTGGTGCAAGAAAAGTAAATATTCACTTAAAATATGATACCTTTTAATCGCATATCTAAATGTTCTTTTATTAATTCTTAAATTTATGGTTAATAGAGAAGATAAACAAAACCAAATTGTGTTAGAAAAATTATATGATATTTTGATATACTTAGATATCTGCAATTAGGTAACCAAATTTAATTTAATAAATACAGGAAATTGTACATGGTAATTGGAGGATTGAAATAGTATAATTCCCAGTAATCGACAGACGAATGAAGGTCAAATATGCAAAACCATAGAAAAATTATATTTTGTTTAATCGCTTGATTTCCAATATTCAAAATGTTAAAATTTCCAAATAATAATAAATGAATGTGGTTGAAAAGTGTATTTTATATTTTTTTAATTTGATATTTTTGTTATTCATTTCATTTATAATTTTGAGACATTTGAATTTGATAAATTTAACAAAAAAACATCACATGATGTTGAAAAGAATGTTAAATTCACTTAAATTACTTTAAGTTTCTGGAAAGGCTCAAAATTTCCAGCGAAAGCTACAATCATTATCCAGCGTGATCAAAAATTTCGGGAAAAACAAAATTTCATTGTTGTATAAGTTGACTTTTAAAAGTCCTGCGTTAAAAAGCAATTTGCACGCAAAGAGCGTACAATTTGGTTCAAGGGGCATTCGTCAGAGTTTTGTTTGAATTTTGAATTTAATTCATTGTCATGTACGAAATTATAATGCAGCAAATCGACAGAACAATAATTTGTTTCGTTCGGTTTAGAGTTCAATATGTTGATAAAACATTTAACATTGTCACAGTCTGTTGTGACTTGTCTATAATGCCAATATAATGGAATTCGAATTTCTTTGTTTACACAGCCTGTCCTTTCACGACATGACATATATGTGTACAGTGTACACGTGTGGTTGAGATACTTTTTTTTTTGTATTCAACACAAAATTCACTCAGTATAATTGTGTTTGCATTGGGCTTTCTCTTAATGACACATTTCATCCATATTGGTGTTTTTCGATACGCTGTCCTGTCAAATAAAATATATTCATTCAATCGTAGTGTATTTTATGATTTAAGATTGGTTTCGCATTTTAAGGTCGCATTCAGGCCAGCCATGAACAAAAAATGTCGAGCGTCTGAAAAGGAAAAATAAATCGTTAAAACGAGCATAGTAATAGAGCCGTCGTCCTACGTAAAATATGAAAAAAGGAAAAAAAGTATTATTTTTTGCGATCGCATAAATGGACAAGTGTTTGCTTATTTTTTTTATTCCTCACTTTGAGTTTGGTGCACTTAACCACAACAAATCCTGCAAAATCCCTGTACAAGTGTATAGTGATGTAAAACTACGCAATACACACACGAACACATCAATGAGAGACACCAATATCTGAAAGCGGCAAAAAAAAAACTGTTTGGAAAAATAAAATTCGAGTTTGGAATGAACATAAAAATACTACATATTGTGCGACAGAATCCATTCAAACGATTCTCAACGACCCAGCCAAAGTATGGCAGTGCCAAAACACTGCAAGCGAGAGCGAAAGAAAGAGAAAGGGAGAGAAAAAAAATAAAAGCAAATGGCTGTAAAACCAAAGTATAGAAGACTCTCTGATGAAATGCCCGCTCTGTTATGCAATGAAAGAAGTTCATATAAAACGCGATGTATTTTGTGCGACATTTGAGGAATGAATAAAGGCGAGCAAATGAAAGTGCTCTTGTCTAGAGAAAACCAACACAATTCTGATATCGTCGTTCACTCAATTCACTTCTCTCTGTCTTCGCTTCATTTTCAATTCCCTTTCTCTCTTCATCATTTTCTGTGTCTTTCAACCCTGATTTCACATCTGGAATCTCATGGCTATTTCTTTATTAATTCAAGTTTTATTTATCCACATATATATATTATGACAGCAAATATTCCGGCGAAATAACAACATCTTAAGTTTCGTAAATGCTCCTCAAACTGAAAAGTGTTCTCGTTTCTTTTGCGGTCACTCCATTTTTATTCTTGTCGACGAAACTGGTGAATATTTTTAAAGTACACACACCAATGCCAATGGAATATTATGCGATGGAAATAGACACTTATAATATACCGACATACAAGTCGCATTCGAAAATATACGGAATACGTACGTTGACATTATTCAGCATACACGCAACATTCGCCTCAATGAATTCGCATTCAATGAATTTGGGTGTTCACATCGTCATTCGAACACCACTTTATATGAATATAAGTAGTTTGTGAAAGATAAACTCTAGAAAGAGTTTACGGCTCTTACCATAATATGACACACACACACGTACTCACAAAACATTCCGTAAAATGTATTCCTTTCTTTCATTTTTTCTGGCACATGAACTGGTCGCTATGTTCATATTATACTACACACATATATAAACTAATGTGGTATGTTCACTTCAACCATATTACATGAAATAAAGTGAATATTGAAACATATTCGTTTTTTTTTCTTTCTTTTGATAGATATTCGGTTTTTTATTATTTTGCTTGCGCTAAACTAATATGCATAAAAAAACATCCGTTTTTTTACCTTGTTAAAAGGTGGTTTCATGTGATAAATGCATTGTAGAACGAAAATAAAATGCTCGCACCGTTTTCATTCTTTTCGGATCGGACTAAATGCCATTTTTTGTGATGATGTGAAACTTCAAAGGTACAAATATCAAGTGTTAGGAGTGTTTTCGGTTTTCAATCGAGAACCAAAAATTGAAATAGAATTTTCACCGATATCGAAGTCGATGCAAAACACATCAGCATCTCTCTCTCTCCCTCTATCAATCAACCTCTCCCTTTCTCTGGCAATTTCAGAAAGAATGTCAAAATAAGATGAACATGTAACACATATAGAAAGCATCATTGATTGGCAGTGTTATGCAAAGCATATTGTTGCCTTATTTGAGACATTATTCCTCATTTCATTCGGATATCTTTTTTTATTGTTATTATTGTCAAAAATTGAAACTGTAGATATTTCGTGAATTTATTTTCGTTTCATTTTCGATCGCAGAATGGATAAAAGGATCACTATTGGATTTTACGATAGACCGCATTGAAAATGGTGTATATTTTCTACTATCTATCATCTATTCTCATTGATTGGAATTCCGGTGCAAATTGAAGGCATGTTACAGTCCTTTATCATTTCTGATATTATCATTTGTATAATTTTTAGTTTGAAAAAAAAAAAAAAAAAAAAAATACTTATACAGAATTTTGAATAACAAAAAGATCGAGAGTAGGAGAATCAAATACAACTTGTGCCACACGATTTCTACAAATTCATGTGAATCAAAACCTATTTATAAAAGATGCAACAGTTTAAAACTGGACGATAACTTTTTCAATCCGTAAATAATAGCTTTTTCAGTTTTCATCACCATCATAACGCATACCGTATTACAAAAACCATTTGCAATGTGGGACTTCCAAAAAAACACACACCAAATTTTAACATTCCATTCATGATTGCTGAGCCGAAGTGTATGGTCACTTCCACATACAATCTTTTTATGCATGAATGAACGAACGGTTTTTGCTGGGAAAATATATTTCATTCCCGAATGTCATGTAAGTTTTCCATTTATGGGCATGTTCACGGAAACCGCTGTATGAAAGCTGGTAGATTAACTGAGTCGATTTAAGTCAGCACAAAACCAAATCACATTTGCCGACATTTTCGTTGGAAAAACATCCCATGTACAATATATTATTTCGGTAACTTCTGATATTGATTATCTTTGCAAGTAAGTGGCAGCTGCAAAGAAATGCGTGTCTGTATTGTTTACAAATTGAGACAATGTGCAAGTACAGTCGGAAAAGTTGCCGAAATAACAAAAATCAAAGATACTTTACAATCAATATTTTACACAAATTATAAACTTCAATTCGTTAGTTCGATAGACAAACGCCATGTCAAATGTGCATAAAACCAAACTAATTTACAAACAATAAAAGTAAAGTTTACTAGGTATGTCATGGATATTATTTTTTTCAATGAGAGCTAGCAATTTTAACTTTCAACATAAATACATGAGTGCTTTCAACAATATTATGATTTCACTTGGTTGCTATTTGTTTTTTTCTGCCAACCAGATCAAAAGTTTGAACACATGCTTTCTCACTTAACATGTACATTGTCGCCTCTACCATTGTTGAGGGCACAATCAAAAGCAAACTTTTAAAATCTGACTAGTTTAAGCATGCACAATGTTTTTCGACTCTATTTTTTCAGTTTTGTCACACCTTTGCGAAAGCTGGTCGCTAATCACAAAATGTATGGCACAAATAATTCTTCATTTGGTTTGAATCGTTTATCAAAATAGATCAATATTTTTAACTTGTGGTTCATTACATCGAACCAATGCGCATAATTGATGAATATCTTTCGCATAAATTTAATTTCACATGAGATCGAATTAAAAAAAACCTTATAAGACGTTTGGTGTTTCAATAGATACGAAAAATCTTAAAATGTCGGCAAAAGTTCATTGAATTGGGCAATTGATAAACAAAATCGTTTCAACGATAAACTTTATTCGTCCATTACATCAATTAAACGGGAAGCATTATTTCTTATGTTCGGTTGGTTAAAGGTATACATATATATATATTTATATGTACGAATACAAACCTGAATAAAGTTTTTGAAATGCCATCCAACTATTTTACTTCAAACGATGCTACTTTGTGCGTTAAACTGTTTTCAAATTTCTATACACTAATTGCTTACGGTGTTTTAGCTATTAATATTGCGAATAAGTCAAGTCAAGTCAGATGAGACTGCAAATTGACGCATACAATTAAATCATTCCGAATGACTATTGTGAAACTTTAACGAATGTTTTGACTTTGATATTATACTTGTAAGTAATTCAGTTCTTAATATTGATCCGATAAAATGATTGAATACAATTTTGACATTTGTTTGTTCAGCAGCATGGGTGTTAATCGTGTCGCTTGTTGCGATTGTAATAAAATTCATTTTGCCATTTTATTTACAAATGGCACGGATTTTTATGGTATTTGGAGGCGGTTTAAAGAAAATAATAACATGTGAGAGCAATCATAAAAAAGTGAGTCAAATGTAAACGAAGAATCGGCTTTATTGTCTGATACCATTTTGTATCATCTCATCCTCTGACGCGCTTTTTCTATCTTTATGTGCAATTAAATGGATTCTTTATTAAATTGCTTCCGAATCGACAGGCGCATCTATATGTTCTGTTCGTATTCGCCATTATAAAAGTGGCTATGAATTTTTCAATATCGTATGAAACAAGTTTAACGGCAATTCGCACCTTTTTTTTTTTCATGGCGAACAAAAATTCGCATCGCACATGTGAGACTTAAATGTATTCTCCATTGCAAACGGTACCATTATGACTGGAAGGCACAGTGACAACAACAGCATAATACTTATTTTGTTCAAAGCGACGCACTCCATTTATGAAAATTAATCTGGAATGTTGCCTTTTATGGTTCTCTGAGTTTTATGCGACCACCAACAACAGCGTCGTTTTTTATTATTTAATGAAACTTGGTGATAATCTATCGGGCTTCTTGGCTGGTAATCAAGCAAAGATGATGACGATGATGGGGAGATGTCGACGATTTGGTGACGAGAGAGAGAAAGAAAGAAAGGAAAAATGGATTAACCGTGATGAAATTCCAGTGTGAGTGGCAGTCAAACTTTTTACATTTTGGATACAAAGTATTTTTTAATAAATAAAAGCAGCAAAATTATATTCAAAATCGAAAGAATCGTGTCACTTGTAGCTATGGTATGTTCAATTCGTGTGTCGTTCGCTCCCCCTCGCAATGTATTTCAAATCGAATATGACATTCATTTTCGAGCACCTTATGCATTCGGTGTAAATAACGGGCATTATGTAGAATTTTATGGATTCATTTCGTTACTACCATGACAAATCATGTCGTATGCGAATGTATGAGAGTTTTGTGCTCGCATATATCTGAAATTGAAGCGGTGTGTCTGTACGTGTGTGTGTGTGTGTGTGTGTGTGTGTGTGTATATATGTGTTTGGCATTGGATGCCAGCTGCGTGTGAGCATATTTATATGTGAAACGAACTCAATTATCAAGGAGACACAAAATTGAACTAAATGTCACACCTAGCTGCTAACCGCGACACAACATCGTAATACGTATTCATAACCACTTATTTATACATAATTTATATGGTTGCGTATTATTTTGATGTTCGACTCTCGTTCGAGTTTCTGAAAATAACATAAAGTCTAAAACTCATAAACTTTTCTGACGAAAGGTAAACCATATAAGATCAGAAGTGAAAGGTGGCTCTCTCTCTCTCTCTGATCTGAACACACGCAATTCTATACCTGCGTATACATCACAATATATAGACACACACACACATATATATATATTATATATATATCGAGGTGAGCCTCGAAAAAACCGAATCCGACTGAATCGATGTTGTGAATATTTGCAGGCAACACCTATTCATCACATTTCGATATGGTATTAAATTACAATGTACATTTTTACATGTACATACACGTGTGCGACACAACTTCGACACATGCATTTATATTATAAACACAGAGAGACACGAAGCGCGCATAGCGCCCGGTTAAAATACACGAAAAAAAAGAATGTAGAACTACACAATTTATGACAGCAAACATATTGATGAATGACACAAAAACAAGCAGTTTTAATATACATTACATCGTCTTTATAGTTTGTTGGAGAGCCAAAGTAAATTAAATGTATTCGCATTTCTTTTGGTCCGTGTATTCTAGCCGGTTGAAATAAGAGTGTGTCTCATTCTTTTATATTTCTCAAGATATTGAATTAGATTGGATTCAGTTAGAAAGCATATTGTATGTCCGGCTTTCAAGGCGACAACGAATAGTCCAAACATGGGAGAGGAATTGAGAGACTTTGTGCGTGTGTGTGTGGTGAATGTGTTGGTATGAAATGTGCAAATCCATTTATTGGCATGTAGCGAAAACTCATTTAAAGTCGATGAAACTGATTTAAATCCCCCAATCTGGATAGTTAATTCGTTCGTTTGTTAATGGTGTTTATTGTTCAAGAAAATGTGTGCAAATCATACAAACGAAACATGAACTTTGCTCTCGCCAATTATAAAATTAATTGTTTTTCAAATTATCATTTGGTTTCGTGCGGGTTTGAATGGCATGGCTCTATTGTTAACATTATGCGTGTTGATTATATGATAGAAAGCATTTTATATGCACACCATTCAAAATTAACAGTTCACTGGGCAAGAAGCGCATCTATAAACTCGAAAATTATGTGTTCTTGAGCATAGACATATACAAAGAAAATGTGCAAGCTTACCATATTATATGGCATCGATCAAATCTGAATTTACCATATATACATATGTTTATGTGCGTGCAAATGTGTGTGTGGTGGTGGGTGACACAAATGCCCGAACACGGGCACATTCGACGCGCTTTGAAATTTACATACAAACGTTCCTGTGTGGAATGCAAACTATGCGGTTTTGCATTGTTTCTTAAATCAGATGCATTCAAGCACGAACATAGGCTAACTATGTGTCTTTGTAAAAGAGCCAACAACACCGACTATTTGTATACAAATTCAGCTTTAACTGAGACATTCTTTTGTTGAAAGCAAACCATTCGGTTGTTGTGATTGACTTCGACTCGAACACAAATTCAAATTCAGTACTATCTCTTGTGTATGTCTTGCTCTCTCTCATTCACATGCTGCATCTCTTTGCTTAGGTATCATTCGAACTTCTTTTACAATATCCATATATTTGACTTTCGGTTCGTATTCTTTAGGCCGAACTAATGCTCAATTTTAATCGATTTTAATGCCTCAAACATTCACATCTCTTCTGTATGTACACACGCACATATACATAAATTTATATATCTAGGTTCGTCTGTTGCGGCGGATACTTGAAAATGAGATGTTTAATCAACAGACGCCAATATATTGATAATGTATCTTCAATCGACGGTCGACTTCGTCTCTATGTGTGTAGATTCCATAGCCCATATGGGTACGGATGTGGAGAGAGACATCCATATACCGTATATGGTAAAATCTCAATCGAATGTCATGGCACAATTTTCTATAATTACTGGGAAGAGGCTATTCACAATGAATACAAATTTCAGCTATAATCATTGAACAAAGACGTTGGGCGAATGTGAATTTACAAATTTATCTTGCGGTTATTGTTTATTGATGATAAACTTATTAATATTATCAATTTTGAAACGCGGCCTGAATAAGCATTTGCACTTACTATTACTGCTTCAGACAAAATGTTTGCGTGATTGGTTTACATTTTTGAAATGAAAAACATAAAAGCTCATCGAAAATTTCTGATCATCTCCAATATTTTGCTTCGAGATATTGTTTGACCGGTGCCGATTTGAACCCGATCCATATACATTATACCGAAACCAATGATTTCCGATGCTTAGATTAATTCAGCATTTTAATTTTCAAGACTGTAATCGAGCTTATATTGAGATGAACACATTTGATTACTTCACCAAAATGGGGTTCCGCCTTTTGATGAAGGTTGCTTATAAAATTGCGGATGTTAGATAGATATAAAATTAAATGATACAAATAAAGACATTTTGAAAATTTGATAATCTTTTTATACTCACAGAGAAGAGAAATAGCGATATTCTTATACACAGGTTGTGAACTGTCAAATTACCACCAATACCATGAAAATCACTATTCAGCAAAGTAAAACCATACATACAAAAATCACTATGCCGTTTATAGTATTGGTGGTGATTTCAATTTGACAGTTCATAACCTCTGTATGAGAATATCGCCATTTCTCTTCTTTATGAGTGAGTGACAGTTTTTCATTTTAAAGACAGTTTTTAAATGGTTCTTTTGTTAATTTTTTCTTTAGCATAATTACGTTTCATTCATACAGTCATGTTGCAAGTACAAGCGACAATCTATTTCAATAATCAATGAAACATAAACGAACTAAACGACAGATGGAAATGTGTCCATGGAAAATTTACATAAAATTTTAATTGAACGAATTTATGGTGTGTTTGTATCCACTTGTGAATGGTATTTAGTTTGCTGTCACACCATTTATTTCGATTGTTTTAACTCGTTTTTCTTCGTTTTATTGTTTTGGCTCATTGTTGATAGGAAGCTTAAGTGTTTTGAATGCGAGGCGGAAATTTTTTGTGTGCTTGGCCGCGCGCACATGTGTATTATAACAAACGGAAATGAGTTCAACAAGTAGGTGCTTCTTCTTCATTTAAAGTTTTTATGCTATTGTATTGTAGTATTATAGGAAAAAGCTCATAAAGCAATTTTCTCTTTCGTTTCGTTGGTTATTATTGTCGTCGTCGTCGTTGTTGTTGGTTTTTCCTGTCTCTCTCATTTTTATTGCTGTTCTTACCCGGTTTTAATCATTTACATTCTTTCATTGTGTTATTGTTTCCACACAGTGCAACGAATTACTGACAACCGGCAACAATATGAAATTCTATACGATGAAGATCAAAAACGAAATGCCTGGTCGGGTTTCGTTCCCATATTGTTTGCTCCCATCCAATTTGAGATTCATTTATCGTTTGACTTGCGTTCCGTTTGAAACAGTGCATAACGACTGCGGTTAGAAATGGTTGCTACTTATTTCTCGTTTTTTTTTCTGGCTATATTTCGCATGAGCGCGCGCTTACCGGCGAAACAAGTGATAAATAAAAACATACGATATGATTCGCAAAACAAGAGAATAATTGATGCGTCGATGGCCTTTCGAATCATTTGATTGTATCGTTCTTAACATTTTTATTTGAACCAAAAACAGCATCTATTATTCAGCATTGCATTGGATTTAGATTGAATGCCAAAAGCCATTGAAACATGAATATGCTAGCAGTGCATGAACTATTTTCTGAAAGTTGTTGCACTAACGGTTCGTACGTTGTTTTCTCTCTTCAAGCAAGTGAGAAGCGTTTTTCCCTTTGAATAATATGTAAGAAATTGTCAAATTAAAGAAATAATAGATGCCATTTTCAGAATGGATTTTCATTTGATATTGACAAGCTCTATCCGTTGAAAGCAGCATCATATACTTTCTAAGAAATTGCGTTTAAATGTGCAATAATGTGCGACCAATTGTTTGCGTAAAATATTCAGTGAACTGGTCGGAAGAGGTTTATTCGTGTACGGACGTGCAAACGAAAATAGACAATTTTAGTTGAATCGAGTGAACGTTTTTGACAGGCATCGAAGCGTACATTGTTTTCAACTTTATTCATAGATCCATCTATCGATTTGACGGTGTTACAATTCGCTAGCAATTTTATGTCCGCAACTTGCCAAACGATGGCATCGATCTTTTGTTCGATTCTGTCAAGCGCAGTGTCGTGTACACACATACATACCGTACTTGAAAAGCAGTAAAATTGTGTGGCAACGGGCACTGAATACATTCGGAAAACAAAAGAAGAAAAAAAGCTGCAGCCCATAGCCAAAATGAAAATACGAAGCTGAAACTATTCATTGTGAGTGAATAGAGCAAAAGCTCGTAAAATATGCATGTAATGCAAAACAGAAAACAGAAAATATTGGCAGCCAGAATGAGAACGAGACGGAGACAGGGAGAGTGGAGAGAAAGAGAGAGCAAAAGGTGCAGAGGAAGTGGAAGAGACAGAGGTAAAATGAAATGAATGTCACCCAACGTCGGCGATGATAAATGCAATTTGCATTTAAATAGAAGAACTAATTAAAGAGGGGACTTTGATTTCCCCGTAGATACGGATGGTATGCATATGTAAGTACTCACACAGTGCACACATACGAGTTCTCACAAATGCGGTTTTCACTTGACGTCTCGTGCATTCGCCTGATTGCGATTTACCACCGAAATGATGAAATGCTGATTCCTTTTTTGCGATTGCATTATATTTCTGGTGGCACTGTAGCATTCGTTGTTTGCCTGTGGCTATGCCACAGCGAAGCATATACATCAGCTCAATTTCTCTCTCTCTCTCTCTTCCTCTGCCAGCAGTTCAATGTTTCAATTCCGCCGTCGCACTCACGCTGCTTCAGTCTCTTTGCGACTGTACATGAGCCGGTATTCTGCAAAGGCTCAGTGCCTGCTGCATTCATCGTTAACACTTTCGCGTTTACAACAGTTGTTGACATTTTTCGACTTTACATATTTCCGTTGCTGCACTTGATAACTATATTTGCTCCTTTAAATGACGACGCTGTAAAAGAACAACAGAAATAGCTCTCTTTCACTATTTTACTTTCTCTCTGTGTGTGTTTCTTTCTCGCACTCATTCTCGCTCACTCACTCTCTTGCAAACTCCCACTTTTACTAGCAACATTCATATCAGTGCATAAGCGTTAGTCTGTGTTGATTGCACTCTTGAAAATAATTCATTGTGTTTTGTCGTCATTGTACAAATAAATTGTTATCAGACCATTAATCGACAGGAAGTAATAGTGTTTTCGCACTACACATTTGCAAATTGAATAATTCAAAAGGCCTCACCTGTCATTGATTGTTTGCTACCTGCTGGTTTTCTTGTTTAAGACTTGTGATTTGATCAAATAATATCATATCAATACGATCAAATTCTTTCGCTCAAACCCCATAGCTCCCTCGAATCAGTCGTCGTTTTTATTCTGATATTGCCGTTGAATTTAATTGCATTTAGTGATAAATGCCCGAACAATGACCATCGTCTATTTCACACCTTTCAACGACGAATGAATTTCAGCCATTCACTTGATTTGTATATCACAACAGTATCTTATTTTCATATCGAATTGGAATTATAATTTCGTTGATCACTTTGGTTATATTTTTAATTTTGGATAAGAATAGCTCGAAATTATATGTCTGTCGTCCTTTCATTTAGTGTATCAATGTTAGTCTGTACAAAATAAATACACACAATATACGCATAACAATGTGTTGTGTTGTGTTGATATATAATCTGAATGACCATATTAGATGAAATCGTCGAAATGATTTAGTTCACCATTAAATGAAAGGAAAAAAAATCGATATACCCGTAGTCGATTTGCAATCTCTGTGTAAATAAAATCAAACAAAAAATTGAGGGAACGACGATAAAATGTGTGTACGTAAATTTTGGAGGGCAAAAAAACGAGCTCAAAGGATATATTAAGCATAGATTCGTTTTCACATGTAGCTCAATGTATTTGTGCAATTTATTTAAATGAATGTTTATTTAGGATATTTCGTCTAATGAACCAATAAAGATAATCGCAACCGTTTCATAAAATAGATATTTGAGATTTTCGCTGATTTTGAGTCCGCAACAATTATAACATTGACCATACATTCATATGGAGATAAAATAAATTCTCTCGTTTCATTTTCGTCATTCACATAGGTATATACAAATGCTGTCAGTTACTCGCCGTTGGAAGGAGGCAACTTTGCCTAGACGGAAATATTTTCCGAATGGATTTTATTTAGCAAGTTCAGTTTCAGAGTATATCTATAATGTTTGATAGAGAGGATGGAATATTATAAGTCGATGTGTCCGCATCTGTGATTATTCACATGTTCAGTTACCCAAGCATTGCATATGTTACACGATTTTCATTATATGGACACTCGCCCAAAATGTCAGACTATTTGTTTGATCATTTACAACTTCAATTTAATATTTAACACTTTTGCTTTCATCTAAAAATATCATTTTTTACGGTATGTCGCGACGTATATGTTTATCAAGTGCCACACGTGTAGCGACATACCGTAGATTATATGTGCGACGCACACAGCTCTGGCTCTGTGCAGTTGCGCTAAATATCCAGATATTCTAAAACATCTCGGATGGATATCTATCCGAAATACATAGACTGCTTTCTAAATATATAGACTGAAAGAAAGTAGTTTCCAAAAATTAAAATTATTATTTTCTATTTTTCCGTCGTAACATCGAAAATTCCAAATGTCGGATATTCGTCGTCCAATTCTCGGCTCCCAAATCTCAACATATTCCATTATCACTGCGAAACTTGAACAACTTTAAGTTTTGACAGCTCTTGAACGCATTCTTTACATTGAGGTAAAAAATACAAAATATCGAAGTTGAAATTATTAGATTGGTATATTTTTGATGCATATTTTCACAATGACCCAAATACGACTTTAACTGTCTCATCTATCAAATCCAAAATATTTCACTTGAAACTTCGGTGCTTTATGTGTCAGCAATTGGACGATTTATTCCGGAATAATATTATAGTGAAAAATGAAAAATAAATATAATTGTTTTTCTTTATATTTTCAATATATCTATTCAATAACTAAATTAAAGTATCTACAATTCGCAGACATATTTTTTTTCCAAATTAGTTATTTCTTCATATAAAAAAATGCATTTTACCGGCTTGTCTCAAAATGACATAGTTTAACTTTTGACGTGAAAAAGTGATAAAAATGCCGATTTTTTTTACGTAATTTGTGAAAGCAATAATAGATTTTTGATAAAATTTGGATTATAATAAAGAGATTTGATATTGATCTTTCATAATTTTCTTTTAAAAATGCAATTAAAATGAATTTTTAATTTTGAATTTCAATTCACCTCTCGGTATTCCGACATTTAGTTGTGTGTCGACATTTGGCAATGTACTGTAACTGAAATAAGAATGTCACCCAAATAAACAAAACCCGTCATCAGGCCAATATGATAAAATGATAAATGGTTAAACGCAGCAATTTGATGTGAAATCAATGAAAATCATCTTTAAATTTATATTATATTAGTTCAATCAATATTAAATCATATTAGACTTGTAATCTTGGTTAACCACGAAGTAGTATGCTCACGGAAATCGAATCTGATTTTTGGCTACTTTTTAACGATTTCAAAATACTCCAAATCTCAAGATATGTGCTCATGGCTCAAATGCAAAATAGTAAAAGTTTTGTATCATAATGAAAATCTTTTACAATTTATGAATCGAACGACATGTGATGAGCAAGTGAAATGAGTACCGCCAATCAATTTTGGATTTCTATTTTAAATTTCAGGTGGAAGTTACCAGTAGACAAAAGAAAGAAGCCATTCGAATGTCAATTCAAAAATGTAAAGATCCAAAGCTATAAAAATGCCATTAAAATGAAAACCGCAAAAAGAGGCGAAAACTTTAGTCTTTAAAAGTTTTCAGTTCGACAGCACTCATTGAAGTGTGTATAATTTGATGTAGTCTGAATGAAGAGTGGCGAAGATAGTGCGGCTGCGGCACCAGCAGCATCAACGGCCGTAGAATTTTCAACGACAACAACAAGACTATAATGTATGTACGACATATTGTGATTTGTTTTTGTTTTACAAAATATGCAGTACGTGTAACCATTTGACTTTGGTATCGATTTGAGGTAATTACATTGTTGCCTCTTTTTCGGTGTGCCGGCAATATACAATGCAAACATTTCACCCCCGAAAGTGAGTCATATGTGTGTGGTGTGAGCTTATCAGTTTCTCAATTCAATCGAAATATGTTTATTGCATTTGTTTTGCAACTCAAAGTGATTCGTTTCGAATCCCAGGCGATTCGTAGACATATCGTTCGACATGTATGCATGGAATATTATGTAAGGCTACCAATAAACCAACAAGTGTACGGTAGTTTTGCAGTAAGTGTATTTAGATTGTTCAGTATCGAATTGTGAATTTGTTGTCGAAAACGACAACAGCTAGGCATATCAAAAGTGCAAACCATATTCAAATAATAGTTGCTAATTTAAAGTTAATGATTCGAATAACAGCATTTTGATGCCAAAACACGGTTTTTCGAGGCTTTCAAATCGATTGTTACGCGCTGCATTCGTTGTACATTTGTAAATGGTGAAAGTATTACAGACACCGCAAAAACACACACACACACACAACCGACAGAAATCAACAAATTTGCGGGATGAAGAGATGTGTGAAACTCACTCATAGTTGTGACATTCGAGACGCTCGCGACTCTAGAGAATGAAATATTGTATTTGGGTGTGTCGAACGTGCATTTGAAGTGCATATGTGTACGTGTGCGTGTACGAGACATGTGCAATTTTCTCGGGCATAAAACTTTTGGTATTTGTGCAAATTATGTTGTTGTTTTGAAAGCCCACCACAAAGTCGTAAGACGACCGTCACCAACTATGTTTTGGTATGTATTTTAATCGTGAACTTTGTGTTGAATCCTCACATTAAGTGGTGGCATGTATGAGCTGATAATGAGAATGAGAGGAAAACATGTATTAACATAAAGCACTTATGCACTCTCTCTCTATATATCTCTTTAACTCTATCGCTATCATTGGCAACAGTATGATATTTTTCTTGAAAATCGACCGTGTTTTTTGCTCAAAACATGGCAACCAATTCCTTTGCATTTCATGTAAATTTAGAAATTGCCACTTGTTAAACTGCATAGCAGGCGTAAAATATGAGAGACTTTGTTAAAGGGTAAACATGCCCAAATATTTGTACCAAACTAATTGTTTCTTTCGACTTTGCCAATTATATTAGCTATTAACCGACAATAAATATTCGAGAAAGTTTTTAATTGTTTTGCCGCGCCGTACGAAATCTTCGGTGCAAATGGTATATGAAGTAGCAAATCGTGTGTGCAACTTATCCTCTACTCCAATTTAAATTCCATTGTGATACGAAAGTTGCGATTGGCAGCAACTGGTGAGTATTTGAGCGTTGGCTTTTCGATTTTCGCAAATCTACAATTTGAACGTTGCACAACGACGGCAACGGATTGCATACGAGTAAATTTTCAATTAGTTTATTTCTCAAGTGGAATATACGTTATCATTGCTTATGATATGTGTTGACTGCTCAAGTTCATGCCATCGCATCGACAACTCGATTTTAGTCGGCTTTTGGTTGTTTTTATTATAATAATGTATATGAGGTCGTGTAATGCACGCCTTTCAACATTCACATTCATTTCAAATTCAATATCAACATGAAAATTTTTGGAAATCGCAAACATGTGGCGCCACATAAATTGACTGCGGAGAACGAAAATGAGAATTGCCTTCATTCCTCCACATATTACATTTTCAAAACAAAAAAAAAAAAACAAGATTTGGGGTGCAACGATTATGCTTGCATCGAAACTAATGGAGCATTTTGTTAGTTGTCTGACTTTTGAAGATGTTGTGCGTGTGTGTGCTTGCGAATTTCATGCATCTAATATGCGTGAGTTACATTTGCAAATTGAGCGTGAAAACACACACACGAAACAGAGACGACTACTTTTTGTCTGAACAAAATTCAAAGTTTTGACTGAAATGTCTAGTCAAGAACGAGCAAACATGAAATCACTAATTTAAATGCACATAACGCAATGCAAGAATTTACTTTCCACTTTTTGAATGTAACTACCTGATGAAAATGTGTCACCGCTGAGCAAGTGTTGTTGCTGTGTTATTATTATGTAACCAACCAGAAGATATAAACGCAACACTCAACAAATTATACAAAAGTATAATTCGGAATGAATGGACCCGAGAACAGTGGTGGTTTGGCAAGCTTTCACAGAATAATAAACATCAGATTTGATTAAAAAATATGATGCACACTCCTTTTGCTCTTAATAAATGCTTTAAAATTACAAACGACGTAATAAAGTCATTTAATGAAATTATATTTATTTAGGATTGTTAAACAGTTTAAACATTTTATGCATCAGCACATCAAAATTTGTAAATATTCAAACTTTCACAGCACTCTCAATTCATTCTCCCATGAAAACGAATCGTTTTCTTTTTTATTTGGACGCAATAGAATCTGCTTAGTGGATTTTCACAACACTTTTCCTTCAGCAATAATTTACCGACTTTGGAAGTTTTTTTAAATTGTAGGTATGGCCTACCTTCTTTAATGCCATATTTCAATATACATTATGTGTTGAATAAAAAATTGTCAAACTATTGGTACAGCGATAACAATCAAATACAAAACAATTAATGCAATTGCCACTGGTGAGATTTAAATAAAAAAAGACTTTATTACAGTGAACTCTCATCAAAGCAAATGAATCGTTGCGGCGAAACAGTAGCTCTTATTTTTCTCCAAATAATACTGCAACATAAATTTTTTTATGAATAGTTTATTTGTTGTATTACAACAAATAAACCGTGTGAAAAAAACTTCATGTTGCAGTATTATTTGGAGAAAAATAAGAGCTACTGTTTCGCCGCAACGATTCAAATGTCAATCAAACTATGTGCGTGTGCATAAAATGCAAAATCAACCATCATCTGCCAGTGGGCTCATTTTAATTTTCTGTTCAGTTTCTTCGTACCCGAGTACAAATTCTGTGAAACTCTTTTATTTTATTCTTTTAACATAAAATGCTTTCACTTCTTTTTTTCATTGAAATTACTGAAATGCAAACTATTTGGCTTTTTAATTGATAATTGCATTTCCTTAAGATGGCCTATCAAATACCACTGCATACCTTTTTCGTTTGAATAATCCAGTTGGTATCGTTAGTGGATGCTTTAATTAGAAAGACCACCGTTGAGAAAATTATATTTTTGGTATATTTATTAATGAGAATGAGAAAGAGTGAGAGAGAGGAAGAGGAGAGGAAGATCAACCAAGCCAAAGGATATTTTTTTTAATAAATTGAATGGAATGCTTTGCTTTGTTTGACGAACATTTTCAATGTTCATTTTGCAGCAAAAGATTTAAAGCGCTTTAATTTATCTATGTTTTAATGGTCAAAGAGACCCTTCTCTCTCTCTCTCTCTCTCTCTCTCTCACAAATTTAACAAATAGAGCTCTCTCGTTTGGCTTAAAATTTCGAGAGTGCTTTTTGCAATAATCTACACGGCATCTATAATAATAATAATAAATATAGAGGATGAAAAATATAATTTTTATTTAATCGTTTTTGAAGTGGTTAATCAGAATCTTTTGTGTTTGCCAACACTTTGTCGGTGGTTGGTATGCAACATCATACCGTCACTACTTTAGGCAATCACTCAAATGGATTTTACTTGAACAAAGAATGGATTGAAGTGCTCACCAATGTTTATCAATTTGAGAGTTAAGTGCAAGAATAATGTATATTTTTCTGAGTGTAGTATCCGGTTGAATGAATGCCTCTTGGCTCCTCGGACGGACAAATAGGAAAATTAATGTTTATACTTACTATACGGAGTCTCAGACAATATTTAAAGTGTGATTCATTTGTAGTGTCTTGCATGTGCATGCACAACATAACCAAAAGAATGTGTCTGAGTTCTCTTGGTCCAACAAATGCAATTAAGTTGGATCGTCAACAGATGCACCAACATGAATAATCTCATTAGATTAAGTATGTAATTATTAATCGAGAAAAGTTTTCAGCATAAACAAATGCTTGAGTGCTCAGCAGCATATACATATCAAATAAAAGAGTGATATGCATTGACGGCTAAAAGTTTGGACAAATTGCATCTGTTTTACGGTATATGTTATAGTATTTCGATAACATATCTCTCATACGACACCAGATGCTACTATACTTTTGATCGGCACTGTACATCTTCTATGTATACAAAGAAAGTTGTGAAAATGAAATGAATTCAGAGAAGTTTGGCAATGCCATATCAAAAACTTGCCGCACAAAAAGCGATTTGAATATTTCATTTTTCGATTCGAATAAGCACAATAAATTGCGCATTGTAGATTTTCAGCGTAATGAATGTGTTTATGTTGCTTCGAAAAGTGACATCAGTGGTATTATTTGCTGAACTGATTAAATGACTGATTTCAACATGAATATATATTTTGTTATTCAAAATGTGAGAGCTCTTTGTTTTGCGGTTTTTTCGTTGTGTTTTATATATTTCAAAATTGGCACCCAAACACTCTGTCCATAAGCGATGGCGTATATTTGACACGAATCAATTGCCTTCATTCAATACTATACGTGCGCTATTGCTATCGCTTTGCACCATGAATTTTGGACCATAGCAATTAGTAGGTTGTCGACAGCACTGATATTTATGGTGTTGTTTCAAAGGCATTGGTGACTTTTGTTCTAAATATATGACTTTTGCTATATAGATATATATGTTATATATAAAAAAATTCTGCCTCTCAGCCAGAAATACTGTTCGTATGTTGTGTGTTTTGTATTTCATACAATACAATTTATTTGAAAGCTATCTATGTACCATTCCGTTTATCATTACATTGAGTGTATGCCAGACGACCAGTTTTATAGTGCGTGCGGTTGTGTTTTGGTATTTGTGGCTTCATGATGATGATGACGACGATGTCGATGTTAAGAGAGTTGATACTTTGATCATTTAAGCGAGAATATAATGACTTACCACACCGTAACCGCTTTGCCTCTTCATTTTTAGAAGTATTTTTTTGTTCAATTTTTTTTTATTCTGGCCGTTATCTATTTACTTCTGCTGAATTGCTGTAGTAAATAAAATGTTTGCGTGCGCCTGTGATTTTAAGTGCTCAATAATCCATTCTTATTCAAAGCGTTTGGATGTGAGTATTTAAACTTTTATTTCGTCTCCGAGAATGCCTAGATTCGGTGTTTGACTTTATTTTTTATCTCTTTTGGTACTATGTTTAACCAAAAATATATATAGAAGAATCCAGACTATTTTCTATTCTTTGGCATTCTCACAGTCTCTGTTCTGCCCTCATCAAAATGATACAAGCAAAGTACGACCAAGGTGGGAAAATATACTGCGAAAAGTCAACAACATAAGCTGTAATTGCTGCAAAAGACAAAAAAGATGTAGACGATTGACTGAGAGCAAGATATTTCAAATACGTACGTTTGTATGCGTACAATTGAGATATACTTTTTTCCCCATTTAACTACACGCAAATTCAATTTTTATCTTCCGTTCTTTTTATGAACACAGCAGCGAATACTTGTCGGCATCTTTTAAAAGAGCACCACCACTCACTTCCTTTTAAATGTGTAATTTCTATTGCAGCACGATGACATCTTCAAAGCAAATATCCATACTTATCGACATGGAAAATTGAGATAAATTGAATACGGTGGAAATAAAGAGAAAAAAATGGTTATAACAAGTTTTAGTAATTTTTACGAAAATTTCAATCGTTTTTTTATTTCCTTCTCCCAACTGAATGTCATTAAGCTCAAAGAAGTTAGATGGCTTTGCTTCCATTCACTTTATATTTCACAATTTCACTCATTTTATTCCGTGAATCACTTTAGAAATTGTTTATTCCATCATATAATGAGAACAGCGAACAATAATTTAACTTTTCCATATCCCTTAGGACGATACTGCTATATATATAGCAATCGCTTAAGAGGAATTTCCTTTGTTTTTTTTCTCTCCTCTTGTCGCTCCAAGCAATAACAAGTAATAGCAATAAACGTTTAGTTGACATTTTTAATCATTTTTGTATGCGTCTTCTGGGCTACCCGAAAATGTGTCAATTAGAAACATGTGAGTGTGGGTGTGGCAATGCTTACCTTTGAATAAGTATCCAATGTGATTTTTTGTCACATACAAAATTATTACTAAACTTTGTTCAAGGTATTGGCTCTCTATCAATTTTTTGGTACTAAGTAAGCAGTTAACATAACATCACATCTTACGTTTTGTCAACTGTCTGTGAATGATACAAACTCGTGTATTGTTAGTTCGGAGAAAAATTGTTAGTTGTGTTCACGTTCCACCCATTGGAGAAATGCCATTTCGCTTAAAATATTAAGAATTCAAGTGGTAAAGAGTTTCTCACATTTGTCATAAAATCTACAATGTATGTGCAACACCTCTTCTACTATATGAAATGTGTGGAGTAAAACTTTGTCGAAAATAAGAGTGAATTATTCATTTGATTGTCACAACAACACAATTCAGGCTATGCATGAGAGCATTCTTATTTGTATAGTCTGCCTACTTGTCGTTCCAAATAAGCATAAATTCACATAAATGAAGAGGAAACAACTGCAGAGGTGTAAGACGGAACTCTGTCACTGATTTTGTTAAGCTAAATTGGGTGGTCGTACAGAGGACGAATATAGGAGGTCGTGAAGAGAATGCGTGTGACGTCGAATTGTTGGGATCGACTACATTGAATATGACTGAATAGAATTGCTGCATATTATTATTGATATGTGGAAGGCGTTAGACAGAGATAAATTCTATAAATCCATCTTCCATTTTTACCAAATTGTTGCATCCAATGAATGAAGAGATTCTCTTCTGTTATATTGTTGTGCCATTAATATCTAGCGCCCAAAAAAAATATCAATATGCGGTTGGTACCTATTTATAGTAATAAATGTTGCAGCTAGTTTCGTGTCGCCGTATACAGATGTATTTACAGATGTATTGAAGCGGCTATAAGTATGACAGGCGTAGATCTATTCAAAAATGAGTTCGTTGTTGTATTATGTCTTCGTTGGTGCCGTCATCGCCATCGTCGTTGTCGTTTGTCGACGTTTTTCTGCCCAAGAAAACTTTATTCATAATAGAAAATGTAATTTGATGGTTCATTCTTATGCTTGAAACTTTATTGAGCGTATATTGCGTGGCGTATTGAGTCAAAAACAAGTGAAAAGCAGTGAACAGCAATAGAGATACATAAAACTGGTTGCTGAAATCCCTGACGTCTATCCTTATTGAAAGCGTACACACACACACACACACTCCCACACTCCATGTTTTGTCGTAGATTGTATATTGAAAATTATTACATGTATATATGAATCGGTTAGAATATACGTGACCTCGGGAAATTTGTTAAAATAAAAGAGCAACATGTTCATAACAATAATGTATTATTAACACAAATTTTGGAGGTCACAAATATTCTGACCGATTCATATGTATACATTAAAGTTGAGCTTCATTCATCTTATGTGGGATTATTCCGTAGAAAAGTTTATGGAATGAAATGTTGGTGCTGGTGTTGGTGTTGGTGTTACTGTTCGACGGATGCTGTTGTGCGCTCGATCGTTTTTTGGGGTTGCTCTAATATTTGTGTCCGATTCAGTGAAAAGCACCAAAAACACTAAATTCAAATCTATTGCTTAAATATTGTTGGCAAGTGCCGCAAATTTTTCATTCCAATCATATTTGTATGTATGGCATTACGTTTTTTTTCGTTGTTGTTGTTACATAAAATGCATGAACCCAATATTTATACGTCGCATTCACAAGCTGAAGTGCTCAAAGTTTGTGTCAAGAAATTAAGCAATTCGGGGTGCTAGTTGGCAGTGAGTTAGAGAAATGGTTGATTTAAGCCAATCCTTCGTATAAAATTTGAAAGTAAAACACTATCTAAGCCATAGACATATATCAAGCCATTGTAACTATAGATGCAGCAAAACCAACAAAACATATTTGCATGTAGTAAACTTAATTGCTTTGGTAAAGAAAACTTGATGTTCGCGTCAGCATTCCATCCCCATCCATAGTTTGAGTTATGCCTGTCAAAGTTTTAATGGTCACTTTTCACTATTTTGTCTTGTCTATTAAACGAGAATAAAATCTTTCTTCTCGCAAATCGTCGACGTTCGCAAAGTAAATGGACGGATTACAATCTTCTTCTTCTTTTTTTGTACAATGTGCTCGGAAGATATTTTATCGATTTCAGTCGCATCCAGCCTTTCAATTGCACAGTGAAAAATGTTCACCAAAATGTGTAGTATCCATGTATCAAAAATACCAATTAAAATATATGAAGAGAATTTTAACAAGTGTTAATCATTTTTTTTTTCATTTGTATTTTCGCAGAGCGTTGACACATTCATGAATATCACATAGATTACTATCAGGTGATCGTAATGAACTGACAAACCCCACTTGCTTAATACGTTACATAAACGAGTGACAATGAGTTTGCTTCATTTGCTAGTGACTTGCTTATCGTGGTGAATGATTCACATGAGATACTGTAAAACGAACCATATAATTAATGTTATTATTGCCGGTTCGAAATACGCAATATAGATGTATCCCTTTGCTTATTGCAGATTTATATATATATGAAAAGTTTTCAGGATTATAAATACAATGATAGTTCGGCAAATGACCATAAATAGGGGAAAGAATGAAACAAAAAAAAAAAATCAACACAAAAACGAAATTTATTATAATATTTTATTAGTTAACCCTGTGAATTGAACGAAAGAGTATTCCCTCCCGTTTGAGCGTTACAATTCGGACGGTTGCAATACCAATAAAACCATCGAAATTTAAGAAATTCGAAGAAAACTTGGTTCGCTTCATTTTCTCAAACCACAGTGTAAATCCCACACTTAATGTTCGTTCAACGTTTAGCAAGATATGTATTTTGGGATCTGCAGCTTACGACAAAATGTTAAAAGAGACATTAACATGGATATATACATCCAATTATGACCATCAGAAAATTTCGGATTCACTCTGGCAATTCATCGAAAAGGCCATGGAATATAAACTATAACATCGAATGAGAGAGGTCACATGAAATGGAACAACTAGTTCTCTGTCGCAACATTGGATTTTGGCCGGTTGGACAAGTTATCGAAGAATGTTCTAAAGTCGTAAATCGGATTAATGTTAAGTGTGACGAAAATCTTTAAATTTAATTAAGCAAATAATTATGTAAATTCTATGTATGTGCTTTATGTGTATTAGGTCGGCTAACATTGATATGTCCTTCGCAAACACTTTTAAGTGATTTGCTTTCTGCACTATATTCTACATATGTATTGGCTAAGTTTGGCATCGTCAGACCCATATGTTTGTTCGTTGTAATATTAATTTAATCATTTATAAGATTGAAAATATGGCAAAGAGATGTTCATAACGAGTTTCGGTTTTCTTTTTTACTCTCCACAAAATTGAGTTTTATACCATCATATAGTGAGACATATTAAAAGTCAAATCAGTTTCACGCATTTTCCAAAACAATAGAAAAAGACATTGAAAAAAAGTTTTAAGCGAATTTTGTATGAGACAATCATTAAATCTATCTGTGCACCCAAATGGTGAACTTAATTGAAAAAATAAAATATGCGTTTTGTCTTAGCATCAACTTAAGAATAACTTATAATTATGACTAGTGAGGAACAAAAGCTAAAACTATTTAACATTTTTCACAGATCATAAATTCACTGAATTATTTTCGTTCTCTCTCTGTGTGTCTTGCTCTTCCGATTTCATTCAATTTATGTCACCCTATGATAATTTCCTGCTCTCTACACATCATTCAATGCTGGTACATACAAAAATACTTGTAGCACTAAATATGTGGAAACAATTGAGTAATGGTTATCGCGTGTGCGACAACTTGTGCAAAGCCTCAACCCGACAAAACCACTTTGCAGTATGATAAATAGCAGTTTGTTTGCAGAAAGCTATGACACGGATCATCGTGTCATCGAATGCATATTATTGATTTTTTAATTTTGTCACGTTTCGTTTGCTTTTCAATTTAATATCATTCGATGTGTGTGTGTGTGTGTGTGATGCTGTTTTTTGATGAATGTTTGTATATATATTTTCTGTTTCATTGTGGCTATTTCACTCGTTCACCACATCGGCATAGACAACAACAGTATGTGGGTAATTTTTTTGCCCTCTCTGTACATCCGTCCATCTCTCAGCGTGTCTGAGCATGTTTGCCTACTCGATATGCCTGTATATTGAAAATTGAAATGCTATTGGCAAATTCAACGCTTCGTTGAGGTGTTTACTTTATTCTTATGAAACGAAACGCTTCGATGACAGCAAACATTAGTGAAATTGTAGAAAAATCCGGTTGCTGGCTTCAATAACCGGTACGTTGTTGTTGAAAGGTGAAATGAAGTGTTGAAAAATGACATGTTCAACGAATCGTTTCTAATAGCACTCGAGAGATGAGAGATAATTCATCAATTCGCTTTCTCTACACGAGGCGACATCACAAAATCGATAAAAGAAAGAATTGAAAGAATCGAAAGTAACACATTTTGTTCTATTCCACTTCAAAAATAGTGATACTTGGCATTCGTGTTTATTCTATTTGTCGGCTGTAATTGTGTGTCAATGTTAGCAAATAATTCGAGTAGATACATTGAGATGTATATCTCAATCGTTTCATATCTAATTTACAGTTGTTTTTGTCGAGCTTAAGTAAAATTCTCGAAAACAAATCGAAAATAAATGTCATTTCGAATCATATTAGTTTCAATGAAATGTAAAGTTCATTTTTATCAAGGTTTGCACATCAAAATGCATACTATAAAATAGTTTCATTCGTATTTGGAGAAATTATGTCGAGGTAAATGTGATGGGTTCACGAGTTCACCGTTGGAATTTTGATGAAATTTAATCATATTTTGATATTTCGATTCATCTGCGACTTGCCCAATCGAACCAGAAGGTTACTTAGATAAGAACATTAATTTCTGTTTTGGTTTCATTAAATTGTACCAAATGACCGTTCAAAGAGAAACCTTAAGTAAATAAAGGTAATATCCGGTTAGCGTGGGCCAAAGATCTCAACAGGTATCAGTGTATCGGTTACGTAAAACATCGTCATAAATCTGTATCAGTTGTTGTGATGAAATTGATGTGAAAATTCAAAAGTTGGCAGAAGATTACCAGTGGTAGTGATTTATAACTATTATAATTGCCTCATTTCAATGTAAAACAGATAAAATTAAAGTTTATTTTCACTTGGGAATTTTAAACGTTTTTTGAAAACGAAACAAGATAAAATAAGTATGCGCATATGAAGCGAGCACAATTTGTGTAAAAACTTTTATTTATTTTACAAAAAAATCGTTTAATTTCGCATGAAGTCTTTCACTCAGTGCTATGAATTCCATAAAATAGATATGGATGGCAACGTACGGGATATCCTAAATCACGGAATCGAACGGAAATAAAAATATCGAAGCTATACATCATCGAAAATGCTTAATCCTCATATTGCAGCAATATTTTTAATCGTTGTGTGTGTGCATTTGTTTGTGAATTGAGTTGGGAACATTAAAGACCTACTACATCGCAAACAAAATTAGTTTATTAATAGTTTTCCCTTTCAAAACTGAAAATTCATTTGATAATTGGATGCTGATAAAATCGCTTATAAACACGCAAACTCAATTAAAAATTAATTAACTGACGGAAATAATTTTAACTCTTTGAGAGTTGCATGCTCGGCAAGCATTTCCTTTTTTGAGAGCGAGATGCAATAAGCAAACTTTGCGTGTATGTGTGTGTGTGCTTTTTTATTCTCTCTAATTTTCAAGATCAATTATTTCCGGTGTTTTCGCATGACTAACATCTAATGCGAAAATGTCGACAACATGAATTGAAGAAGAGACTATCTATCCGCATTTTGTGAATACAGACACGTTTTGAAACGCCAAAAGCTATATGCGTGCATCCGATATGTGAAAATTAGACGAAATTCATTGATTTGTGGGCAAATTACTATCTCTCTCTCTCTCTCTCAAACACACACACATACTTGAATGAAATAATATTACGATATTTAGTACGAAGCCATATCCAATATAATTTCTCAGTAAAAAAATCCAAAACGCATTCATTTTCAACAGAAAGAAATCCTCGAACTTTTCTTTTGAATAAATTCGCTTGAAATTAATTGAACAACATTCTTTCCAGTATTTTATTGGGTTTCGGTAAAAAAACAATATCTAACTTGAGATGAACATAAAAAATTCATATGAAATATGAGGAGATTCCATAGCCAACTTCATGAATGCATTCTTTTGCTTTATTCCATCTTCAAATTATAACCTGAAAGCATTGAATTTTTATTTTTACTGTAGAGCAACAAACCAACTGACAAATCATTTCCATAACATTGAAGCGTCTACAGTCTACATAAACTCCACAGGCACTTTTGCGTTTTGCAATTCATTTATTTATTTTTTTGTTTTATTTCATTCTCTCAAAATTTATACATTTCTAACGTTTATTGCGAATATTCTTCAAATAATCTCACTTCAAAGACATGAAATTTATTGGATGGAAACATTGAACTGATGATATTTTCAACGAACAAAAATAATGCGTGGCTCTTGTCATGTCTATATAAAATGTAGCAACACTTTCACCAAGACTTTTACGCCGGAGCATATGTATCAAACAGTCAATTCCAAAAATCATAAAATATTTCGTTTGTTTCGATTGTAAACTGATAATTGACCGCATATACATCGAAACAGTTCACAGTCGGTTTTTATTGCGTTTCATATGACGAAAACAGACAGAAAATCATCCATTTACACATGCTTTAAAATCAATGAGATTACTGTTAGACTTTCTCATGCAAAAATATACACATCTCACTTTTATATCGCTCACAAATCGCAAATATATGCTTTTTTTTCTTCTACAACAAAGTACATAAGTATGGTGAACGGCAACACGATGCTTGAAGAGAATGAGAATGCGAGAGCAAAAAAAAAGCATAAGCAATACAACAACCGTGTGGTGTATATGACATTGACTGCATCGACAGTCAAAAATGGATCACAAACAGATGGTAGACGAATTTAAATGTAAATTCAGTCAGCACATCGTGTTTTTCATATGTATTTGCTATTCGCACCGCACGACTTTTTTTACGACTCAATGTAGCCTGCCAATGCACACTGAATATCCGTATAAGTGTAATGAATGCTTTCTTTTTTTACGTTTTGCTTGTTTGGACAACTTTTTGGGGATGTTTTTATTTCTCTTCATATTATTCTCGTATTTTTTGTTTTCTTCGACATTCGATTAGTCCCTTTGAAACATACAGGCAAAGGAAAAAAAAGGCGGCAGCAACAACAGCAAATTAAAAGAGAATGGAAACATTCTCATATATAAACATCGACAGACATAGACGTATTTTAGGAGCAAATCATCACATTAGCCGCTTTTTAACCATCATCAATCTTTGTTTGCCATTAAAAACAAATACGAATATATCTTCAAAAGAAAAGTGTTCTCTCTCGTGAACCTTCTGCAACACTGAATCAAAAAAAAAAAAAGAAAATAGCATAAGCAGCAGAAAAAAAATGTTTGGAAAACAGAAAGAAACTTCGTTATGATGGTATCCATATAGATAGAGATAATACATTATTTATGCGGAAAAATATCTAGATTCGAGTGAAAATCTGTTGAAACAAAACCGAAAAGCGGATGAAAAATAGAAACCAAGAGCTACATTGAGAGAGAGAGACAGAAAGAAATGAATAGAGAATATGAGCGAGAGAGAGAAAAATAAACCAGACCAAAATCACATCGCAATGCAAACGATTAAAGATAAAAATGGGCACTTATATTCCGTTTGGAGAATTCTTTCGCATTCTCGATTTCTCTTTATCAAATTCGCTCTTTCACTTGGAATGCATTTGCGACTAAATCTCGCGTTCAAATGTATCGGTACACAAATAAAATGAGTTGAAAGCGTGTCCGATGGAGCAGTTATTGCGTTGAAATGTTGAGCAAATGTAATCGGTACAATCTTCAAATGCAAAAAGAAAATCAGTTTCAATTCTAACCAGCGATTTTCATCTTGAAAACTGTTGGTTTCAAAGTTTCTTTTTTCTTATACTTTTTTTTATCCTGTTCAACAGATTCATTTCTATCTCTCCCCTTTCCCGCCTCTCTCTCTCAATATATGTTTTATTTTCATCACGGACATTTGCTGCTCGCAAACACCGTTCCATTCTCATTTGTTTTTGTTTCTTTTTCAGTTGAAAATCTCAATTTTTAAGTCGAAAATGCATATTTATTTCAATTCTGATTGCATTACAGCACAAGCATTTCTAGTGCTTTTGTCACAAAATACAAAACGAAATAATGAAAAAAAAAAAAAAAAAAATCTGAAAAGCAAAAATGAAACTGTTCATAAGATATATACAATGTAACTCATGTTGTGATGATATTAAAAGCAATACGATGGTCCGAGCACAATTCTCGATTTCAGCGTGTTCTGTCAAAGTGAACTTTATTCACGTTGTCACTGTTTTTTTGTTGTTGTTTGGCTGGCATGTCACAATAGAAATAGAAAAAGTGTAGCATGCAAAAGGGAGAGGGTTGAATTGTTTCGAGGCGTTTGGAGGTCGCTGCGATCCAACTGAGACACCGTTTCAAAATATTTGGTCCTTTAGAGAGCGAATAAAAAAAAATAACTATGAAGGTAATATTTGATCACAAATATGTACATAAAACAGAGCCAAAAAAAAACATGAAACATATTTTGTTTATTCCAATATTCTTCTCTTATTCCTGGTTGATTGGCTCTTAGCTACTACTGACTGCCAAATACCAACATTTAGATATAAATCTATCTTAAATGCACTCCGAGAACATATATAGATTTCTCTAGAGACTTTGCCATACAAACAAACAAGCACGCATAATAATACACATCAACACACAACAACGAAATTTTTTAGTGAAAAAAATATATGAAAGAACGAATCATATTCAGGCATTTGAAGTGGCATAGAGCCGTTTCAGATCCGAAAAGAAAACCCAAACACACAAAAAAAGTGAATGAAATAATAAAAAAAGAATGGGAAAAAAAGAAACATACGGCGTACACAGGCCGATGGAAGAAGAACCAAAGGGAGGCACAAATATGGAAAAAGAAGAGAAAAAAACGCACAAAAAAGCAACCAACCAAATGCTTGAAAACTGAAATAAATGAAGAAAAATATTTTTTAACAAAAATATAAAGTTCGGTCATGTCACATCTTATTATTATCCTTTAGTTGGTGTTTCATTTTTTTATATATCACTTTACTTGTTGTTATTTTTTCAGTTTTGTTTCTCTGTTGTTTCGTATTTTCTTTTATATATCTTTCGGTCTCTAGCATCCATTTTTTTCTTCTCTGCTGATGCGGCTGCTGTTGTTGATGCTTTCGCCATCTTATTTTGATGCTCGACAAACGCAACAACACACACACACACACACATTATATATATATATATTCCGCTTTGGCTTTGGCGAAAAGTTGTTGCGAAAAATCTACAAAGTTTGAAGCGTAAGCGATACAAAAGAGGGATATGTAGTAGTAATTTTTAACTGAATTTATGACCGTTGGGTTTTGTTTCATCATCATCATCATCATCATTTGACTCGTCCGAATCCTTAAACAACATTGTTTCTTTTCTCGTTGTTGCTGTGCTTATTTTTGCACTCATTCCAACTTTGAATGAAATAGATTTGTTTCGGTTCCTCTATTTTATTCACTCATTCGATATTTACACGGACTCCAATGGAAAATATATCATTTACTTGATTATGATTTTAAAAAAGAAACTTATTTTGTTCGACAAAAAAAAACTGCTGGAAATCAACAACGAGAAAAACTTTCTTTCATGGTGTTTCGTATGATTCTCCATTCGACAATAGTTGTACGAATAGCTTTGTAGTAATTTCATTTCGATGTACACAACATATCAGCGCTTGACCCTTTCAATGTTTTTAATTATCAACATGCAATTGGAAAAAGACGCAGATGTATTCGTTATGCCGAACTGCGTACAAGCATTGCTTCACTCAATTCAATTTTACAATGATGAAAGAAAACACACGGTACAAAATGAAAAGAAGAAAAAAAACCGAACGCATTTCTTTTCCATTGCTAATCAATGTGCGCTTGAGCCAATAACAAATTATGTTGCAAATTCAAATAATTCGAAGAATTCTGTAAAACAGTGATGTGCGCTTTGTGCAGTATGTTACACGCCATTTTCAATTTCTCGTATGTAAAAGATTTTCCAGTGAAATGAACATGAATTTGTTACGATTGGATTCGACGGTTTCAAAGCAAATAATGAATGTTCTTCAGTCAACAATTCGTTGTGGGATTAATAAGCATTTGCTTTACTTGACTCCCTCTTCCGTTCTCTTTCTCTCTATTACTTTTGCCACTCTCACTTTCTCTTCTCCAGTTCTTTTCTTTTGTTGTTGTTTTCGATTCGAGATTTCAAACACAATAAAACAGTAAAACAACAATTTAATGTGCATTTGATTTGGGGCCCTTTTTGTCCGCTCTTTTTTCTCTTTTGACGCCATAAACTGTGATGTATGTTCGTCGAAAGGATCGCCTTCATCAGACTTTAGAGCTCATTTTCAGCGAATGCACCTGAAAAGCAAAAACCCTGGATTATCTCTGTTTCTGCTCATGTGGACGAACACAAAAAAAACTGAACGAAACATATCAGAAAAAAGGCCGCCATACCTTCTATGCATGTGTGTAATGGTGGGAAATCAAATGTCCAAAGAAAAATGCAAAATCAAAATGAAACGCTGGTTGCGGGTACAAAAATGAATGAAATTCAGCTCGCGTGTATTTGGGGGCAAAATAATCGAATTGGTTTTAAAGTGACGGCATACTAATCAAACCGAGCACAACCACTTGAATGTGTGAATGTTTTCCATTCAAATTAAAATCATTTTAAAATGCTTACTTAATAAAATTATGCAAAACACGTCTAATACAGGAAATATGGTCGGTTCTCGTTCTCGTTTCTCTCTCACTCACTCTCTCTGTCTCTCAATCTCTCTGGCTTTGGAGAATTTGCCTTTCGTACGTTGTCTTGCCGTTCATCATTCATCCGTTTAGATTTTACATTTCAGTGTGTGTTTCTCTCCGCTCAACGCTCTTTCTCTTGTTTTTTTTGTGTGTTTCTTTTATTTTTATTCGTTCTCAGTATATCGTTATGGTGCTGGTTGTTCGGCACATTGTATTGTAGCAGGCGCTTGTGTTGCTGTATCAAAGTAATATGTAATTGAATAGAATTCCCATTTAATTATGTAAAGCAAATCGTTCAACATGCCCAAATAGATTTTTGTATACATTTATCTCCGTGCTGTGCGTTCTTTCTGCATGTTATATGTAACAAAACAGCCACAAAAGAAACTCCGGCACACACAAAAAACCGTCCGAACAAGAAGCCAACCAGCAATCTATTCTGTATTTTCACCTCATCCCCGTCACATACGAAAATAAAAACGAGAAAAAGAGAGTCGAAGAGAGAACGAGAGAAAAATAATAACACACTCACATACGAGAAAGTGTTCAAAGTCGAAATACCGACGTGAGAGATGGAGATGAGACATAAACAAAAGAAACAAATTTAACGATTTTGCAACACATCAACTTTCTGCTATTCATAAGTCGTTCACATTTTAAAACAATAAATGTATGAGTACATTTATGTTTGCGTAATGCAGCCGGTACAATCAAGTGACTGATTCAATGTTGGTAATTTGGATTCAATAGAGTCCAACTAAAAGGCAGCATTCTATTCAATATCTATTGAAAATAAATTCGTTTGTTCGATTTATTCTCACCTCATTCCGATGCGATGTCAGTGTTTTCACCCTGTTTCGTTTGTGCTTTTGCTTCAATTCCATGTCACACTTTTTTTCGCGCTGATTTTCTACGCTCTGGTTTTGTTGCACGGCAACTCATTCCAATCTATGCACACAGCAACAGTTCAGTCTTCTCATTTCTATGCTTGAATAATGATATCGAACATTGCAACAACAAACATATTTCGTCGGCTCGAACAAGAAGAAATTCGATAGATGGAGAGACAAAGATGGAAAATACATCACTATACATATTACAAATTACAAGGAACGAGATCGACACGAAATCGAAACGAAAAATAACAGCAAATACAACAAAAGAACGAAAAGTAGAAGAGAATAAAAAACACACAGAAAAATAAAATTGAAATAAAATTTTCGAAACGAAACAAGCTGACTGAAGATAACACGCAGGATACGGAATGCACAAAGAACGGGGAGAAAAAACTGCCAGCTGAATGAATGTTTTATTCATTTTTCAGATGGTACAAATTGTAAAATAAATTACATTTCTTTTCGTTGTGTATGCGTGTGTGTGTGTGTGTGCTTTTTTTCACTTTTTCGTGTCTTTATGCTCAGTTGTCGGTCGGTGTTTCGTCTTTCCTTTTCATTGCCTGTTGTCGTTCTCTGATTCTTTTTCAATTTCATTTGGTACTTCGTTCTCTCGATACCATCACATTTTTTGTTTGTTTCAATCTCTTTCTCTCCCTCTCTCTGCATGTGTGTGTGTGTGTGTCTGAGTGAACGTATGTAATACGTTTGTTACCCATTTTGATTCGTATATCGCTTCAGCTTTTTACCACAATGCTCTTTCTCTTTCATTCTCCGGTCCCGTGTATAGATTTATGATTACATAATAATGTATAGACAAAACAACGGGCCCAATTGAAAATCTGTGCGTTGTCCCACCGCCATACAATTCGCAATGAATTGTTCATATGTAGCCGGTGGCAAAACATATGCAGACCACTCACGACTATGATCGTAATAAAATTATAAAAATGCACCGACAATGAATTGAATGACGCAAACCAGTGCGACACAGAGTCTCAACGCTGGGAGTTGAGAGCGTAGTTAGTGTGCAAACATTTTATTGTTCAATGTTCATAAAACTTAACACAGTATTACCGGCTGCTTTGGTGACTATCGTAAATTGCAAAATCGAATAAATTGCATTTCTACACAGAGAAACACACCAAACATACTCGCTCTCTCTCTCTCTTTCTCGTTTTACAACGATGGCTATCAATAGGAGAAGCTTCTCTTCAGATGCGCCTCAGAACAACAATCCGGGCAACTTATTCTAATTCAATCAAATCTAATTGAATCGTAAAGTCGATTATCATCAAAAATATGGAGTTGGTCGAATCGGTGTGTTGAAATAGAAGCAGTTGAAAACCATTGGCCAAGCCATGTATTCATTTGGGAGAGATTTTCCGAAAAAGCTTCGTCTAATTTAATGGTTTATAAAGAGTGCACAAGCATTCAATCGAAACAAGACGACTGTACGTATGTGTATATATTTATATATACGGTATGCCATGGACGCATTGTGAGTCCAATCGATGAAAGAAAATGTCAAATGAGTTTGCAATTTATTTCTGGATTTTTGAGCAAGCAAAAAATGTATCTTAAACTAATGGATTTTTGTTTATTGACTTATTTTGCCAGGCCATGTATATCAACAGCAGAAGCTGCCCCTCCCTTGTTCTATTCGTTACTTTCATTTGGTGTTTACTTACTTCAACACGTGTCAATAACAGATTTTCATTGAATAGATTTTCAGCATGAGCGAACTAAGAAAGAAAAAATGTTTAACAAATCGCAGTCCAGTCCAGTCGCAATATGCTGTATTTCAAAAGATTTCTCAAAACGCTCTATTTTCACATCACTCAAAAAAAAAATTTTGTTGCCATATATGTTTTGATCATAATTCTGTATACTCATGGAAAAGAGCAATGTGGATGTTTTTCATACACTTTCACACGCATTGTAATTCTGATTTATAAATTATAATTTTTCACCTTATAAACGCACTGCTTACCTTCTCTTAATTGTTTTTATATATTTGACATCGTTTCCATTTAATGCCCACTGATCAATGCCAACTGAGCAATAAAGTGCTTAATTGAGCATTTAAAAATGTTTTTTTTTAAAAAGTAAACGACAAATATACATTTTTTACGATTTTATTTACACTGGAATGAGCTTTTATGTGAAATTTTCGTTGAATTTCAGTTTGACTTTCTATAGAATTTGTAAAATACATTATTCATTGTTCGGTGAGTTTTTTTTTCTGTTGTTATGCCGATAGTTTTGAATTTTTTTTGCGATGTCAGTGATGTAGCAAGCAATTATTTTTCCAACGGGATTGCGTTGTAAAACTCCAATAGTGACAAAACTGCACAAGCAAATGCTGACGCAAAATGTAAAACAACGAAATCAACTGAACTGAAAAAACGAATCAACTTTGCTGTTGATTTATAGTTCGATGATATAATGTGAACGAATAACTTGGTGTAAATGGTAGAACTTGTGAACACATGTCCACTCTAAATAGTTGTTAAACCACGAATAATAGCGGATAGGGCATAAGCGTGAGAAAAAAAATAGTACAATCGCACGGCGGTTGAGAAAAAACGCTGTAAATTCATCGTACTTCATACGTTAAACGGTATATATTTTGCCCGCTATGCTCTCTAACCATCTTTCATCATTTCAACTGTTTTGCTTTCAGCTTGAATCTATATGTTTTGGTCAAAACTTTTTCCATACAACAAATATTCGAATCGCAAACATTGACTCCGCCAAACTCACAATTATGAATTAGCGAATAATAAATGCCAGAAAATAAAAAAATAAAATTACCGATTATATACCATTTTCAACAAAAACATAGGTCATTTCGGTCTTTTTTCTCTCTCGTGCTCTCTTTTATATTTGAGACGGTCAGACTCAAATGGTCATGGAGTTTCATTAATTTTGAGTTTTCTTTGATCATCGGTTGCATTTTTGCCTTATATAAACTGCCAGTTGCCATTTCGTTTCGGTTCTTTGTCATTTTTCCTTCATTTTATTATTTAAATTGTTGTCTTTGGTTTGTAGCGCTTATTCTTATTTTATAATTCAACATCATTTGAATATTTAATTCCAAATGATTCGTGTTTTTTGCCGTTTTTTTTTTGTTTGTTTAATGCTTTTTTCTGTTATCATATAATGAAAAAAAAAACCGAAAATAAGACGGAGAGAATATTTTTTTATATTTCAAACTAACTGAATATCCAAAAAAGAAGTGCAATCACTTAGAATATACAGATATAAAAAAATGGCACAAAGTCAAAAGTTGGCACGAGAATGAGTACGTTGCAAACAAAACAACAACAGCACTAGCACCCAAAAAAGGGAAACAAAATGAAAGAATATAGTGAGGCAAACAAAGCGACCGAACGCTGAAAATGTCCTTTAGCAAAAGTCGAAAAAAACACAGCCTTCGTTTCTTTCACTGTCTCTTTTAAGTAATTGTTTCTTTATGCCAGTCTACTTATTCCAAATTATTTCGCAATTCATGGCATTCAACAAGCAAGTGTTTGTGCCCATCATTGTGCAAAGTGCACGAGTGGCCGAGCTACAAAAGAATTTAATAAATAATTCAAATGAAGCTAAGTGTAGAGGGGCGTTTGCCAGTATTTTTTTTTTCACCGTTGCTGTTGTTTATTCACAGCACCATTAACTTTTTTCCATTTTTTTTTCTTCTTCTATTTAGGCCATTTATACTTGTATATTTCTACGTATGCTTCTTTGGTTGTGCTCAGTCTTACCGATAAATTTAATGATGACTTTCATTATGTGACAATTTGAAATCACTCCTGCCTATGAATAAATTTTCTTTGATTTTTTCGTCGAAAATAAATAATTTTCATATACGAATAATGGTCAGTTTTTTTCTCATTGACTTTTCCAAACTTTAATCTGAACAAAATTAATATTGAAAATGTCATCAAAACTCAGAAAATATCCCTTTTAAAATTGATGCTCTGCAACCAACCATTTATTGGTTGAATTCTTTTTAACCGAACATTTTAAGCTCCATATTGCCAGGATCTAACTGTAAAAGTTAAACAAAAAGAGAAGGGGAGAGAGAGAGAGAGAGAACGAGAACGGGTACATTGAAACACTTAATAATGAATAATGTGCACATAATTTCAATTGAGCAAAAAAGTGCTCCTATTTGATTTTAAACTTTTTTTTTTCGGTTTTTCTTTCACGTTTTTTTTACCTTTTGTCTCTTTGATGCTGGGCATTCTCTTTTTTTTGTCTACCATTTGTTGTGTATGTATTTCAACTTATGTTTGCTCACTTTTGCTTCACATTCAAACTGTGAATTGCAATCAAGCGTTTAAGCCGCATAACTGTGAACATTATGTGCAGCAGATCGCTTAGTTCTATGAAAGGTTAAACGCATTTTATTGTTGTAACTTTTGGTTTTCTCAAAAAAGCATTAAATCAAATGATGTTCAAAACCGCACATCGACCAACAACAACAAAAAATGTTCAAAGTAAAATGTCGACCGTTAAAAGAGTATGTATACAAAAACATATTTGCATTTTAAAAACTTGATGTTTTATTAATTTGAATACAATTTATTAGCTTTTGGTGGCTTTTTATAGAACAATTCAAAGGGAAATACACGCTAAAAGTATTAATTACTGTTTACACATCATTTTCTATGATAAAATCCATATATTTCTACATGTTTGTAAAATTAAAATTAAAAAAAATGTTCGAAAAAGATTGAATCAATTTCAGCATTTGTGTCTGTGTGCATTGGCGTGTGTATACATAAAATATGGCACCCTGTTCAAAGTAGACACCGATTTTATTTTGCAATTTCGAACAACATCAAATGAGAAAAAAAACTATTTGCCAGAGTTCTAATAACTCTGTTCATCGTGAAGGCATGTTCATTAAAAAGTTTATCTTTTGATCTAGGTTTTATATATAAATGAACACGTCTGCAGTTGCGTCATGAATAAATCGCTACACGATGAAACACATGGGGTGTGTTGACCTTGTTAAAGTAATTCCAATTGAGATCCAACTGCCATCTTGATGACTGAACTCGCAAGAAACAAGAAATGTCATGCTGCGAATTTGAATAATGACAGACAGTTTTGTGTTTCATTCTATTGCATTACATTATTAAATGGATATTCATTCAATTCAATTTGTAGATGGCGATATCGCAAATACATATAAGCATACTTATTTTCAAAAAAAAAAAGAATCTCTCATGCTTGACAGTTTGTTTCCATTAAAAAATACCCATATTGCAAATAAACGTCAAGCATGTCACATCTTATTGAACACAAGTGTACATATCACGACGTCAAAGTTTTCATTTATTTAAAATTTAAAAAAAATTGCGTTCATATCTGAGAGTGAGAGAATGACGCATCAAAATTGAAATATTCAAAAGCAATTAAAATACCAACTCGATATGAGTAATATCTCGCCTAATTTTCTAGTTGATTCATGAACATGAACGAATTATGGATCAGTTTCATCTGTTGATGATAATAAAGGTAATGATAAAGATGCCGATTATGTTGTTAAAAATGAGGCGCTCTTGTGTCCAGTTGTATGAATTATTGCCATTTAGTTGAAATTCAAATGTATATGGAATTGCAATGGCGGCAAACTCGTACTTCAAGAAATCACAGTGCAATTCAGCATTTGGCGTGTTGTTAAAATATTTGATGTCAACATTGACGCTTCTCATGTTATGGAACAATGAATTTTATTGTAAGTGCAAACGTTCATTGCCATTTGAGACAAACCATCGGCGAACCATACTCTCATACTTCTATTCTCTTTATATATTATGACAGTGGACGGGAATGTGGGGATTGACAAATCGATGTGCCGCTGATGATTGCTATTGCTGCTAGTGCTGCTGTTTTTGTGCACGGGCAAATAATATATAACTGAAAAATGCAGAGTAAAAGAGATGATGAACTTTGCCAGTTGAGTAAGCGGACAACACGTACTGAAAACGATAAGCGCATGAAGTGTGAACCCAGTCGAACGCCCAGTGTCGACGATGACAAGAAACTTTTATTATTCACACAACGAATAAAATCGTTTAACTGAATGTGTTTGGGCTGCTTGAACGAAAAATAATAGACGATGCACGACCAGGAAAAAAACACACACACTCACACAAACCAACGGAATATATGTGTATAAATACCACGCGCAAGCAAAATGAAATATAAAAAAAAATAGAAGAGACTTTGAAAAATTATTGCACACACTTTTTATGGCTTGTTCCAGATGGATGAATTTATAGTGAAAGTACATGCATAGCGCCAGCAACCAGAAAATCCATCAACATAAAACAAAGCAAAAATTTATGAAATGAAAACGCCAACAAAAAAAAAATTATCGCAACAAACCCAACTAAAACTGATTCAATACACAAACGCATTCACACACACGAACACATAGACCGGTGATACACAGAAAAGAATGAAATTAAATAACTCTCAGTTTATTATCTTTAAAGCGTAGTTTCATCACCATGGCTACGTACGAATCTATTTGCACGACTATACGTTCCAGCATTTTTATATTCGACTATTTTACCGCAAGCTCGAAAGGGGCACATGAACACAGCAATTGAATTATGCATTTCAATATCCAATATTCGTACTATATTACAAAACCGATATAATTGATTATGGTTTTTTACACAGTTCTGAAATCTATTCATATCAAAGATTTGAATTTAAGCGCGCTTTGATTTATGGACATGGAGAAGCAATAACAATTACGGAAAGTATTTATCAATTTTGCTGTGGCTTCGATTTATTGGATGAAAAATGTTTACAACAGCTGAACTGATCGATGGCATTGCTGATACGAATGCACAGACAATGTGTATATAGAACACCTTTCAACAAAATTTAATTGTTATTTATTTACTGAAATTAGAAAGGTATGGACGATTGATGCATTATGTTCAATCAAATCAATATGTTATTGCATATTTGGCATATAATTCAATGAATAATGTTTAACATTATCTCTACCTCCTTCAATTGTTATGAAATTAAGTGATTTTTACTTTCCGAAATCTTAGCTCGTAAGCCGAACGAAGAACATTCAATGCCATTTCTTCTATAGAGAATATAGAGGGGAAAAATCGCTACCAACTTTCACTCGATTTGGATGGACTGCGAACTTAGTAACTATGAGTTAGTAGCGAAAGTACGTGAACTGTTTCTAGAAGTGAAATTTAAAATTATTCATTTCTTCTTTCTCAAATTGTTTTAATATTACTCGAGTAACATCCAGTGCACTTTAAAGCATCCAGTGCACTTCCTTTCAGCACAGTGCATAATTTAAAACAAATGAACTTTTCCATTGACTTTGAAATTCAGATTGTGATGCCATAAGCATAAGCGCTCTGAAAAATCATCTGTCTGAAACAAACAAAATTCAAAGAGATTTAGTTGAGATAGTTTGGCGAATCTTAACGAATTGAAAATAAATTTCAGGAAAGATTTTTATAAAAGGCGAAATAATATACCGTAATTGGTCAGTGATCGACGTGCTTGGTATATTGGCTACAAACGAATTCAATGTACTCAAATCCACAAAAGCTTATTTCAAAACCATCACTCAAAATTCATCAGAACAGTTGAAGCATTCAGTTTTTTTCATCATTACGAGAAATCGTATCAAAGTTCGTTTGAATTTGGGAAAGTCCACAGAATTTTTTGTATTGGTAAATGTGAAGGTAAATCTGTAATTTTTCCAATTACCGTATAGCGGCTACAGCCTACCTCATTAGAGTTTACATCAAGTGTTTGATCTCATTACATTTTTGTGTGGCATCAAAAAATCTGTGTGTATTTTTTGAATTTGCTTGCTTTTTGTCGAAATATTTTCGAAAAAGGCTTTCATTCACATGCACAGTTCGTTTAGAAAGAAAAGAAAAAAAAATGAAACCTAAAAAACTAAATCAAGATGTGTTTCATGTAAATAGAAAAAAGCGTTGTTTAAGCAAATTCTTATCTTAATCAGTGTGGATGACAGGACATGACAGGACAAATGTTTAATAAGTTTAGCATTCATGAATATCAAGTAGGTTTTTGAATTGAATTGATAGACTTTCCTTTCTGTACAAGAGATGACATAATGTGGCTCCGTTCAAACAAGCTCTTTTTTTCAGCGGATGTCATTAATCATATATGCAGATTTCTTATGTAAAAGTGTATGACATTTTCCTCAATACATGTACGTTACATTATTATCATTTTATTGATTCGTTTTTCTTTTCTCAGCTGAATCGACCTAATAACATACATGTGCGTTCATTTGTATTTTCGTAGAGCATTTGAAAATGTCAAAAAAAGGGTGAATCATAATTTCATATGTTTAATAGAGAGATGACCCAGATTTTTGTATGCATTTTGACTTGGAAATCAATCAAATTAACCGATTTAAGCGATTTCCTGACTTGATTTTGTAAAAAACGGTAACTGGTTACAATGTCTTGAAATGAGGCTACTAAGTCACATAAAATGAAAAAAGGTCACGTAAATGATGTAAGGGCGTAAATGCATGCATCGACATTCCATGCTGTCAACCTTTCTATTTTCCGCTTTCCCTCTGGACAATCATCTATTCCCTTTTCGAGATTTTCGGTTGGTTATCATTGAGTTTTCTGAAGCAATGGTCATCACGAACAACCGGCTTAAAATGTTTATCGTCACATATCTCGCAAAATACGTACGATTCACGTAAACCGTATGAACAGATCTAGGTGTCACGTTAAATATCGACTTGCTGGCACTTGATTTGTTCGTAATTTATTTACTTTTTGTGCATTTATGCTAGTGACGATGCCTATGTCATACATCTATTGCGAGAATGATATTTCCGGCATTTGTCCAACACGCATAGAGCTGTATTCATTAACAGCTTATTCATGGCCATTGAAAATCTCATTCGTTTATTCTGCATAAATTTATAGTTCGGTTTGGCCGGGTCATTGTATTGGGCGGAAAACGAACGATGATGATGATGGCAATGATGACGGCGAACGATGGACGACGATAGCGCACGTATTCTTTGCCAATACAGTTATGCCATGGCCACGTTTATAACCCCATATGATATTCACGCAATATCCTATATATTCCAGTAACATTGTTGTCGCTCTCATAATAATCGCCACTAACATTGGCCCTAGCGGCTTTTGGTGAAAGTTCACATTTACTTGATACACTGAAATTTGAATTAATTTCAACACAACCACACAGCATACACACTTCAAATATAAAAGCATATCAACTGACATATTTGAACCACACATTGCATCCATTGGAGAACAAAAAAATACGCACACACATCCCGAGCACCAGTCCATCTAACAAAAGAAATTGATTGCTTGCTTTTAGTTACATGGCCGATGAGAATGTTATTCGATTTGATATTTCGTTACAATTTGTCTGGCAATTCGAATGTTATTCTTGTTCATACCCGGGTCTATACAATGTGTTGTGCGGCTTGCAAAAATATCACGTGTAAAAGTGAGATAAATACAAAGTCAGAGGAAAATGTATTTTAAAAGGTTACCGCCAAATTGTAGGGAGCGAGAGAGAGAGAGAGAGAGAGAAAAGTGCTGAACTCACCATGGGGAACGACATTAAAATTGATCAGGTATAAACGAAAGCATAAACGAATTTGTAAACTTGACCAATCTGAATGTTAGATCTATAGCCGGCACATACGTGAATCTGAGTAAATGTACCGAATCATGATACCGTTCATAATTTACTCTCTAAGTAAGTAATTCTTTTGTATGCATCGGTAAGTGCGCATGTGTTTGAATGTGCGTGAATGACCGACTGTAAGACTGATCGACAAAACAAGAAAAAAACACCAAAAAGAAAAGAGCAAAAATAGCTGCTGTAAGCAATATATATATTATATATATATATATGTTTGATTCGGGTTGAAAACAAAGTAAAACGCATTAAATGCCAAAGTAGTCCGAATTGCTGGCCATTTGGATTCCTCATTTTGTGTTTGTTGCTTCTCACTTGCTGTGTGCTTTTCTTTTTATTCATTCCTTTTCTTCACATTCATTTCATTTCATTCTTTGATGGAAGACAACACAATCTGCACAATTCAAATTGTACAGACGCGTTTGCACTATCTGTATTTTATCGAGTGGAATTCTCAATGTCTGAGCGGTTGTTTATTCCCAAATCGTCAATTTTGTCAAACCCTTGTCATTTTGTGTGTATTGCTGTGGAGGTTTGAACATATAATGTGTGCTAATTCTGTGTCTTTCTTTATGTTGACTTATAAGAAAATTATATGATACTATAGCTCTTTATGTTTGACATCATCGTCTTCTTTTTTCCATTCCACATACGTTCAAAATATTTATACGAATATTCAACAAATTCTTTCCCATTAATTTTCTTTTCTCATTCGTCAACATTTTTGCCGATATCTGTTTTCTTGATTATTTTCCACTTTTGATATCATTCCATTTCGCAAACTCTTTCAATATTTTGGGCATTAAATGAAAAAAAGAACAAGAAATACGAAACAAAGTCCTTTGTCCGTTATTTGAAGACTTGGGAGCGGTCATATACTTACTTACTTTATCTGTTCCAAAAATATCCGAAATTTTCACACAAAATCATTGAATCAAAATAATTGAACGCAATGGCTCCTTTATTTGGCGATATTCAAAGTAATTTCATTGATCGAATAGTGCGTACATCCACCTCCTTATTATATTATGGCATATTTTTGGCAAAAAACAGAAGATATAAGAATAAGGTGACCTGTGGATATTATCATTTGATACTAAAAACCAAAAGTTTGGATTATTCTCTAAAAAGTTTGGACACTTTTGAAACACGCCATGTATAATATGCACTTTATTCCATATGGAATATTTCTTTTGATATCATACTGTCAATAAGTAAACCAAAAATGTCATTCAAACGAAACAATTTTTATTTGGATATGGATGCGCTTACCTAATTTCAACTTGACATTTTCATCAAAACTCAATACTCCATTAAAAAAGAATGTCACAAAGAATGTTGTTCGTATTGATCTAGGTATTGATGATAAATGGATTTTCTTGACCGTACACTTTGAATGCTCACTTTTCAAACTGTGACTATGCATCATGGATATCGGAATATTGAATGCGCCTCTGGCATTTTGTATTCAACATCACATTTCAAAATACCTTTCGGATCTCCTTTTTTGCTCTGGTATTCGCCAAAAAATGTGCGCGATTTCCTTTGAAGAACTCTTTAATTATTCAAATGCAGATTCTTTTCTCCGATTCGAACGAACAACAAGATAAATCGTAATCAAAATTTAATATCGCAGACAAATACGCATAAAGAGACAATCATAAATCGTTTTAAATCAATGAACATTCCTTATTAATCATTCTTACATATACCATTAATTTTTTGATCGAATGAAATGCAAACGAAAAGAAAAAAAACGATGAAATTCATATTTGTAGTTGAGCAAAATATTCAGATGGCTTTATGCAAATGAGTTTCTTCTTCTTCTCCTTTCGAAAAGTGAAAGCATATTGATGTGCAATTTCATTGAAATTTAAATGAAACATGTAATGGGTTGCATGAGTTCATTAAAATCTCTGATGCAATCATAATAAAACAAATTTCTTTGACCACTTATTAATTGACGCATATCAATTGTATGTTTTGAAAATATTGTAATTAATTATTATCTAAGATTTCAATGAAAAATAATTTAAAATAAATTTTTAATTATATTTTTCAATAAACAAAATGACACCACTAATCAAGCAATCATCCCGTGAAGTTGGCTCACTGTGAAAGCAATACAGAAATTCATTAGCAGACAATCACTGTATTTCTGTTATTATTCAACGAATATCAAATGAATAAATTCACCATAATTTTTTTGTTTGTTTAAAGAGTTGGGGAGTGGGGAGTAGGGCCGGTGGTAAGAGGCAATCAATTATATATTTCCATAGGGTTTTTTCTGTCGTGTACAAGCTGTACGTGAATGGCAATTTAAATTGTGTTGTTATTTATTTAGTTTTGTGCAACAAGATGCCATTTATTTGAGCATTCGAATATTCTTGTGAAACTTTCCAAATGGGAATCGGTTTTCTTCGTATTTTCAACGTGTAGGTGGTTCAAATGTGCCACTTAGGGAAATTTATTTACTTCAAATGTATTTTTTCTTACTTCTGTTGTTAAGTGGTTGCAAATAACCGGCAAGCCTTCAATAAATTGTGTGCTACATTAAAGATAAAAGACAAGATAGTAACCAGCGAATTCACGGTAGTGAACAAAAATAGTTTCGAAGAATTCCATTGCATTTGGCATGCAATACACTATATTGCGAGAAAGGAAATTGCAGAGAGAATGGGAGCCGCTTTCGAAAAGTCCGTTCGAATGGAACTGTGATTCCCTTTGAAACTTTAAAAGTGATGACGATCTCGATATGATTCTTGTACAACATTGGAGTGCAGAAAAGTGAACAAGGATAAGCGCCGCCACTACATCGGCTGGTAACATATTTTGAATCATAGAAATGGGATTCTTATTCCCTATTCATCCTCTTTTTTCTCTGTATCTCTTTACATTCTTTTTCCTGCTCTCTCTCTCTCTCTCTCTCTCTCTCTCTCTCTCTCTCTCTTGTCTCCACCTCTGGCACGGAGCTTCAACAACAAGCAATTGGATAGGCAAAAACGGGCGCGCTTACATGAAACCGAATCAGACTTGTTAAAGCACATTTTACAAAATCTTTGTTCATGCATTCTGGCAACGAACGAGGGCGTATAGCACATACATCTCTCAATGCCAAGCAATGCCAAATGTGAAACCTGTTGAATACGATGTACATAATTTCAATGCAATATTAAAACTTATTTGAAAATTTACTCAAGCAATTGAATTGAATGAATCATTTATCGTGTATTTAGTGTTGAGTTGAGGTTCTCGTTTTTATTCGTATTTCTCTCTCTCTTTCTCTCTCTATCTCTTCTCCTTTCTATCGCAGCAACTCCGTTTGCCACATGAGTTGCCTGAGCGAATACATTCTGGCTCAGCGCCATTCAACATGATCATAACGGTGGTGGAAGTGATGATGGCGTGGTGCTGATGACGGCAGCGGAATAAAGTAAAAATAAAAATGGAGTTTTAGCTTCGCTTTTTTCATTCAATATTCTCTATATGAATGAATGAAACGTTTTCGTTTCAATGGCTCAAGTGCTGCACACGGATATAAAACACAATGCACAAAATTTGTCACATCTATGTATATCGTTTGGTGGCATCACACCAGCCAACTGTTTCACAGATAAAAATGGTATCGGACCGATGCACACATGCAATAACATCTCTCGATTTTTCGTTCGTTTGGCTGTGTGTGCCCGCACGTTTTCGCTCCTCATGCTCAACGGAATACACTCATTTTTGCAACTTTTCAATTACATCTTGTGTATAATTTATTCATGGGCTATTTATTGCCAGAAAATTGTGCTTATCGCTGCACGAGCCTCGACTGAACGTATCAAGTGCATTGTGAATCCATTAAAATTATGTTTGGTCCATAAACGATTGCATAGCGAAGCATTTTTTTTATTACATTCGACTCTTGGGTGTATGTATTGTTTTTTTCTCTGTTATTTTCGTTTGCATCTCGTTTCATGCAAAATATCAATTTTCATTCTTGTTTTGCATTTGTGATTGGTTTCGTGGGAAAATACCTCGGAAATCAGCAAATTAACACACACATACACTTTTTCATTCGATAATATTTAAATCAAGAGGCGGCCCGCCTATATTTATAGCTTGATGTAGTCGAGTGTGTGCAAAACACAATATAATTCATATACCTCATTACAATAGTCGTGACATCCTGGGCAAAGGACGTCCATTGAGTTATATTGAATTATATGATATATATTTGATTTTTAAAAACATCCATGTCAACGCCATAAATCGGTCAAACATCCATAAAAAATCATCAATAAAACAAATATATGCATTTTACAATACACTAGCCAATCTAATATTAAAATTCATCGTGCGTGACTATTTTTTTGTATGTGTTTTGATTGAAAATGCAAATGCAAAAGCTAATTAGATTTAAGAACCGTGCCAGAATTTGTATGAAGTCTCATCGTGAAGAGGTTCAACAAATAAATTATATTGATTTGAGCCTGCTCTACACCAACGAGATAGGCTTGGGGTCAATGAGAGCATGATTTTTTTTTTATTGATTTTTATTTCTCACATTCTACCGGAGGGTGCCTGAATTTTTAAAGAACATTTTCACAGGCTTATCCATTTGTTTGCTTAAGTTAGTTCATAGTATCGGATATGAATATCGCAGCTACCACAGTACTGTTTCACTCAATGAAAATGGTCTTTTGCCATGGATTTTCATGATATCCTCAATATTTAGGATTTTTTGTCTATATCAGTACAGTACAGTAATATGCTGCTATGTATGGAGAGGGTAAAAAATTTATTAGGTTCTTTTTTTTATTTACTTTGATACGAATTCGCAGAGAATCTGAGCAATTTCAACACCGCAAGCAGTATGTATGCGTAACAATCGAAACTGATTGGGTCTGTGTTGTATCACAGATCACAGTAATTGCGCTACTCAAATTGTTCAGCCGAATATGTTCAGCTGTCGCAGAGATACTGACCATTCAATAACAATGAAGCATGTTGGAATTCAAAATATCAATGAAGAATATTGCTTCTAATGTGTAGCACATTAACAAAAGACAGCCGCATCTATTTGATTGCATCGAATCATTCAACACAAAGTTTTTCATGTAATAAAGTTTATTTAATTTGCATTTGGTTGCGTTTTCATTCTCTGGTGCTCTCAAAAATTTGAATATTAAACTGTTGACATGTCAGATAATTAGTTGCAGTGAAGCACATAATTAAAAGCATTAGTCATAGCAAAAATTCTCTAGCGCGTAAAAATTTGATGCGATTTTACAATTGTGAAACGGATTTTAAAAATTCGTGACCTGGAAATGAGCGCACTCATTAAATTACAACATTTTCTTTCCCATTGCATTCTTCTACAAATTGTCGAACTGCGTTAATGAAACAATGTTTAAAATCACAATGTATTGTGAAAAGTGTCCGAGGAGTCGAGAGTGAGAATGGGAATTTTTTTTTTGTAAATTTGTCTGTTTCGAAAATGAAAATGTAATGCACATTAACACAAATTTGCATTTTAACCGTTGGCTAATTTTTGGAGCTCATTTTTCCTATTCATAATATTGAACTTTTAAGTTTGGGCTTTGGATCGGCTATGGAAAAGAAGACCCATGCATGATCAAATGGTGATGATAAAATGTCGATGCCATTTCATTAACAAGCAAGTGTTATATAATTCGTATAATCGTTTACATAGTTGTTGCGTGCATCTTGCTATTGAAATGAGTGAAATATTGTGCGTTTATACACAAACTATATACGATGAATACACTAACTAAAACATTTTGCCGATTTTCAGATCATGTACACGAAAATGAGCTTAACCGAATAAGACTAAACGACTAAACACAAAAACAAAAGCAACACAATCGTTCACATTGCAAAAAACCTAATTTGGCATCGGCTCCACTCTTATCACTTGCTTTTCGAAACAAACACACACACACACACACACACCCACATGCACAAACAGACACATGCACACTAAAATGCAGACAGACACTTGTTCTGACCGATGTGCCCGTCAGTGGGTGGTAGTAAGTGAAAAACGAACGAGAACGAGAGACAGACAGACAGATAGAATGAGTGAGAAAGTATGTGGCAACCTGGCCATGGACACATATCGAATGAACCACTACTAAACTGCATGCATATTTAAATGTTATATGAAACTAATTAATGTAATGGAATTCAACCACGAAAATTGTAATTACTCGTGGTTTGCTATTTATGGACTAATTAGACCATTTTATATACAAAATTCTATATATACGTGCATCGGTATTGTGAGAGAAAGGGAGAATAAGCGAACAAATGGGCGAACGAGTGAGTGAGGGTGTTCGCCATTCACATTGGACACATTCGGCCATATTCATCAGCATACACAGTAAAAGATACAGGTACAGCATATCGACCACTTTCACAGGTATACACGTTAATTGGTATAATACAAGTTATTTTATTTGATTGTGAGTGCGTTTTTTTTGTCGGTTTTGTGCAATGTTGTAAGTGGCTTGTATGTGTTGTTTAGTTCATTAATTTGGAATATGTTTTAAAGGGGGGCAAAAACAAATGATAGCATTTGTAGTTTTAGTTTGAATGACATGCCACACTAAAATCGAACTCAACAAATAAGGGTAATGACAGACAGTCACACACACACACACACACAAAACACCAAAATATTCCACATAACGACGACGAAATTGCCACAATATTAAAGACATCACTTTGTTCAATATTATGCATGGCTTTTTTAACTGTATTATGGCCTGAACATAAAATCGAAGACATACGTTGACTTGTATAAAATATATGCAGTATTCAAAACGAACGATACCACAAAATAAACGTCGAACATAAAAGAAAATCGTTTTAACTTTGGGTACTATCTTTTTTAACGATAAATTGATTTCCATGTTATCTTCCAAATTCAATTGAATGGTTAATTGTATTGACTTTCTACTAAATTAGTATTTGATTGCAACACTTCAACAGATATGTCAATTGTTGACCGCTGATGAGTGGAATCGTACATGATATAGACCACGCTAAGTGAACTGTGAAACAATTGAACTCATCATCCAAATTAATTTATTGAAACCACTCATAACATCGAATACACACACACATGCTCACACTCAAACTCCAACTATTAAACGTACCACACGGGTTGAACATTTGGAATAAAGAATAATAATTTCGTTGAATCATTTTCCATACAATATTGACTTCTAGTTCAATTTATTTACCTGTATTCTCTTGCGGTTGTTGTTGTATTTCTTTATTTCCAACAGCAATAAAAACAAAAATTGAAGCCTTTGTTACTGTTGTTTGATTCGACATTCCTTTGATCATACGTGAAATGTGCGCGCAAGCAACGAAACATAAAATGAGAAGCGCAATGATTGGAAGGAAATTGGTCCGGAAATATGTGCAAAAGGTAAAGAAAATCGTACTAAATTATGCAATGATTGAAGGCTATCGATATGTAGAACATCTTGAGACATTCACGTACATTTCATTCGATAATAACAACATTCGAACAGCTTGCGATTTTTCAATATTTTATGAAAACTAGTTGTAGTTTGCATGACGGTAGATGTTAGCAATGAACATGGTTTTGTCATGAAATAATAACAGTTATACGACAACGGTGAAAAAAAAATGTTCCAAGATTAATATTTCGTTGCTCACGCAAGCCATCACAACGAGAAAAGTATGCAAAAAGACGAAAAAAAAGAAGAAGAAGAAGCCAAGTAGCGCAACGGATTTATGTTGTGAGTTGTGACACAAATTATTCGCTAATCCAATGGCAAACTTATACTATACAATGCGATTCAGTTCATCAGTGTGGAAAAATAAATTTTACATTCAAACAAACACAAAAAGACGAGCAAAACGCAGAAAAGAAAATATAATGATGTTCTCTTGAGTTAGCTAAAGTTCATTTGGTTGATCCTTATGCATTTGTTATTCATATAACATCAAAGAGAAAATGGATGTAGAAACAGAGAAAGAGAGACGACAAGTAAGCCAGAGAAATTGAACTAGAAAATGAGATGGGCAATGCTGTAACCATTGATACGAAAGGAAAGGTGGTGTGGCAAAGGAAAAAGATCAATGTCGAAAATAATTGGAAAACATTTTTATTACTTTGAATTTTCAGGGAAAATTCAGTTTAAAACTGATTGGCAAACGGAATTGATGAGAATGCGCTGACAAATGTTTATTATATGAACGGGAAATTCCATTCAAGATGCTTGAAATTCATGCGCATAGCATTGATAAAATGTAAACGCGAACATCGCACAAATGTACATCACTCAATATGCCGAGCCTGGACTAGTCAACATTCTCTCTATTTCTTTATTTCGATGTGTTGTGACTGTGTTCGAACACATTTTCGCAGTGACTATAATTAGACCATTAATTAAAACCACCGGGAAAAAGGAAATTAATGTGTAATTTGAATAATCGAAAGTAATATTTCTTTCTCGGTCGCATTCTATCACGTTTTTCTTTTTTATCCCATTTCACTTTTGGTTCATGCTTTTCACACGAAATTAATGGATACAAATACGAGGGTGATCGGTGACGGTTACTGCACATTGATAGGTTTTTGAAAATTCATAAAAATATAGAATGGTTAATTTTTTTCTTTGAGGCTTCTTTGATTTTTATTTTTATTTTGATATTTTATTTCGTTTTTTGTTACTGATCACATATGGGAATGATGGAATAACTTAGGGGGTTCCCAATCTTCAGAAAATAGAATACTATCGACGAGAAAATGTAAAATACCAATAGCACATATCAATGACTCATATATTTTCAATCACCTTTGAAAAGTAAAAAAGGACCACACTTTCAAAGCTTCATTCCAAAGGATCCTCATAACAAAAACTGAAGAGCAAAAGAAAAAGATTTCAGTCACATTTTCAGACTTTTGCGGGAAAGTAAATTTTACGAATGATTAAATTATTTTCAGGGGTTTACACTCTCCTTCCGCTCACGTGTTTTTACACTATTTTTCAATATTGGCCATTATTATGGAATGTCACAAGTCGAAAATTCAATGCAAAGTGAAAAAAAATGTGCGTATTTTCTGCTTCACTTAAATGCGTTTGTATTGTAATATTATCTGTGTGACATTCGAACATAAATTGAATCGAAAAAAAGTGACAAACATGTACCTGTAACAATTTTAATGTAACAAGCATAGCACACGGTGACAAACACGATGGCCGTCATTCAACGATTTTTTCTTCTTCGGGCATTCATTCTCTAGTTTTTTTTTTATTGTAATATTTTACAAACGCCATGTCACCGCATCAAAAGAATAACACACAAAGCGAAGGAAGCTTACAGAAAAAGAGGTAGAATAGCATTCGTCCTGGCTCATTTATTCGGTCGCTCAATATATGTGTGTTTTATTGTGATGATACATAAGAGCCGTTCTATTGTTGTTGACAAATTATATGAATTTCCAGTGTATGCAATTCATGTCGAAAAAAAGAACTCTGTATTATATTGTATTTTCAATCTCGTATTTGTAGCTAAGCAACGGTTTGATTTCCATAGTGATTTTTGTCCGCTTCAACATTTTTCCCATACGCAATTCACTTTCCGAATGTGGTACGGTTAGTACATCTATCCTCTCCTCTCTCGTACCCACTTGAACATCACACTCAATCGTTCTCGATTTACCTTCAAGGCTGCTGTTGGCTATGGCAACGTAATTCCAACAGATTTCTCTTTAAATATCGACCGAATTACTTTCTTCGCTTCAGCCAACTAAATCATTTGTATATCATTTGTTTCATTGTATGCAATCACCTTTTATTTTATATCCAAATATATTCATGCTTATATTGACTTAGGCATGCTTATGTATCAACCAACCAAGTTTCGTAAGACTCGTAACATTTCAACAATAATAACGCACCATTTTAATATACCTATTTCATACTTGTTTGGATTCATTTGACATTTGTTTCAATGAAATTATTTCATCATTATTTGTTCAATTTTACTACATGCATAATGCTAACCTTAATAAATTTTGATCCGTTCCATGTGCAAACCGAACATTTCTGTATATACAGGGTGTCTCATATAAGTGGGCCACTACTGACGGTGTAAATTTCGTTTTTCTCTTTTGTTGGTATAGTTTTCAAAAATCTACTCCGATAGAAATTCGTAGAAATTTATTTCCCAAATTTCTATCGCAGTAGATTTTTAAAAATTATACCAACAAAAAATAAAAACGAAATTTATACCGTCAGTAGTGGCCCACGTATATGAGACACCCTGTATAAATTTACATTTATTATTCCCTTAACTTTATGTAAGAGAAACTGCGTATTTTTTAGATGTCCATGAAAATTCATTACAAATGTATTGGTTGTTATCGTATGCTGATTGTTGATGCGTATGCTATAAAATTGCCAAAAAAAGAACCATGTCAATAAATTAAACAAATAAATCGATTTGAATGAGATTGGTCAGTCTCTTTCCATATTTCAATGATATCAAGGTTTTTTTGTTAGACAATATTTGTGCTCTGTAATTGGAGTGTATTTATTATAATGGTGTCATATATTGTAATCGAATTGAATATTCCATTTAGATCAATCTGAATGTTACTTGCGTAAACAAGAACAAAAATAAAACAAAGCGAAGAAAATAAGCTGCAAAAATCTGGCCAAATCATTAAGAATTTATACCGAATTTCTGACACAATAGCAACCATTCATACGTACTTCATTAAAAAAAAAGTAAATAAACGCAAGTATATACGCATAAGTAAGTAAGTAGAAAAAAACTCTTGTAAAAATGATGCGGCCCACTTGTTATTTCCAATAAAAATGCGTCATTTGGAATTTTCTTGGTATTGTTGTTGCTCATTAAATCTCATTTTGTGCGTAATTTTGTGTTAATGTTAGTTTCGTTATTTTGAATTTATCATCGTGGCAATACGAAAGCGAAGGTGTCGAAATGGTATTTGATGTTTTGGTTACTATGGTATTATCATTTTGCGACGAATATCCGTCGTTAATTTTCGTATTTTATTTATATCACTTGTTCTCTCCCTTTTTTCCGTTTTTTTTTTCTCTTTTGGCACTTATCTTATTAAATTAGATTTATACCAACAACTTTTTGAGAAATAAGACGAACGTGAAAGTCTTTTTTTTACTGTAGTAATCAGAGAATGATTTGGAAAGTCAACACCGGCCGAAAAGTATTGGTATAAAGATTTTGCTAGAAAATGAATGGTTTTAGCTTGGTCGAAAATTTTTGTTGTTATGATGAATATTTTCTGTATTTAAAATATAGTAATGTCGAGCAGCAGTGTCAGAAATGATTTCAGAGAGAATCCTTACCAACAACAGCTCAAACTACTAAAATTAGCAGTCACTCAGAATATTGCCATTTGACATAGTTAATTATCTTGTAAAGTTTATTTGTTTGAATAGCCATTTCCACATTTCTCTCTGCTATCGTCACTCATTTGCTCTCACTGCGCTACTCAGTTTACGGTGTGCCATAGATTCGATTAACGTTACCGAGAAACAACGAGAAAAAAAAATGATAATAAACAGGCACAAATAATTAGGAACAGAAATCAAGGTCTCCGATTTCACAATAAGGTTCATATACTTGAAATGAACACACATACAAGGTAGGCTTGTCAAAGTGGGCTTGTCGGATTTCGTTCCTCTCTGTTTTTTTTTAATCCAAGGCCATAATTTGACGTTTTTGTGGATTTTTTACTGCACCAACTCTGTTACTATAATTTGAAAATAATGTGTTACTATGCAATGTGTTTGCATCCATAATTTGGATTATCAAATCCACAAAATGTTTTACACTTACCTACACTTCCTCTACTACCTACTTAATTGAAACTATAAATTTTGAAGAAAAAAAAATTATGTAGCAAAATTATGAGTACACAGCCCCAATTTTGGTAATTGACAAGAAAAAAAAAATTATCAGAGAGAAACGAAATGTCAAACGCCTAGTGCAAAGTATTCGATTTCAAATTGTTTGCTTAGTTTATGTGCATGGAATTTATTTTTCACGCACTTTCCACTTCTTTGCTCACACAGACTTTGTTCAGAGATCTTCTTATGGCCTAAACACGGTTAGCAGTGTGCAAACTTAGCACATACTTCTAATTGCAATTGAAAGCGTTAGTTTTCGATGTATATTCTAAAACTTTGTCGAATGAACAAACGACTATAAAATAAATGTACACGACATTATCGCTTAAAAAAATGCTTTGCATTTTTGTTCAGCAATTCTAAGCAATTAAAAATATTAGGGTCAAATCATTTTGGAAATGCCGAAAATAAGAGATTTCAAATGGAATGGCAATAAAAGTTGATTATTTATTTATTAGCGGTTGACCGGCGGCGAACAATCATTATGGTTGTATTTTTTTCCCTTTCTCGCGCAAAGTGACCCCTCTTTTTCCCACTCTATGTGTGTGTGTTTTTAATCATTTCATCAACTGAAGCTTCAAAAGAAAATATTGCACCTCAGAAAGTTCCTAAGAGGATATGCTATCATTAGACGATTCTTATTACATTTGTTTTTACTTTGTTCGTCCTTCAAAGGCGAATTCTCCTTCGGATGGATCTTCCGGTCTAGAAAGAATTATTTGCAACAAAGTATTTTACAATTCATTTTTATTTTTCTTCTTCGTCTATCTTGTTTTTCTTTTTCTCTTCTGGTCTTATTCGTCCCAATTTCGTTCAGTCAGTTGTGGACTTGGTTGGTTGTTTGAAAACGAGTTGAAATCGCAATTAAAAGGAAAGCTACTTTTGTTTTATTTTCTTTCCTTAATTTCGTCAAAAGGACAAGTGAAAAGCATGACAGCGAAAGACAGAGTGAAAAAAAAATTGGGAACATCGTTGGATTAGCTCAGTCTATGTATTTCGGATAGATATCCATTCGAGATGTTTTAGAATATCTGGATATTCAACGCAACTGCACAGTGCCAGAGCTGTGTGCGTCGAAAATAGAATCTACGGTCTGCCGCGACGTATATGTGTATCAAGTGCCACACATGTAGCGACAATGCGACATACCGTAGATTATATGTGCGACGCACACAGCTCTAGCTCTGTGCAGTTGCGTTAAATATCCAGATATTCTAAAATATCTCGGATGGATATCCATCCGAAATACATAGACTGGATTAGCTGATACTGTTGCTGAAATATATATCACAACAAACATTGGCGGCGAATGTATGCGTTCTTAATAATTTCAAAGAGTGTTGGCAATTTTGAAATCGGGTGCGCTTCGCAACACACCTTTCTCGTGTTTGGCATTAGAGCGAAAAAAAAACGAAAAAAACCATTTCTTTTATGTACTTGCTGAGCAAACAATTCAGTCAATATCATTAAATGAAACGTAAAGTAAGAAGGCTGGCTGAACTGAAACGGAAACGAAATAACGAAATGAGGGAAAGTGGCACAAAGAAGAGCCTACACGTTTCTATCTATGTTCGCTGCCGCTTCTGTCGGAATTTAGTTATGGAGGTGGAGCGAAAACGAAAGCAAAAAAAATGGAAAAGTTTTGATAGCTTAATCTATCAGCCGAATAATGTTTATTTTGATGTTATTAGAAATTTTCTCGAAGATATCATTACAGTTTGTAGCTACTGTTGTTATTTGATCACATACATTTCTCGTCGTCGAGAATATTCGCACACATTTTCTTTATATTTTCTATCTTATCTTCTTGTGCTCGGTCTCATTTGTTTTGAATGGAACGGTTCCGGCTGCAGTCTTTGCGTCGTTGAAAATGAGAAAAAGAAAATGTTTCGTCTTCATTTTGAAGAGAGAAAAAAAAACTAACACTTTAGATGTTGTACACGCAAGGCACGCATCTGTTGTCTATTTTATTTACATGTGTTTATAACTTAACCAGTAAACATGCCAACATTTCAGACGTCAATTTTCAAAAGTACAGCTTAAGTATGTTCGAAAAGGTATATACATAAATTCAAATATATTCATTCAATGTAGAAGAATCAGAAGAGCATTTAAAAAAAAACGTTGAAATAATCGAAGATCTTAAGAAATCAATTTCATATCGATTACATTTATTTGGATCGCTTGGAAAATTAATTTTGAGCGCTATACAATTACGTCAATAAAATATTTCAATGCATCATTGATTCCCACAGCAATGAAACGACAACAACAATAACACATATTTTTACTGTCAAAATTTTGATGTCAAATGGTGTCGACATTGGTGACGGTATTTTGAAACAGACTGTGTAATCCATATTCATCGTATATGATCCTATGTAAAGATCTATACTTGATCTAGTTCACATTGACGGTTCAAATCGTTTATGTCCACTAGCGAGGACATGGACTGTGTGTTTCTTCTGTTACATGTACGTTGTAATGGACAAGTATAGTAACATGGCGTCGTTCAAATAAATTTAAAAATCCGTCCCCTCGTGTCGACACCATCTAGCACGGTAGTAGGGATTTCATTGCTGTGTTGATTCCGTTTACGTTGTATACTTAAAGACGAAATTTTTATCATGAAAATCTATATCAAGATTTTGTCTATACTGTTGTTCAATTCACAATATTGACGTCTTTCACCAAAATATTGCTTATCAACTCAGAAAGTTCGACAATATTTAAAAACAAATTACAAACGTAAATCAAATCGCGGACATAATATTTCAAGCACCATTTCGTTGGAAAAAATCATAACAATTATTTTGACGTAAGCAGCGTCACTTGATCAGCTGTTGAGCTTGATTCCCGGTGAAATTTCCTACCAATTTACTGATAATAGATTGAACGATAACGATTTAATCTCAAGGCCGAAAGTCTAGATTTTGCTAGAATCTGTAAGCGTTTATGAATCAATTTTGAAATATTTATGATATTCAATTGTAAACGATAAAATATTTGGGTGTTATCACCATATGAACATCAGATGTTCACTTACAGTGCGTCGGTGTTTGAAAATAGATGTCTCACTGTGAGTCTCTCAAATATGTATGTTTACTGTTACTGGACAGAAATTGCACAGCTCGCACACACACTTACACATCCACATAAATATATACTAACAAAATGGTTGAATTGCGCTCAAGATAAATAGACATACCAATGGTTATAATATTTGCCGTACAATAAACACATTGTTATAATCGCCAAACTTCGATTTGGCTGTAAACGAAGTTTCTTTTTCACGTATCATCATTTCAAGTTGTTTATTTTCTTTCTATATTTGTTCATGCTGTGATAGTGACAGAGCGAAAGATTTTGCTTAGTTGCGAAAGCTATCCGGCCACCGGGACATACGGTGTTTGTGCGTGTTTTGACCGCTTTCTACGGCACTTTGGTCATCTTTTTCATTACTATATCGTTCAATTTATAGCCTTCATTACATCACATGTATATAGTTGATGCTATTATTTTTAATACAGTACGCACACAACTGCACGTAAACAGACATTCTTATGGGCCATTTGCCAATTGGCCCATCTCCGTCGCATCATCTTCATCGATGCAATATCAAAGTTGATACTCACGTTTTTATCACATTTTCAATCCAACTAGAATGTTCATTTAACCACAATCGCTTCACGTGCTCAATCGTATCAATAGAGAGAGGGAGCAAGAGCAAAAGACACCACAGAGATAAAGCACAAAAGTCGCATGAGAATTCCACATAAATGGTATCAATAAGCTGATCAACGTAGTAAAATAGCAATAATTTTCATAGTATTTGCTCTTTAATCGTTATTAATATCATAAATGTCTTTAATTAAACGTCTTTTTTCTCGTAAGCCCTGCGACACGGGAATACTCTTTCGCATCATTTCTTTGCCATGGGTGTACACAAAAAATGAAACATGTTAAATTAAACAGATGGCAAATGTTGCCAAAACATTTTAATTCTATTCAGAAAATACACTTGTAAACAATAAAACTAGGGAAAATATCTTAATTTAAGTTCTATACATGTAGAAAAATAGATTCTGTCTGCTTTTACGCAACATTACAGTTTTCATCATTTTCTTGGGGTCGCTTCATTTTCTTTTTACTGAAAAATTCTTGCACATACTCTAGGGTTTGATTTTCTGTTTCTGGAAGTATAAACACTAAAATCACACATCCAATTAGAGACACCGCTGAATAAATCCAAAATGTTCCATCGAGCGTGAATGCAGTTTTCAATGACACAAATGTTTTATTCGATGCAAATCCAACCAAATAGCCAATCGCACTCGACATACCAGCTGCCACACTACGAACATCCATTGGATAGACCTAAAATATTTGACAACTTCGTTAGTATCGATGAATAACATTTTCAATTCAAATTCGCTTACCTCTCCGATTAACATCCATGGAAACAACTTTGCACCAAAATGACCAAACGTTGTACCGCATAATAACAATATAAATGGCATCCATTGATAAATTTCCAACGTTTCAGCATTTTTGTCGGCTGATCTAGCCAAAATGCTTGGCGTGAATGTCTGCAAACCTTTGGACATTTCATTTAATTCATTTACCAGATGTGACTGCTTAATAGTGTCATTTGATGTCAATACACTCCACATGTCTTGCTCAATTTTCTTAACGATTCTAGATGTTTCTTGTTTGTTTTCATCGTTTATCATCGATGGAAGAATAATCATTTTTGTTATGTTAAGTAATTCGATAAGTTTCTCGGTATCATTTTGATTCGTCGCACTAGGTAATTGGCTCGAATTTTGACCAAAATCGATGAGTAAGTTAATTTTTTCGATCGCTTCAGAAAGTGTATTATTTTGCGTTGCTTCGTCATCCATACGATTGCGAATTGAATTAATTGAATAAAAAACATCCTGTTGAAGATTATCAATGGCCGATCCAACATCGATTGACTTTGACGTGAACGGCATGGGTTTTTCTTTTAGATATGATTGTAGTCCTAATCCAAAAAAGCATAAACTACATCCAATGAACGATGCAAATACCAACGGTCGTTTGCCTGTTGATCGTACAAATATTGTGCCAATTAAACAGCCGATCACTTGAGCGGCCCCAATAAAAATTGTCGCACTGTATGGTTTGACTGGAACTTTATATGTGCTCAAAATTTCAATGGCATACGTTTGAAGTGGCGTTATTCCCGAGAAATGTTGAAATATAAAACTGACAAAAATCAATGCGAATGGTAGAATGAAGCCACGTCTCATGAATGGTTCAGCCTGTTTGCTCCACTTTTTAATCGAATTAACTTTTTTATCGGCGCGAATATCCTCAACCGAACGAATGATACCATGAAATTCGTTTTCAACCGCTTTGAACTCCACCCACCCTCTCAGCCAGCATAACGACTTTTGAGCATCTTGAATACGATTCTTTTGATATAACCAAAATGGACTCTCCGGCACCAAAAACACAGCATTAAATGCAAGAAATGGAACTATGGCCGAAATTAAAGCCACCGATCGCCAATCCAACACTGAACCAATGATAAACTGTAAACATACGCCACCCAAAACTGTAGCCGTACCCGACGCAGTCAACATGCCACGATAACGCGGTTGAATGGTATCGGCGATATAAAGTAATAGCTACACAAATATAAAATTACAAAAAATTTATATCACATTTAATAGCCAATTTACATCGATGTAATAAACCTACCGGCGCCTCTAATAGCCCACCACTCATTCCAGACAAACCAAGTGCAATGTAAATCTGTGTAAGACTGTTTGCATAGTATAATAGCGCCCATGCAGCCAACATTGGCAAATTCAAAAGCTACAAAAATACAATAAATATTATTGAAATAATATCGAATGAACGACATTTATTTTTTTTTTTTTCACATCAAAGCCAATGTTTTAATTGAATATTCGTGAAAATATTGTTAACTGTAATATCTATCAATAAATCACAAAAGGGCAAAATAAACAAAATACATAATTTTAATTAAAAAAAAACAAGTAATTTTCAATAAAAAAAAAAACTCATCTATTTGGTATTCAATATTTGTAAAACATATTTCAATAGGATTTAGAAAGAGTTTTTTCTACCATTCAACCAAAAATGGTGACAATAAATAAATAATGTGGTATAGCTTTTATGTTGTATGGACACTTTTTTTTTTAAATTGAATAAAATAACTTTTTTAAACACGTAATAACTTCCATCCAAAAATCAGAGATGAAATGCAAAGTTTTTCAAAGTGCACGGATAAAAACCAACATTGGAAACAGAATTTGAGCCGTATTTATTTCATGCTGTACTCAAAATTAATTTCATTGGAACTTTTTTTTTCATCAATTGTACAAAATATTTCCACAAAAATGAAAGGTTCTTTGTTTTTTTTTTTTTTTTTTTTCAAGTAAACTCATAATACGCATTCATCATTATTTTATTTATTTTAATTGAAGCCTTTTTTCTCAAATGTTGTTTGCACAGCATTAGTCAATGTCCAAATTCGAGAAAAAACTGAATTTTTATTTTTTTCAACTGTAATTCTATACACACCTGCATCATTCTCCGTTTTCCAAGTTTCTCCATTAGTAAACCCGATGTTAAACTACCTAACGGAACGCACAATAAATTTATCGATCCAATCCAACTTATTTCATCGCCAGATAGGGGCCAGTCTGAATCTTTATCTAAACCGGGTAATAAAATGGTTGGATAACCCAAAATCAAACCCCATCCTATTTTCACAAACGAAAAAAAAGTCAAACACAAATTCTGAATGAATGCAATACATTTTCGCAACCACAATATCATTTTGGTTTTACCTAATAAAATTAAGTTCTTAACACCGACCACACAAAATTGCGGCAATGCCGTTCGAAAAGTACTAACTTCGCATTTATTTTCTGTCTGGCCGTCAGAAGTTGGCGATGAATTCGAACTATTGTGTGTAATTGTATATGCGGAAGAAGAAGAACAAAACCCGTTAAAAATGAAAAACAGAATAAACAAACAAAATAGCAAAATCAAAACAGTGATCAATCACATTTACCCGTAGTTTTGCGGCATTCTAAAGTACTATGTGTCAATAAGGTAAGTATTAAATTTACTTGATTCAAAACAATATAAAACACGAGATATAACCATACGCGAAGAGAATTAGATACGACTTTTCACGTTCACGTCGTTCGGCGAAAGAATGAGAATCACTGGGATGTTGTCTGCTTTTAAGTAAAAAATATTTAGCCACATATTTGATAACATATATTATCTGTAAGACTCTGTCGATTGTTCTGGAAAATTGAAAAAGAAATTAAATTGAATTGTTTTAGTTAAACATTCATTCACGATTCGTTTTTTTAAAAAATTCCATTGTCAAGACAATGGACATGAACTGATAATGTCAACAAATCAAATTCTTTTAATTGATTCAATTAATTGGCAAATACATCAACAATTTCGATTTGAACATACAGAGAGTGAACAGAGAGAAAAAATACGCGCATTATTATTACAACACAGAAGTCATGAACTAATTTATTTGGGCGGAAAACTCACAGTCATGTTTCTTAGCGTCTTTCGTTTTAGTTCAATAATATATATCATTAAATATTGGCATTGTGAGAAAGTGTGTGACGTACAGTGTGTATGGTTCGGGACAATAAAAACTAATTTATAGCCGTCAAGTGGCACGTGAATAGAATTTGATTGCGTACCAATAACTCTGTGACAAGCATGTGCGTTGCGTCGTTCCACAGTATCTGTTCTGCTATCATATGGTGAATATATACATAATTACTGGACAATGAGAAAATATTCAATTTTTTTTATTTCGCACTTTATAATCAACAAAATATTTACATTTCAAATATGTTCCATTCTATTTTGGCCTTTTCATTCTATATAATGAAGCAGATAAAACAGTAATTACTTTATAACGTTAATTTAAAAAAAAAAATCTCGAAAAATTCCTCTCATAATAAATTTGATGATTTCCGTAAATTATATTTACACAAATTATTCACACATTTATTCTGTTCGTTGAGAATTTAGAGAATTATAGACGTTGTTGATTCCATTCATTTTATTTCAATAACGTTACTTCAACAGTATATACAGCTTTGGCTTCACTTATGACATAAAAATGTTTATAGATCTTTTTTTTATCATTATCATCATTCGGCGCAATTTATTTTTCATTTGACGCAGAGATTTTATTTGTGCTGTTTTGTAATCTTTGGTGTCATTTTCAAGCATAGGTGGGCACGCAGTTTCCGAGGGTTTGCCACCAAAAAATCTTGGAGTTTGATCATTTGATGACAAGAGGTGTAATGCGCTCAATAAGCGTAATGCTTTGTTTGCCGAACTTCGTATAGACAGTGCCATCTATATATAGAATGGGATATTATTTCACAAGTGTGAGAATGAGCGCATATGTTATTCCAAAAATTGTTGAAAAATAATTTAATAAATTGTTTCATTTTTTTGTTTTGAAAGTGAAGTTAGTACAATTAGCATTAGATAATTTCTATTTAAAAAAAACATAAATTTATATGCGTTTTAATTTAACTTAAAAAGCCTCGGGTGTAGAGTGTGTAGATCTTGTAGAAATGATTTTGTTAAAATCTCCATACGTAAACTCATAAGTGTGAGTGTGACATTTGACAGATAGATACAAAATGTAATGTTATTGTTCTCTTACATACTTGTCATACACTCGTGCGAATTATTCTGTTCTGTTAAGTTCGTTTATTCCGTTCATTTATTTTATTTATATTCTTAATCTGGCAATCACATCGCAAAATTGCGTAAAAATGGCAGATTCTATTAACAGTTTTATTGATCTTGACACCGGCTGTATAAAATATCCTGATGGAGACTTTACTTTTATATTAAACTTTATTCTGTTTAGTTCGCCAAAAGATAGAGTGAGGGCGTTAGTGTGACAGATTTCATATAAAAAAGCTACTGTATTAGAGATCTTTTGATGACCCTTTTTTAGTCATTCACTTTTTCTGAGACAATCAATTTGCTTTCAAAGAGTGGTTTACACTATATACAATAGACTTTATCCAGAACCTTCTCTAGATTCTTCCCAGAGCCTTGACTAGAATTTTGTCATTGCATCCCTCGTTAAATTTTTGCCTAGGGGCTTTCATCTATTCGTTCATACAAATTTATACACAATATTCACGTCCTATTTATCATATATACGATTAAAATTTCTCGCCTATACCAGTGAATACGGTGTATTTTAAACTGCAGTGTACACACACACAGAGAGAGAATCGAAGAAGTTCCGCACAAAAGAGAATGAAAAATCGTGCCATAGACGAAATATACACGAAATATACACCAAATTTATGCAGTTATGCACCTTTATTTGCGCATATTACAGATGATTTTGCAATATAGTTCACTATTTACAGTATAAATCGTATACATTTGAAGATATACGTAAAAGTCCCTAGATTTTTGCCGTGACCAGCGCTATGTTTTTAAGTCTTTATACTCTTAACATTTTTAGTTTGAGATTAACCATAAAACGCATAAGTACGCATGACTTGATTGCGATAAGTTGTTCGATTGGTTTGATTTATCGGATGTTGATGGAAATCGCCGCCGAAATGCGGCTCCCTTCTCAAATGAAATAAAAATGAAAGAATGCGTAAAATTGTTTATGAATATTTGATACATGATATTGATATCACAGGCCGATATATTAAAAACCCCAAAATAGCAAATAGGCAGTAATATTGAAAGCCAACTAAATAAAACCCATTGAGTATCATGTTAACGTTTTTTTATTTTCGAAAAAAAAAGAGTGAAATTCATATTGACTATGTTTGGGGCACACGCAATTCTGCCATACGTTTCATCATGTATTCGCAAGTTGTGAATGCGTATTTTCATCACTGCCCGTCATCGGGTGTTACTTTGATTTCTCTGTGTATATGTGTTGTTTGTCCTGTGTTGTTTGATTCTAAACATGTCGAAATCGTGTACCAACGACAATTTGTTATAAAACTGAATGTTGAAAAAAGAAATCAAATGCTCCGACATAAAGTTGCAAAACGAGCATTAAAAAAACAACCATCGCATATAACAGCTACAAAACACAGTAAAATGAAATAAAAAATCTGATGAAAACAGCAAAAAAAAATTGCGATTTACAGTCAAAGTCCAGAAACGATATAAAAAAAAGTTTGCAATGAAATTGTATGTGTTTGTAATACGCTGCATTGATATAAATTGAGAGCTTTTGATTCGGACCCTCCAGTCATTTTTTTCCGATTTGATATTCGATATTAATAAATATCGTAAGTACATAGTCTCTGTTAAATATTTATATTTGATGCTATGAATACAATTTTTCTCTCATGTTTCGGTGTATGGCGATACGGTGAATGAACGAACAAGCGAATGTGAAAAATACGCGCGTTCACAATGTTGATGGTTGGCTAAAGCCGTTCGACGTGCTTGAATGTTCGCTGGATGCCATATATACCGTAAAATCGATTCCCACAATTTATCATCATGAAGAAATTTTAGAAAATTAAATGTTTGAACGGCGAACCCAACCAGATTAGTCCCTATCCCCCATATTCTCACTTTATCTCTCACTTGCTATGTGAAACAAAATCGCTATTGGATTCGGGGCGACTGTCTTTTAATCGCTCTGCGGCCATCACAAACATCAACTTTGATTACACAGATTGGAATTTTTCTCGAGATTTTCATCGCATTTTTAGCTGCAACAAAAATCTTCGCTCTGAACTTGATTCAGTTTTTTTTTTCGTGTTATCCCTTTTCTTTTGAAGCATCACACTGAAATAGTCAAGTACATGTGATTACAGATTTTGTGCTTCTATTCATACTTATGGCCGGATATTAACAATTTTGTATACACACAAACATTTTGATTATCGATTGGAATTTGTTTTCTTTTTTCATCGTTTCTCCCCTTTCTCCCCCCAATTCTCTCTTTCTCTCGCTCTCTATTTCTGTTAAATTACCCAAAAATCTCAGTGGAAAACGAAATTTATTGAATTTTGTTAGATTGAAACAACAGTAATTCGTTGCAAAATATCAGCAACGGCAATATTATTGGATATTCAATTTTTTTCGCTTGTTTATTTGTTTGTTTGTCAATGGGACCGTAATTCAACAGAAAAACCGCCATTTGTAATATTTATACAATTTTTATTTGATGTAATAAAGAGAACGAGATGATAAAAAATGACAAAATATCCATAAACACATTATCAGATCCATGGAGCCGAGCTTTGAAATGTAACAAGTTTTTTTTTTCAAACACATGCAATAATAATTACAAAATAACGAGACACCCTTTGATATAATCTCGACGAGAAAAAAAATCAAGATAAATTGACTTCTTAATAATTCCTTAATTAATCAAAAACTTATAAAAAACGAATAGAAAATTACACAAACTGATAGAATAGCAAAATGTAACACAATTACACAAATCCACACGAATTTACACTTTTAGACTCGCACGACGCAAGGGCAAAACCGCACTGTGATGAAATGGTCACAAATAAACAAATCAATTAACGTAGCGCAAATGAATCCATTTTTTTTTTGTCACTTATCTTGAATTAAAATACTGAATTCGAGCGGAAAAAAATGGCATTCCGTTTAAAATTGGAATTTTATTATACATTCAGTATTTTACATTCGAATTCAAGGTCAAACTCGTCGAGAGTTTCAAATACAAGCAAAATAATCTAGGGGCTTTTAACTTCAAGTGAATACTACTATTTCAGTATATATTCAAACATTATGATGAATAGTCATATATTTATGAAGAATATGCAGAAATAGATGTGTATAAATGCATATATTCGGTGAATATTTCGTGAATAATTCATATATACGAATTTTTTCATTCTCTTTTGTGCGGACTTTCTTGAATAATCACAATATAAAGAATAAAATACGAAATATCCACTGGAGATATATGACGTATATATGATGAATATTTGTGTATATTTGGCAAAATGTATAAACTTAAAAGCCCCCAGAAAAGAATAAAAGATCATTTAAAATGTGTTGTAAATATTATTTACTAAATAATATAAATGTTGCATGACAAAAGATTTTTTGGAATCGGAACATTTGGTGGACATTAAGTCATTTAAAAAAAAATTCAGAGCGGCTTGAACATTCTCGAATCGTTGTTTATTTATATTTTTAGAATCCTGCGGTAAATGGACCTTATAGTTGATCTCTTTTTGCAGTTACTGGAATGTATTTTATATAATTTCATGGTGTTTTTGATTTTACTAAAGTTCATCAGTTTTTATACCATATTCAGATATCCAATATATCGAGCTGACTATTCATTTAAAATGAAACGAAAGAGCACGCTAATTTGTGTTAAAACTTTCGATTAATTTCGATTGTGTTAAAACCACAATTTGGATCCTTAACGGGGACCGCACATGTAGACATCTAAAATTCCAAAATAGAACTCTACTTTTGCGGTTCTTCGTTGAGCATCCAAATTGTTGTTGTCACATAATCAAAATGTCCCAAAAAGCGTGCTATTTCGTCTCATTTCAAATGAATAGTCTGCTCAATATATTGTCTGTATTCAAAATCTTTGTTTTAAAATGCGTGATATCAAAACCGGCTCTTTCAGGAATGATGTTGAGAGTTTGGACTTTAGATCGCTTGATATTTTTTCAAACTAACAAAAACAAATAATGCTCTAAAATTCAAAATTAAAAAAAAACTTAACAATAATTCATAAAATAACGTGTGCTGACACATTTTCGAGATATTTACGAAAAATGCATGTACTTCAACCGAGCCATTTGCCTCTCGAAAAAAGGTAATCCATAAGAGCATTTTAACATGTTCAAAATTTATTTGTTCATCATCATTATATCTGCATTTGCACAAATATTTGTTTAAATGCTAGTCCCAGTTGAGCTTTAGATTAAGCGTGACGTGATAAATGATTATCGATGTGATGATTCACCGCCATGGATAATACAAAATGATGATACACCATGAAGAAAAAATTGAATAACTCGTTTGATTGTAGATTTTAATTACAATACACTTCGAAATGATTTGATAATAAAAAGCCGGTTTTATGTATAACAAATCACAAACGATGTGATTCATTTTGTTTTGGTGTAACATATGACGATGACGGTATGAACTGATGTTACTGAACAATGATTTCCAACAAATGGTCCTTGACACATACATACAGTAAATGGAAAGTTTGATTTGTTTTTTTTTTATTTCAACAACAATAAAGTTGCGTATTTTTCCATCTATCTATTTTAAAAGATAAGGTGGAATTGATGACGACTACAATACACCGACTGCGGACGTTCATTCTCTCTCTCTCTGCGTGTGTGTCAACTTCTACACGATTCTTAACATAATTCACAGCTATACGTAATCACAACACAAACGAGATCATATAACAAATAAGCAATAAAGTAATAAACATCTATCTATCTATCTCTGTCTGTCTGTTCTTCTTTCTCGATCTCGTTTTATTGTTTGAGTGCCATTTAATTTATTTTGTACGCTATTCGTTGTTTTATCAGCTATATGATTGTGTTTATAAAATGCATTTCACCCACTTAACTGAGTTTGGAATGCAGAAATTAAACTCTGACTGTTTATGGTGTTTCGATGTCTAATTCTTTTTTTCTCTTCTTCTCTCGGTTATTGTTATTGTTGACGATGATGTTGTTCATTTAATACAACCTAGCAATAATTGTTATTGTCTGCCAAAGATGTATTTAAAAAGATACAGATAAATAGCGAGACAGATAGAAAGGAAGAGAGAAAATTAGCGAAAATATATTGTCATTTTATTGAACTACTAACCATTTATTATTTAATAAAACTGTAAAACATAGCATTAATTTAAGTAATAGATCAAATTCGATTTTATACAATTTAAAAGCAAGCAATAACATATTTTTCGGAATGGTCAAGCGTTTTATTTCTTTTCGATGTGCCATACTGGTATGGGATAGTTTTAATTTTTAAAATTCAACATGACTCTTTTGTGTCAGTGTTTTTTCTTAATGGAGTTTTTTTCTTTTCAATTGCCATTTGGTTGGTACATTTTTTTTCTGCTATTAAATCGTTTCACAAAGGTTAGAGTCTGTCTGACATGCGACCATTACTTTTCAAAGCCGACACAGCCAAATTTACCACTGTGACATTAAAGTGAATTCAAAAGAGAAAGAAAATGAAAAAAAAGAGACAAGTAGAAATAAAGAATAGCCCTGTATTTGTAGAGGGTCTAATTAAAATGGAATAAAGTTCTATACTTTTTTTCGTTTAAGTAGCTCACCTATGTGGTACAGGCAAATATAAACAACAGAGAAGAAATTCGAATGTCGAGGGAAGGCGAACGACAAAAAGTTTAATCACAAAAGAAATAAAAAGACAAAAGTGAAAAATCGTTGAAATAGAGAGAAGAAGAGCGAGTGAGTGTGTGTGTGTGAGGGGAGGAGAGAGAGAGAGAGAGGGGGATCGAGAATTAAAGAGGAAAGGAGTCGCAATATGGAGGATAAGCACTGCATATCAAATTTAAATGGATAGGTAGAAAATGTTAAAAACAATCCCGATGAACTAGTGCAGCGCCATAGAATGAATCTCAAATTTAATTTAAGTTTTCAACTTTGTGTTTATGTTGTTTGTATCACATCAGCATCAAAATTTATTTAATAAAATTGAACAAAAGAAAAATTTCATCCATGCAGCAATGGTGAAGCCGGAGAGATGTCGAGGTACAGTGGAAAACGAAACTAAGAGGAGTGCGGAACTGAAATAAAAAATAAAATAAAAATTATAAGAGGTAATGAGAGTATGAGCAAGCAAAACAACAAATAAATGGCGTATTCAGTAAAACATTACTCATATCAAATGTCAGTGATATGCGAAGTGAAACGAGCTTCCGAATTCTCTCTTACAAACGACGAATATATTTCAAAGGTATGAAGTAAGCGCAAATTTTAATTACTCGCTTAAAAGAATGGAAAAGAGAGCGAGAAAGACAAAGAAAGAATATGAAGCGAAATAGAATGAAAGGGGAGTCTGAACTTGGTCAATGTTTTTGCAATTTTGCTTCAAACCACCTGACAGAAAATGGAAGGTAAACCATGACGAGAGAGAAAATGGAAATACAATTTAAAACAATATTTCAACACGCACGCACACCATTTTCAACCGGGAAAAATAAAAGCAACCGAAGCAAAATTTTGCTGAAAAACACCGAAACTCCATTTTCACTTGCAACAAAATGATAAAATATAAACTGCAAATATTACTGAAATATCAACGACGAAACGCACAAAATTAAACAATACAAATGGTCTAACAACAAATAACAACTACAACACTAAACAGTCCCATATCCATCGATGGGGCCGAGCCAAATATTTTGTGTACAACACATACACACACCCAACCATGTAGACTGACAGAGTTTCAAGAAACACAATATCATTAAGCATGCAGAAGACCCATTATTCCAGCAAATATACATGGTATAGAATGTAACAAGCCAATCGGCAAACATTACTTTGTGATAATAGAGAGTATCTGATATACAAAGGCTTTTTCACCATTATTTTGATAAAGAACACGAATTATTCGACCCAAGCTACAGTGAAAGATGCATTATGAGATATTGCCACCTCAAACTCATGTTGCAATTAAAATTTCTTGCAATGATTTCTCCATCTGAAAGCTTATCGTATTGAGTTATACGTTATCGTTGTGTGCTTTTTTGGTAATATTCCATTCATTTGGGCATCATTCGAAGCAGAAATAGAAAAAAAAAACATCGAACATATTTGAAACAGTTACCATTTGAAAAGGGACACACAAGATATTGAATTATTTTTCTTTCATCAACCAAAAAAATGGAACAGAAATTTTCGTTTGAGAATGGTATATTCAACCATTGGAGTTTGCCATGAGCTGTGTGCTTTTGAAATGTAATACAGTTTTGACAAAGACGAAAGCAAATATGATTTCAAATGAATGTTTTGAATTACTTTACATTTGAAATGATGTGATTAGATAAACGTAGAATGTTCATCATAACTCTGGAAAATGTGTAATCGATGCGCATCTGCTCCAGACGGTCGGGAGTTTTGTTCTAGTGAAGATGTGTTTTCAATCTTAATATGAAATCATATATATGAGTTACTCTTTGTTTCAGTACCAGTTTGAGAATTCTCTTTAAACTACACACACCAGAGAGAGAGAGAGAAATAAGAAAAATGTAGACTAAACAATGAACGGTTAAGCAATTTAAAACAAAAATAGTATGGCATAAAAGCATTTCGGTGTATTCTTTAAATTGCGAATTAGGCGAAAAATGTGTAAGATTGGATGAAAAAGAGAGAGAGAGAGACGGAGAATGAAGAATGAAAAGAGATGAATGTTGCATTAAGACTGCTTGAATGGTAATGAGTACGAGGCAGAAGAATGCAACAACGATAACAGCAGCGGACACGGTCACGGTAAAATAGTGGAATGAAAGCAATGCTTGAAATCATAATGTATGCGCTGACTTTTTCTCGGTTGATAGATTTATAGGCATTGTCATGCATAACAGCAACAAATTCGTTTATTCCCAGTTGCTCGTCTTTTGAATGCTCCAACCCCCACACCCACCCAAACACACCATTTTCAGTATTTATTTGTACTTACGAATATAAACGCACACAGTCGCATCCACGAAAACACATCGATTCACGGAAAATGCACGAAACATTGCAACTACCTATTGGTTCTTAACTGATGGCGATAAATAATGATTTATTGTATTGCCGTTTTGGCTCGTATTTCAACCGTTTACGTTTAGTTAAACGGTGTGGTGGAGAAAATCGAAAAAGTGTGAGCAGCGTGAACAGTGTGCAAAGAACAATGAAGAGAGAAAATAAGCCATATTGCAGAGAAAGAAGAGAGAATCGAAAAAAAAGCTAAATATCAAATGCAATAACCACTAGACGGGTTTCTTATGAAATTGAATGAAGTGGTATGGGTATTTTTCATTCGATCTCATTCCATTGACATTCATTTGTACACGTACAGTATGCGCACCAACATAAGCACACATTCCAGCGAAAACGATCCATGGACATGAAATACAGGTGGTGAATATGGTGTGAGTGACGTTGAAGATATAGAAAAATAAGTATAAGAACACAGACCAACGAACCAAAAATAGATAGATTTTAGGTATTCAATTTTAATTCTATTATCGCTCACATCGCAAAAACATAATCAGAGTGAATGTGCATAGCGGCGAATGAACGAACACGAGATGAACACCGTAGCGTAAATGCTTAGCGTCTCGAGATAATGATTTTCGGCCAACGAATGTAACAAAACATTGGAAAGGCAGCGACAGCGACAACGAATGGCAACGGCAACGGCGACACCATCACCAAATAAATAGAACGTTTAAAGCATTTGAGAGATAGCAATATGTGTTATAGCAATGAGAATGTAACGATGTAAATAAATAAACACGAGTTATTCAGAATAATTTATTGGATTGCAACGCTGGAACATGAACCAGGAGTGCTACAAGCGAACAAAGAACAAAGAATCAGCAAAAATCGAAACAACAAAATGAGAACGTACTGTAAAGTTTGAGTGGCAAAAATGAGCGCGACCGTGTATGCGCACCATGACACGCCAAAACTCTAAGAAGATTTCAAACATAACACCGAAGTTAAATTAAAATACTGCTTCTCAAACAGCGTACATCGTTTAGCAAGGGGACATAAAGAAAGGACGCTACAGAAAGGCATTTTCGAAGCAAATGGCGATGAGACAATTTGAATTTTATTCCATTTCCGGAAATGAAATTAGATCACACTTTTCATCAAGGTTGCAACCAAAATGAAACACAAAAGCATTCATTATACGCGCGAAACTTTATACACTTGCCCACTATGCACGGCTGTCTGTAGACATTCGTAAGATTTCATCGCCCATCAGCAGTTTTCCATGAATTCGTCATTGCAAGTTCACTTCTTATTCAAATTATTTTACCTTTTCTTGACGAAAATCCACTCGATTTTCTTGCTGATGCGTACGCATTTAAGCAGTTAGCACGCAAATGTCGAATTTTAGTTTCGACGCACGAATAAAAAAAAAGAACTGAGAGAAAATGAACGAGAAAAACAAGTATTCTCCGAAATGTTGATTTCATTATTTGACTTCCTCTTTTTTTCTCTTTCTCATTCGTCGACCATAAATGAAATTGTTCACATTTTGATGCCACTGATGCTAGTTCATGGAAATTAAGTTAAAATGCTTCGACCGAATCACGAAAAGAATGTGGATCGTCAGCAAAAGGTTATAATACACATAACAATAACAAAATCATTTCACGACTTCTTCATCAATTTCATTTCACATTCACATTGAATTCAATGGAAAACGTTGAAGATTTAAGTGTTGTTGCAATATAAAGAGAGAGAGAGAGAGAGAGAGAGAGAGAGAGAGAGAGAGAGAGAGA
>NW_022197768.1:3152049-3382678 GCF_009176525.2 Contarinia nasturtii
GAGAGAGAGAGAGAGAGAGAGAGAGAGAGAGAGAGAGAGAGAGAGAGGAAAAAATCGTTTGACTAAATTGTGTGAAATTTAATTTTGTAAATCGGATGAAAGTGCATTCAAAAATTGTATCCCTAAAATGCTACCAGAAATATATTCAAAGAATCATCGTACTTCCTTAATTCAAAATTTCAATGGGTTCGATAAATTGATTAAGCAGTTAGAATAATTTTGAAATCAGACAAAGCTCAAGTGTATTTTCGTTTTATTCAAAAATCAATCAAATTTTATTAATTAGGATTATGACATTTATGACACATCGAATAATTGTTTAAATGAAACTCGGCATTTTCATATTTCATAATTGGATATCGCCAATTAAATCTATGAAACGATCTGATTTAAGGGAAAAAAGTCACATAAATTGCATTTTCCACTTTGTTAAGCAGTCGATAAATGAAGCGAGTTGTTTTCTCTTCTAGATAAAGATGTAATCAAACAAAAAAAAATGCTTTGGTAATCGTCATAAGTGCAATAAGATCACGATTCGGAAAATGTGATTTCGATATTAATCATAACAAAAGGAATAATCCAGAAAACACACAAACACACACACATACACACCCAAATAATTTCAAGCTCAACGCGAAATAAAATCAAAATCGCTCCATTGTTATTCTTCATATTATGTTAACATTTGAGTTTACCTCTTTCCGCCAGTTCGTTTCGTTTACTAAACGACTTAAATGTGATTATATCCGACATTCTTTAGAGCGCTTCGCATACCAAACAATACAAACAATTCTATGAAAATATCATATGCGCATTGATGCTTACGATGCATGCCATAGTTCTTACTTAAAAGCAACATTCTTGTCTGTGCGGGGACTGGGGGGAGGCAACGAATATCGAAATAAATAAATCTGACATAAGAAAATGAAACAACAATAACAACTACGACGAATTGAATGCAACAATAAAAAAGCATGCAGAATGCAATCAGATTTCACAAGATTCTTAAGTACTTACTGCTTCGAGTATATCAATGGAATCGTTTAAGATTCAATCGGTTTGATTGCGCTGCCTGCAAACAAAAACCATACCAAAAGCAAAGCGCACAAAGTGCGCGTGAGCGTACGCCCATATATACGCTTGCTTGCTTCTTCACTCATTTGCTTGTATTCGATGAGTGGAAACTTTCGACGAAAATCATCGAATTTTATCATACTTTAAGCTTGATGAGTTGTGGCAGTTAACATTGTACAAGTTCGTAAGTATAACAATAACAAAAGAAGATGAGAGGGGGAAAGAGGGAAAGATGGAGATAGAAAGGAACAAGAATACGAACATGAAAAATGTTTCATTCGTTTTGCATCGAATGTATCCGATTTTCGATTTTTCTTCTATTCATGCTTTACACTTTTTCACTCTAGTTCTCTCGTTTCGTTTGTTTATTTATTTGTGATTCTCAATCGACCAACAATAAAATGTTCATATAATTCATGTGCAATCTCGCAAAAGTGAATATAATAGCAAGCAACTATTTAAACCCCCTCCATCATATTTGTGCAAATGCCATGTGATCTCTTCCGAACGATGAAGAATACGCAACCGCGCAAAAAATCATATAGATAAATAGAGAGCGCACACAGGCAAACTGAATAAAAATCATTTAGCAAAAGAGAAAAATAATTCGAGAGGAAAAGAGATAGCGACAGAGTGGCGAACGAATGACTCACAGTAAAATGGTTTTCATCGTTTTGCTCGCATAATCATATTATATTTTGATTCAAATCAATGAATATGCCATTGAGCAATTGATTTGATGAGAGGAATGATTCGAATGAAAATGATGAGAACATCCGAAATGTACACGTACACACCCAAACGCTGTCGGCTACATAATGATAATAATAATAAGAGTAAAATCCGATGGAATTGCAAGTAATAAAAATGTTTAAAAAAAACACACACACACACATTTCTTTCGACCACTTTTTTTTCGACTACTCATACTCTCGAAAATGTTCAAACATTCGAAGTTCTTCAATAGATTTGCTCCGTTAACGTTGGAATAATGCCAAAACTATGTTATAATAATGCTTTGAAATAATAATCATGGTATAGTGTGAACATGGACGCCAACCAACCACCAATCAACCAAACCGACCAACGAACACTCATATACACATAAAAATTCTCACACATACACGCTTACACGCAAAAACCATCATTATGTGTCCCTTTCGTGCATTGTGATCGTCAATTCTTTTCATCAGTTTGCTGATGTTTTTTGTTTTTCATTGCTTCTTTGTTGTTATTGTCAACGCTTTTCAATGCGCACGGCCGACTTTTTTTCCTCCATCATAATTTTTTTTGCACCAAATTCCGGTATAGTCCATTTTTATTCAGATTTCTGGTTGCATGCATTTTCGCAGTCAATTTTAAGCAAGCATTTTCATTACGACAAATAGTCGTTCTTCCTCTCGATCTTTTCATCTTCTTTCATAAATATTCACTTACTTCGGTTTGGTTCGTCTTCGCATTTGTTTCTCTCTCTCAATTTTTTTCTCTCTCTCTCTCTCTCTCTCTCTCTCTCTCTCTCTGCTGTGCATATTCGATCTTAATGCAATGCGCTTCGATATAAAAATCGCATACATTTGTATTCAATTGCATTTGTACGAAAAATGTTGAATTCTGTGCGCGCTCACGTTGTGTGCCCGGCTATTTGTATGCCGTTGTTATTGTTGCTGCTGTTATATTGTTATTTCCTTTTCCACCATCCACAATTTAAAGAAAGAATTCAATTTTCTTGAAAAGCGATATTCGAGCGGAAGTGATCTGAGCGAGTCGAAGCGAACGCTGCACTATTGTTTGGTAATGAGAATGAAAATCTTCATAAATTCTAAGTTGACTATACTTAATATACTATAGATTTCTTCTTTGGATTTTTTTTCTTCTCATTTGTCGTTGCTTCACTTAAATTTTCTTTCTCGCTCCATTCTCTCTCGCTCTCTCTGTCTATACTTATTCAAGAAGCCATATTAATATTTTCTCGTCTCAACTTCGTCATCGCCATGGCCACCGATTTAGTTTCCTCCTGGGTTGCATTTCATTTAGTTCGAACGTACATACACACACAAAAAAAAATACCACCGAATTGAATATCGCATTCACATTCGCATTCGCAATGGCATTTTTACAAGAAAACAACAACTTCACAATCAATTATTGAAGAAATGGCACACAGGAAACGACTAAGAAGTAGCATATAAAATTAAATTTAATGAGGGATGAGGACGCTTCACTCATCGATATTACGATTACGATTGCGTTTTGCTTTCATTTTCTTTGTTCGTTGGCTCGCCTCACTTTTATCAAATACTGAACGGAAGCAAACGAACCGAGTGAAATTTTGTACACGTAAGAAAACAATGAATAAATTTTTATGGTCGTAATGCCGATATGGTTTACTGATTTTCCCATTTATATCGTTTAGCAATTTGTTATCGATTCGAAAAGCTAAAAGAGTTTTGCTGCTTTCATTCGTCGCGATTATTCTATTCGTTTTGCTTGGGGCTTTCTTTGTTGAAATACGTGTAGAAATTATATATATATAAAAAAATTGTTCCTTATTCACTTCTCTTTCATTCATTTCTTTTATGCAACAAATCATCCATACGCGCACATGTATCGCACACCGGATATAGATAGAATGTGAATGAGGGTGAGTGATGTAAAAGAAGAAACCAGCTAAGTACTTGCAATGAATCGGGAGAAAATCGCTCGGGATATGCACCATTAAGCCGCAAACATTTTATTTCATTATAATTATCAGTAAATTGACATTGTGATAAACAGCCAATGCTCGACATTAACATTGGATACAATTTATGCACGCACTTCCGAATCGAATTTAATCTGCCGGATTGAAAATCAACGAACACACAGCACACTCTGCTTGTGTCTTAACATTAAATTAAATGAGCTACAATATTCGTGTTTTTTTTGTTCGTACTTTTCAGCAGATTAGAAAGTAAGCACCCAATGACGCATTTCTTATTTTCGACGACATTCACTTGAGTTGATTTCTATTGAAATTGAGCAAAAAAAAAAATTGGAAGAAAATCCACTCGAGTATGGTTGACATGGATATTATTTTTCCCGAAAATGTATAAAAGATTCCAGTAAATAAAATGTGATAAACACAAATTAAACTGCTTTCAACATTTTCTATAATTTCCTTATTATTGAGAATGGTTCTGTAGGAAAATATAAACGGCGTCACATTTATTATCTCGAAGGTTATAACTTTAAACATAATTTTTGAGAAATTGCATTTCAATTTATTTAGAGCGATGACAAAAATTGATTATAATCGTTCAATTTGGTAATTTTGGTCACTTTCGCATGTTTTCGAATGAAAATGAGTATTTCAAACGATTTCAAGTATGAACATTTATTTCACAAAAACCAATGGAAGCAAAGAGAGATGTTCATCAATTATTGCAAATACCAAGTGAAATAAAATCTAATGAAACGTCATTGAAATGCTGCAATCAGTTTAAGGAATCGGCTTTTTGATTGACAGAATCAATTCCATGATCAGACTTAAAATGATTCAATCATTTATACCCATCTGGAATTTGGTGTGCATTGCATCGACATCACCGATGACAAAATAAATCGCAAAGACATTCGTCACAACGTTTGATGAGCGTTGGCTGCATTTATTTTGCTTTATTTTGTAACATTACGCGTCGCTATTCCGTTGGATCTTATTCATTTTATTTCGTTCACATTATTTTAACCACATTAAACAAACACATTGCAAGGTGAACCATGTCGTTGAGAAACTATGAGACTATTCAAACATTCGGAACAATAAACCTTTTATCTTTCTGTCTCTATCTCTGCATTTCTCATTGGATGCAGTATAAGAAACCAACTACCGTTGCAAGCACCGAATGAATGAATGAAACATTTTACGTGCGTACGATGAATAACCATCAACTCAACATCCTAAAAATATCTGTACGTCCGCCCGGAATACGGGAATATACATTTCTATTTAATTTCATTGTCATTTTCTTCATTCGACCGGGGACTTTAATTTTACTGTCATTCAGTGTATACTGTATATATCCCTATTTTTCATCAGTTATTGGCACTCTGCCAGCCGAAGTGCAATTATTTTAATCATCCACCATTCCAAATGTAAAACAAAGATTTCAAAGTATACATTCACCTCGACATTTTTGATGAAGGAACGACTAGCAGACAAACATTGCCACGAATTTCCTTCTTCATTTCATTTCTCTACGTCGTCGTCAAATACATTGCGTTTTGAATGTGCAATCCGGTGTCCCGATGACGGCGCTGACAGTAAAAATGGTCGAAACTGAGAGTTGTAAAGCATGATTTTAATGTGAACAACGCCAAAGAATTTTTATGCATTCAATAAAAGTTGCGTCTAATAAAATTCCATCGTTTTCTCTACACTGTTTTCATTTCCATCAATAGACCACCCCAACGGAATATTTCTACTCAAATGATTATCTACATTGAAATTCATTTACTTGCGGCACACATTTATTTAAACGAACAAACAAAATTTAAACATACTCGAAATACGCCATGCATTCCGTTTACTTAATGTCGCCAGAACATTGAAAACTTTTTACAAATTTTACGAAGAAAATAATTTCTTTGTCTTCTGCATGCGCACATAACTTGAGTGACATTTTCAAAACTGAACCAATGAAAAATTATACTGGAAGCATATTTAAAACTTTACCAGATGGTAGAAATAATTCAGACCAAAATTCAATTATTTTCATGGAAGTAAACAATTTTTCAATATTACATATTTCTTTTATTATCATATTAAATGCGATCGTAAGCTCAACACAAAATTATTCAATAAAATCCACGATATTTGTTCATTCTTTATTTTCAGTTTTCACGAATAATTGCAGAAAAAGTAGAAGTGTGCACAAAGTAAGTGTACAATAATGAATATTAAATAATGATTTATGTTTAACGATATAAAAGAGATTTGTTCAATTTGTTGCAAGTGAGAAAGCTCCGGGTTCAAAAGAGAAATTGATTTTACGAATTGATATGTTCGCCGTCTCTCTTTTTTTCTGCGTTCCAGCAGCCAAATGCTACGTTTTCCAAGTAATTTAAACAAACATCAATGTAATCTGTGGAATAGCTGCAGCGACATTTTGACAGACTGTAGTAAAATAACACATTTTGGGAATAATCCCATCTTATCTGTCAGTGTCAACATCGATGCATATAAATTGAGTTTGTTCGCCACGATATTGTTTTGGTTCATTTGGTCTCTCTCTCTCTCTATATTGCTGTATGTATGTGTGTGTGATGTTGAACCGTAAACAATAACCAATTTTCCCCATTTAGCGCAATTGTTAATGGTGAACCGCAACGAGACACAAAACGACTATACACTTAAACATACTTGGTTTGCCAAAGATTCATTTAGTTGGTAATCTATGTGACACATAAAATATGACCATGGCAAATAGCGTGCAATTCGTTGTGTTTTTCTACGTATTTTTTTGTACTCTTTACTTTCCAATCCCAATTGTGCATCGTGCACCTGATCGAAAAATGAACGAGATTGGTGCAATTGCGAAACGAAAACGTAAGCCAATATAAACTTTTTATGATCTTCTTTAATTTGAAATTAATTTTTTGTTTTTTTTTCAATTTTCATTTGACGTTGAGATTGCCCGTACTTTGGAAGCAACAATAACCAACAATAACAAAAAAGCGAACAAACTGATTGAAGTGTGCAGCAGTAGAACGGTGTACTTTTGTTAAAACCTGAAAGTCGCGAATTCGCCCATTTGCCCATTCATCACCGCTGCGCACATACTCTTCCCTTTTTGTCAAATGGAAATGTCTTTTTCAGTGCCAAATTGACAAGATAATATCAGCAATCTATTACTTTTTCTGCTGTGCCAAATGTTAATTTATTGCATCAATAAATTACCTTTATGAAGCAAATTGTTCAATAAATTTTCAATTGTTGCTACTCATTCAGCAGTTTCGATTCGCGTATCTCCAACGATGCACTCTCACGAGTGTGCCAAAGTGTGTACTCTCAACTTATTTGGTTGACCAGCCAGCAATTACATATATTATATTCGAATTGTCGTAAAAGGAACGAATAGGAACGGAGAAAGAGAAATACGGTAAGCTAGCAGCCACATCATAGCGAGTGGCGGCGACGGTGGCAATGGTAATGGCACCAAGCGCTCGAATCACTTAATACCCAGCAATATGAGAGCTGTATCATGTGTACACAAAGCCGTGTGCCAAAGACAAAAGAATCGATTTCACATTTATCAGTGTGCAACTTTGTTGCCCGTTTTCCGCTTTGAGGCTGATGACTTCGATTCAATATCATTTGGTTTGGTTTGTCGCTTTGTCTTACTTCTATCTCGTTCTTTTCCTCTCTACACTCTCATTCGATTTTTTTTTCACTTCATTTATTGCATCTTGCCTCTCTGGCTTTTTCCTAAAATGAAATTTAAGCATTAATTCCATTTCCCGCAGAGCACGCATTTGACTAGTAAAACACTTAGAAGATAAACGATATTCGATTGGAATGAGAAGTTGAAGATAAAAAAACATGCAGCTGAAAAGATCACATAATAAATAAGTAAATAGCTGCTACGATCCGATTACATGAATGTCGCTTGCCATTGGCAGACCCAAGTACATTATTTTGGTATGAGTGTCCGTTGTGTACACTTCAACATTTTCTCCTTCTGAAAAATGAAAAGAAAACAAACACTGAATTCATTTCAGTTGGCTTTATTGTCAAATTTATTGTGAATTTATCGCATTTATTTGAAGTTATTGTGTAAAAAATACACACACACACACCCATCCATACACACTGACACTCAATTGGAATGTTTGAAGTAACGAACAATGACGGAAGCAAAACTGCACCCCCGTTTCAATATCAATGTAACAGAAACAGTATGTTCTATACAATTCACAGTCCGCATTTGCAATATGAAACTGAAAACTAAGATGTACAAAGTATATAGTATACATACACTCACACATATACACTGGCATACAAAATGAATGGCTGAACCGGATTTCGAGAAACTCAACACAATTATAACTAATAATAAAGTCATAAACATTTGTTAAATAATATAAGACCAGAGGAGTGAGAAAAATAGACGGAGAAACGAAGCGAAAAGAGAGCGAAAGAGTTTTTGCTAGGCGATTCGGTCATGTCATCAAGTTCAGCAACGAAGTCAACTGCAGTTGAATCTGAACACTCAGTTAAAATATTTCGGGTTGAAAGTCTTCGAATACAACAAGAGAATAAATGAGTGCATTGAAACCGAGAAACAAAACGACAAACGACAAAAGAGAGTTTTGATTGTTTGCAATTGATCCGTCTTCTCCTCTCGTTTCGTCTCGAATGATGATGAGGGATTGCGCGAACGTAAAGGAGTGTAAATGAAGAAATTGCACTCTCGCAAGTAATGAAACCAAAATGCCAAATATGCGTTAAGCATTCAACGTATTCATCAGAGATTTCGTACAGACATATAGAACCGTTCACATAGTGATGGAAGTATTTTAAAGTCTTTTCGTTGTTGGTCGCCATTTTTTGTTTTTCGTTTTTCACCAGTAACATGTGAAAAGTTAGCCCGCTCGCATCCGAAAAATTAATTTTCAAACAAGAAAAATTTATTGAAATTTATTATCGTAGTATATTTTCATTACAGAACCAAGAGAGCTGCTGTGTGATGAAAATTGGGGAGGTTTGATACACATGTATGTAAAGAGGCGAAAAGTGAAATAGGAACAGAGAGAGAAAGAGAGATGGAGAGAGATTGAATGAAAAAATGGCTGTCGACTCGGAAAAACAACATCAAATTGGTTTCCGTGAGCACAGTGAAGCATTTAATAAAATTAAGCCAGTCCAGAATTTCATACAAAAACTTTGTAAATTTGATGTAGTTGAGACAACTTGGTTCATGATACGGGTACATCAATATTCGTTGGTTGTTTTGGTCCTTTCATTCTCTCACTCTCTCTATCTCTCTCCTCCGTCGCTCGCTCTATCTCTTTATCTATCTTTGTTTTGCTCTTTCTGTAGCCACTCTTGCTTTTGTTTTACACTCGTTCCCCTTTAATTCAATTAAACTGTCTTCGTTTGGTGTGGAGCGCACGCAAGTGTGAAATATGCGCTACGAAGAATAGAAATATAGATGATAGAATAGGGTATTGCACAATCCGAATCAGTCGATAATTGATGTGAATTGTGTAAGTTGGTGATTGCTCTTTTGTGGATCATAGCTCATTCAGTTCAAAGTCATGCATCACGCACAAATACTATAAGAGGAGACGCGTTCATCGTTCATGTCCCATTTCTCTAAATCTTCCTCCCTTACGCTCTATCTATCTATCTCTCTTTATGTATATCATCAAAAAGCATAAAAAATGGATGGACCAAGAACTAGTCCAAAATTATATACTCTACTCAAACGAATATCTTGTCTGCAACGAAAAATCCAATTGATAAATTATTGTTGTTTTTGTTGAAAACAAAAGTACTTCCGTTGAAATGTGGCAATGCTTAAGTTGTTGTTTGCGTGCTTGGGTATTTTGTTTTGGCCCAAGTTGATAAGTGCCAAAAACTAGGATAAAATTCATCCGATGAAATGGTATCGCAACGCAATGAGTATAATTTTTTTTAAACCACTTGAAAGGCTTCGAATCTTGAAACTGTACGATAAGATATTCAACAAAATGTTCGGTAAGTGGCTGGTGATCAAGATAACCGAACAAAATCCATCGAACAGAAATATTTCACAAGTTTTAACTTTTAAATAAACCTATAGATATTTGATACATCGAATGAAATGTTTGACGCCTAAAATTTGTTGCCAAAAGCCGATTTTTATCCATTTTCAGCTTATCGATGCAATGCAAATATGTCTGACACTACTGAAACTGAGCATATTATCTTCATTCAGATGAATTGAGTTTGACTGCAACGCCAGCTGCTAACTGATGATGTTCACATAATATTCACTCGAAAAATCAAAAATGTTCAAGTAAATAGTGTGTGTGTGTGCAACACACGATTGATGTACTATGCCTTTGCTGTGAGCAAAAACTTTTCACTAACATCTCACATTTTTGAGTGTATTGAGAGTGGATGGTGAATGTGTGGGGGGGGGGTCATTATGGAATGAGCGAAAGCAAACACCGAATCAGCTTGGATATATACATATATACGCCTTCGTGCAACATACATACACATACAAAGTGTATTTTATAGTAATGAAAGAAGTTCATGATTGATATCAGTGGAAACTTTATGAAAATTTGTCGTAATCAATCACGATTTTTGCTATTGCCACCGTGTCTGATACAAGCCACATTGGAAGCAACCAACCAAGCAATGGATGGAAATGTCTTTCACTTGATCTCTCCATATGCTTTTTTCTATCGTTCATTCATTCATTTGTTTGCTAATAAAAAGAAGAGCTACAGCTACTAACATGCGTTACAATACCGATAAATAATTGTGCACTGAGCCGATGTTATAGTCAGAAGTTGGCATCTGATACTTTCAACAAATTCAAACTTAAGTTTGATTTATTGCGATTACAGTGGCCAGAAACAGTTGTTACAATTGTCGAAAATGAAAACAAGAGCAAAACCAGCCGCATGCCATAATACTCCAAACTGAAAATGGTAATCAAAAATGAAAACACATTGGACCATTTTTTAAAAATCTTCAACACAACATCCGTTGGGATAATTTGTGGAAAATCCATGTTTTGGGTTCATGAAAATCTGTGTTAATGCCCTTTTTCGTTTATTTTTCGTCATTTGGCATTTTATTCTTATTTCCATTGTCTCAAATGTTACGAAAAGGAAGTCGATTTGACGGCGAACACACATAAATATACAAACATAGTACATTTGATACATACTTACAATTGGATTTTCAATCATTCATACCAAATCGTTTGTTGCCTTTTTTATTTGTTGTCATTATTATTGCGCATATATTCGAAAGGCATTCGATGTATCTCCACCTTCAATTTAATTTCTTTCTTTTCTCTCTCTCTCTCTCTCTATTCTCCTTCTTACGGTGTTTGCACATTTTATCCATTTTATATGTATGAATGCTATGCTTTCTGCTGTTGCATGAACTTTTTTTCGTCGATTTGTTGTGCTCCTTTTTTCCGATCGTTATCGCATCATTTGTAGATTTATCACTGTAATAATTTTGCCGCTTGTCTGCCATTACTGGTTGCTGTTGTTCATTGCACATTGCTGTTATTACTATTATTATTATATTTTATTTTTATATTTTTCCGATCCCAGTGCTATTGTTTGGATGTCGATAAAGATAGAAATACAGCGAGAGAGAGAGAGAGAGAGAGAGAGAGTGAGTGAGTGAACGAATGTACCATATCGAATATTGCATTATAGATGTTTGTCTCTCTGTGGGAGCGGCGTGTTTTCGTTTTCATACTTCGATTTCATTTTTGTTGTTTTTCGCCATTTCGGGTACAATTTCTCCGTCTCTTTCTCTCTGTCATCTCACTTTAGGCTTTTCGTACGTTTTTATTGCTGGCATATTGTTAGCCGTGTGCCAACAGACGCACATTGTTATGGTGTATCGCACTTTATTGTCAATATGCTCAATACGGTTTTTGCTCAGTTTAACCGATATGCGATATTATTTTTTGTTCACTGTTCGGTACATTATTTTGTCGACTGTGATACACAGGTCGACGATGCTTCTTGAAAGTGTATCAGCAACAAACAACAACCCTCATAGATGCAAAGACAACAAAAAAATGCATAAATTTACACAACAATAAATATATCAATACCGTAATTCACATATGTGTGCTTGGGAGCTTGGGCATATTGCATCGAAAACCATATTCGATATCGTTCGGTTCTTTACACCACTTCATCGTTGCATATATCAGGGAGACACACACACACAGAGAGAGAGAGTGTGAAAGATTGGGAGATTGGGAAAAACAGAGAAAGATATGACAGTTGCGTCTATAGGATTTTCGGATGAAATTGGGTTGTGCAAATCGGCGAAGAAAATGTAACAGTTGTTACAAGCAAACCGCACCATATCGCATTCACTTGAATGTGAGAGCATATTGATTATGTTCTTGGAATACAAATTGCGGTATGACTTCAGCATATTTGACTCTTTCGACTAACTATGATGATATGACTACAACGGCAACGGCTACGGAGACCTTCATTCTGCCCATGAAACACATTTCCGCTTATCGAATTTCTATAGTGAAACAAACATGGTTAGACATTGGAAATGGTTCGAATGCACAATGTCCTAAAATATATTCGTAATAAAGGCATAAACACCAAACAAAACACCACATTTACGTGCATTGTCTCTAATTCACTCTTTTCTTTCATATGCACACACTCTATTCTACATGTTTGTGTGAACACTTTTTTTTTTGTCTTTCTATCTTTATCTTGCTCTCGGAAATGTCGGCGTCATCTTTATTTACTTTGTGAAAATTGTTTCCGTTTTTCTGTGATTGGAAAATGCCTTTCGATTTAATAAGTCAACTAAAATCTTCAACAAATAGATATAAAACTAGATAAAATGCAGTCAAGCAGATTAAAAGAACTTTGTCTACGTTAATAACGAATTAGAGTGATGTTAATCAGTTGATCAATTCCAACGTCAACATCATTTTGATTACATTATGGACGATGATGATAGCGACAACAACAAATATATTGTGTTGATTAATAACTTGAAATCGTAAATATTCAATTTTCGATGCATCGCACAGAATCACTATGATGTCTGTATGCATTTTTATTTTGGTTTATAGCTTTTAACGATGTCATCCATTAACTTATGCGCTCCGCGCGTTACGGGAAACGATTTTTTGTTCACACTCCAAGTAAATTTTACACAAAAAAAACGTCATTAATGAAAATTCAATAATTGATTTCGAGTGCTAGGACTGTTCATAAATCATAAATTCACCCTTTTATTGTGGTGATAAATGAATATGTGCTTGTGTGTACTGTGTATTCAATACTCTTTTTTTATTCCTATCAATCGTCCAAGTGGAATGTTTCACACATCACTCTTTTCCTACTTTAACCTGCCGTGTACAGTGCATATAAAGTTGAATAGGAAAACCACTTTTCTATTTAAAAAAAAATATATATATATCCGGTGTTGTTGTTCGTCATAAGGCTGGCCAAAATATATTCAGAGCGAATTGAAAGTTGCCAGACGCTTCATTTATCGCTACTTATTTCCTTCATTGAAATGTCATTTTTCGACTCGTTCAGGTTATGATTTGGTTCGTTTTTTGGCCGGCCTTAGTTTGTCGTTCACCATTTTCTTTTTCATTCATTTCGCTTCGACGATTTACTCTGCATTAATTGCTCGAATACTCATTTCATGTTATGATTGGTCTTTAAACGGGGCTAAAATGATTGATTTCTTTTGATTAGAAATTCACTTGTCGCCTTCGGCTCTCGTTTTTGCTCGTCGCTTCATATCAATAACAACGATGATTTATTGAATGTTCTGGTCAAAGGAGTTACTCAACTCAAATTGAGATGAAAAATCAATAATATTACTCATACCCGACAAAATACACACATACACACAGAGTAATTGCCATATTTCGAAACGTTGATTTTCCAATTTCACAAAAACCTCAATCGATTTTGCAAACAAGCACATTTACAATATACTCCAGCATGCCACCGCACCGCATTTGAAAAACTTTTCTTGTATATCCATTAAATAGTGAAAATCCATCTGTGGTATGTGTTATGAACGCAAAGCATTTCAGTTGGGGATCAAAATATGATTGAAACCATTGAACAAATATTACATTTCATTTATGAATCATACTACAGATTGGACCCAAAGAAATATTCAATGTTTGCATACATGCAAAACTTTCAAAGATCTTACACAACTTTAATGGCAATTTACGACAGAAAACTGAATCGATCAAATTCAAGTATTTCACATTATGCTTGTCGTTCGACCAGCACTTTTTGAAGAGAATTTCCTTCCATATAGCCACATTCACAGTTAAATAACACACGCACAAAGGGAGAGAGAGAGAGAGAGAGAGAGAGAGAGAGAGAGTGAGATAGAGAGTAAGTAAACAATTTCGTTTGTAGGGCAATAAAACAGGCGTGAGATGAAGCGACCAAAACAGTAATTCATCAATGTTTCATGAACTTAATCGCTCGCTGTATTTCTGTATGGCAACACATGCGGAAAGCGAATGATTTATCCATTGAATGATTGACTTCACTTGATCTGTTCACACTTCTATGTGACTAATCTCCCTATTGGTTTCGGCCGAAACTACACAATTTTGCATGACGCCAACTTATTCAACCAGAAAGCAACGATTGATGACATGATGGCGAAATGGAAAATAAACATCCATGCGTATATGGCATAGGAGAAGAGCTAGACACACACACATACAATAAAAAGAATGAGTAAATTCAACAGCAAAATCACAACTCTATTTCCGATGCTACAAAATACACTTTTTAAAATGTTTTCATGTGCTTGTGTCTAAGTGTATGCTGTAGAATCACAAATTGTGATTTACAACATTGAACGATTGACTTGGTTGGTCACAATTAAAATGCATTGCTAACGATCGAAATTATCACTCAACCAACCATCTATAACAACGACTTCGATGATGACGTTGATGATGATGATGACAAAGACGACGACGACGACGACGATAACGGAACGTCTGTGTGAATTTGCCACGACAACCGAGATTTGTTTAGTGAATTTTCTTCTGTTCTTTTTTGTCACGTGTCATTTATATTATTTACATGTCATTGCCTTTTTGAGTTGCTCCATGTGGTTGCTTTGGAGTTGAATGCAAATATTAAGATTCTATCGATCCATTCAATTCCATACGCTTGCCGAAATTGATATATATGTATATAATATTCGGTGTGTGTACTTCGTTTTCAATTTAGTTTCTTTTTGTGGCTTCCGTCGAAAGTTGCACGTTTCTTTTTTTCGAATTCATAGAAAAATAGAACGCTCAACAATGCCATCGTAAGGCGTAAGCTAAACCAAATGAAAATACCGGAAAAAAAAGTCTTATCTTATTCAATTTACCGCAACTCGATAAATGTGTTGTATATGCCATTATCGCGAATCGAATAATGTGTGTTTTTTTATTCTTTTTTATTTTTGCTGCGAATATCGGAAGCATTGAATGACGTTACTCTTTGAAAATGGCTTCATTTGCGAGGTAACAATGTAATATTTCTCGATTTTCAATTTTTCTATCGTCTTGAAAATTGCCGTGTTTTCGATGTGCTCTTTTATGTTCTTTTTTTATATTTCATCATTTAATAGAACGCAGTAAAATGTGGCTGTGTTCAATCATCGTATTAATCTCATTTGATTCACAGCAATAGAAATCCATTACACAATTTTTGGCTGAACCGATTTTTCTAGATTGTTCAAATGTCAGCGGAAAATGTTATTTGGTCATAATAAGTTTCCATTTTCAATGAATCTGCTTTTGGCAGATTGCGTGTGGCAGAACAGTAATACGGCCTCTCCATGTGAAGTGAACACAAAAATTCCTAAAATCGAATGTTTCCATCAAGAGTTTCGTAAACAATTCAAAAGTTCAATAATCGTTCTGAAGGTACCAAAATGGTGGTATTTTCTTATAAAATACATATAAAATAGCTCAATTAAAATACCCGTGCAACCAAAATAGAAACGAAAAGAACAATGACCGTCGATGAAAACGATGGAAACTTCGCGATCCTATCGAACATCGTTATTCAATTTGATGTGAATAGATTATTATTAAGAATCGACTCGCTTTCGAGCAGGTACATCAATTGGACGAAAATGCTATAATTTTTCGCATAGCCATGGAAACCGACAGTCTTAAATGGTTTCGTATAGTAATTAAAACGGAAAATAATTATTTGCTATCTGATTGTTGAAGTGGATGAAGCACCACCACCAACAACAACAACAACTAAAATACAAGCTAAGAAAGTGAAAATGTATACGATGTATTTGCTTTCGATTGAAACTGGTGTTTATTTTGCTGAGAGCGCTTAATTTGCCGTTTTGCCGTCGTTTCCGTTTAAAAGGTATTGACCAAAAAATTAACGAGAAAATTTGGAATTTTGCATTAAAGTCAAGTGGAAATAATAACTTCATACCTTCAATCATGGCGCATTTTCACCTAAACATCAACATTTTTCTCACATTTTCACGTGTCTTTATTTTCATCTACATTTTTTTTCACACTTTATGTGCACTTGTGTTCTCATGAGTTAGTCACAATACATACTCATTACTTTCTCATGTACACTTTCAACATTTCTTTCTTTCTTTAGTTTCTAAATTTTCTCCACTATGTTTGCTTATTTTTTTATTCATCGTTTACAATACAACACCAATTATTTTACATTAGTTTTTATGATGACATTAAAACTAATAGATTTTAATAAATTTGTAAATTACCTCTCGGGAGATAAACTTGATAAAACATAATGAATGAGAGGTTGCCAGTTTAATCACTCATGTGCATTGCAAATTGCAATCACAAAATTATATGTTACATAGGAATTTCATTAGTTTTATTACTGCAATATCATGCAAATTTATTCCATATACATTTTTTGTCAAGATATAGGAGTTTTTAGTTGAACAGAGTTTTACAAAACTTTAGGCTATATCATTTTATTTATTTTTGATTTTGGATTAATTTTATAATTGAAAGACATTTAAAATGAAAAGAAATATCCATCCGACCGTTTTTGGTTTGTTTGCATCTCAAATAGGGACGCTATCGACTTGAATACAGCTTACTCACATCATTTTTGAACGTTTTTGAAATACAAACAAATCACGTCTGAAGTATAACCATATTTCGCTCATGCTATTCTGATAATAATTCTTCAGTTTAAATGAATAAAAAAAAATATTCGCCCATTGGAAAAGTGGCAAAAGTATAATTTGTTTCTATTTCTTATTTTGTAATAAATATTTTTTTTATATTTAAATCCATACCACGAAGCTCTCGAATTTTTCAAATATTTCAAGGTTACTGCAAATAATGAGATTGGTTATTCATTGTGATCTTGTTTAATGATGAGTAAGGAAGCGCACGCGCCCTGACGTAATTTCAACAATTGTTAAAACTACTAAAAACTATTGAGACTGAATTTTACTTCATTTTATCCTTAAAAAAAACGGATGGCAGAGCATTATGTGCTTTAAATTGATATGAAAACGTATACACTCGTTGAACATTTAAAATGTATTTTTTTTTTTGTTCGATGTCGTTTATGGAAATGATTTTTTGTCGATATCGATGCATCAGCACATAAAATGGCGTGAAATTGTGACTTTCAAGATATGAGTTTGGTAGTCGGTGTTATTGTTGTTGATGATGCACACCAAAATAGTCTTTGTGAACTATATTTTCGTGTTGTGCACAACCCTAACCTTTTGACATTCAATTACTCACGGCACGTCAACACGCGAATGAGATTAGTTTAAGGTGAACGCAGTCATGCTGAAATAAATGCATAAGACCATTGGATATGTCATTGACTTATATCAATAACTGAATAATAAATGATCGAATATGAAGACGACAACAGCAATGCCGTACAAACCATGGTATGTATCAAACATTCACCCCTTGCCCACTCTCCCGCTCTCTCTCTCTCTCTCTGTCTCCATCTCTATCTCTCCATTTTTCTCTTTCATTCGTTCACTTTCATGCGCTCTTTCATATAATACGCGGCACTCTCTACTGTACGACAACCTATAATCCAAATTGTGTGTGTACAACGAACTAATAAAGCTGCACATACGCTGGTTGCATTTTGCCGAGCGCAGCCATTTTCAATGGGTTCATTGTAATTTTTCACATTTGCATATCTTATATTCCAACTTGTCTTCTCATCTCGACATCGTGCAATACAAGAGAGAAGATCAGTGAGAACAGAAAACGATATAGAGTGTGGATGGAAACGAGATGGAGCGAGTAAAAGACGTGATGATGATGTTTGTGCTTGTGCTTTCTCGCTTCGTCTTTTCCGCTTAAATCAATTTCAATAATTTTTAATACAATTCCCTTCGCAAAGTCACTCACATCGAATGCAAGTCAGACTCATAGTAAGCTACAACAAAGCAACAGTGACGCGATGCTTTTTTGATGCGAATGCGATATACAAACGAAAATGGGTTGTGTACATGATTGAGCACAGACTTAACTGATCTTTTCTGAATATGAAATGCTTTTAATATGTGTTCACATAATTAAATTTCTGTGCGAAATTTTTGGTATAAACGCCGACAGCTCAACTTCGTAAATGTTGAATAATTTGCACACATTTACAATAATTGCATTAGTATTTCAGTACTGAAATAATTGTAACAAATCTGTGTTAAAAATTCAGTCCTATTTAGCGGAAGAACAGCAAAAATGAAATAAATCAATTTAAAAATCGTTATCAAACATTTTCACATTTTCATTCAATCACATTTTAACATTATAAATATATGCATTTCGAATTGGAATTGTACATTTTTTTTCAACAGCACCGCATTCGATAAAAAATAAATAAATAAATTAGATTTCAATCTTACCGAAGACATACAACCCTATAAATAAATCAATTACTGACTTCTGAATTGGTAAAATTGATTAACGCTCAATGTATAGACATGGCACTGGTTGAATGAATGTTCATGGCCCAAAGCAGCAGGTGTTTTCATTTCGTGTAGAAAGTTTACATCATAGCGCATGCATAATAAGTTATTGCATAGGGCCCCATATGTTTGTGCATCTTTGCGTGCTTTTCTCTCTCCGTCTCTCCCACTACCTCTTTCTTTCCCCTCTTTCCATGCATGTTAGCATGTTGTTTTTGATTTTATGTGCATGAGAATAATTTCAGCTCATTAGAGAACGTTTATTATTCAGGCTGGAAAACAAGCAATTGCTTGAAACTCTTTGGTTTCAATTAGATGGTATCTCAATCTATAAATAATTCAGGCATTTGAAAGAGAAATTTGACGGTTTCTATGTAGTGAAATGCGGGTATGTACTAGTGGTTGAATTGTGGTTAGAAGATTTAACGCATTTCTTTGTTGTTTCTTTTTCTTCTTTAAATTATCTTGTCTATCAAATGGTTTAGCTGCGCACAACGCACGCGGTTATTAATTACAGTGATACAGTGGAGACGATAATTTGTCTTGCGTGTGTGTATGTAAAGTGTGGAGCGTGTGTGTGTGTGTGCCAAACAGTCAATTATGAACAACACAATGTGCACATTTTCCGCACAAGCTAATCGTCACACCGTGTACCGCCATCGAATAAGTCTGGAACTTTCAATTTCGAGATTTGTCTTCGTTAAATTCATTGCGTGAATGTGATTTCACTCGTGTTCGATAACAAGATTCACGAATATGTTTTGTTAAATTGTGTGATAAGCACGGCCAATTTATTTGCAACTAATTCGCAGTCAATCTACATTGTGTAAGTCGATGACATTTAATTGAGTATTAAATCAATCAAATGTACACATAATTCGTTATGACCTTTATTTGAACTAAGAATCAGAATGTTGATTAAACACGACCAAACAAATTCAGATTTACCATCATTATATATTTTGGTTGGATTTTCGCCATTCATATTCGTCTTATGGCCAGCCAACGAAAAACTCTGCCGCCGTCGCGATAAACCGAGACGGAAACGAATTTGGTTGATAACACAACCGAAACTTATAGAAAAATGAATTTTCACTTAGTTATTAGTCATAAACCTTATAAAATATTATAAGAAGCGTGCGTATTTATATGATCATTATCAATTGGAGGCGGGGGGCAATTCTTGAGCTCACGAAAAAGTTTGTTTTTCGACTAGATGTATCGGGGATGGACAAACAATAAACCGAGCCATCATCAACTTGATTAGTTATACTAATTTGAGTAGTTTACTTTATATTTCGTGTGCAATTTATCGGGTCGTAAACCAAATAACTTTTGAGCGCAATGTTGATTTTCGCCTTGCGTTTCATCGTATCGGAAATTCCGGTTCTCAATTTTCTAGTTAATTTTTTCTCTCTCTATTGAATAGGTCGCATTTTCGATAGTTAATTGCATATCGAAACAATTTTCACGTCTAAATGGACGTTTCATATTCAAATGTGATGGTTTTGAAAATTACTATTTAGTTACGTTGATGATATTAATCAACACACAATCCATGCGATACCGCATGCATTTGATCGTCGATATTCAAAACTATCAACACATTTCTACACATAATTTAATGTGCGCTGTAGTCGGTGGTATGATATACATGTACAAATCATGAACATTTTGTTTTAATTAAATGTGATTAGCAAAATCTGACAATGTGTTACATTGTATGTTTGCATAAAATATCGCTGATTAATTGAATGAAATTTTATTTCGGCTTTGATCCGAAGCTCCGATAAATCCCAATCGATTGACCAATTAAAATTGAAAAATGCAAACGAAAAAGGATGCATCAAGTGTGGCTGCATTTACATTGTTGTGAAGCAAATTCAATATAAACAATGTATGTATCTATTATTTTACCATCAAAAGAAAATTCGAATGAAAATTCGAAATAATTCAGATTTTGGATGTGAGAGTTCCGTACAACGGTTGAATAAACAGTATATAGAACCGCAAGCCGACATGAATGCACATTTGATAGCTATTAGAAGATTATAAATGAATGTACGATTCGATGCTGCATCTACAGCGAATAAAATAAGCGGCAGACAAAAACGGAGGAAAAAACGAGAGTAATACATAAATGCGCACCGTCTCTAAATCTCCACTAATTTGCCAGCATTTCAGCATTAAAATCTATGCTTATTTATGTACTCCAAGCAAACAAATTAAACGAAATTCAGACAAGGTAGCTTGTAGTTGAAGTGGAATATTTTATTTTCACAATATACGAGATTATAAATGTTATATTCTATGGAAATATGGTGCACATATCCCATTCAATTGCAATCGTTATGATTTATTGTAGCAAAACATTATTGAATCGCTTATCTTACCGGATTTTGCCTAATTTTCAGTGATACTCAAAGAACAATGCACATCATCGTATTGAATAATATTCCCAATGAAATCATTTATGGCAGCACTTACACAGTGCAAAGCTGCTTAAATGTTCCTTTTGCCGATTGATTCAAATATTACCATTTTGCTTTTAATGAGTTTTCAATCGTTGCAAATCGTGACTGAAAGAGAGAGAGAGAGAGAGAGAGAGAGAGAGAGAGAGAGAAGGCATGAGAGAATTCATGTTTTACATTTCATTTGCATTGATTTGGATTCATTATATTTTAAGCAATACATAGATTGATAATTATAAAAAATATTTTCATCGAAATTGGATACCTATTGATTTCAATGTTATTCAATAATACTCTCAATTGGCTGCTCAAATTAACCGGAAATAAAGCGAAGAAATTGTATTTAATTTGCATTTGAAACACATATGTTATTAATACAGCTTATATGAAATTTAGAAGACTTCCAAATATTCGTTCTAGATAAAGAAGAAACGACTGTGATTTTAAATTTAACCGTGGTGCGGCCCACTTGAATGCGATAATTTGTTATCAATATGCGCGTAGGAGATTCAAAACCGAGGAAAGATTAAGCATTACGGTAAGAAAACTTTAAATAAAATATATATTATCCATCCGGTGTCTTATCGGCGCTTTTTCAATGTTTCATTACTCTATACAAATGAATAAGTTTTCTACTTGCGTCTTTTTTGCCTTTTCTTTCGCCGATTAAATTATACGCTTTTCAAAAGAATCTCTATTGTCTTATAGATATCAAATACCCATTAACAAACGCATAACTTGTGTTATAATACGTAATTTAAGTGCAAAAATAAAAGAACGATTCGAATAAAAGAGGTGTGCATCTTATACAACAATTGAATGAATAGAAATGAGCTTTGAAATGGTTGGAAAATTAAATCCCAGTGACAAAGTCGGTAGCTGTACCATAAAAACAATGTAATAGATAGATTAAAGCTAAGCCAGTACATAAATACAGTAATTGCTTCATTACATCGAATCCCTTCAATCGATGTTTTTACGATGTTGGATATTAAATGATAAAAAGGCGACTGTGTCAGACATAAATACGCGTAACTCAAAACCAAAATTAATATGCAACGTCTAAAACAACTCAAAAACCATTTGCGCGTTTTGTCAGTTCACATTCAATAGACGTTCCAAATGAAAGAGATAAAGAAGAAGAAAAAAAAACACTTTTAAGTAGTGGCTTCGGATGATCCGAACAATTGCGCCTCACTTTACGTTTGCAAAATTACTTGTGCTCTGTGCCCAATTTCATTTTCATTTTGTTCATTATTTCAGTTGAAATGAGCTTGGTGTCCGGATTTTCACCTTGAAACATTAACAACAACATTTAGTTCACCTTTTAAAACTTCTTCTTTCTCTTGATTGAAGTTAACTTTCGAAGGTTGTTTTTTTTTTAAATTCTTTGGACGATGATCAACGCTGTGATAAAAGAATGAGAAAGAGTCGATTTATCCACAGTGTCACAAATTTAAATGAATAATGTGCAGCACTAACAACCAAAACATCGTGTTTTTCGACTAAAATGAAAGGCCGCTACCAAAGGTCTAATGCATATGTAAAGGAATCGTTGGGAATAAAAATGCTTCGAGAGAAGAAAAAAACTGTAAAGCTGTTTAATAAATTCATGTATTTTTTAGTTGTTTTCTTTTTAGTTATTTTAAGAGTGGATTTTATTTTTCAATGACTCAAATGAAGTCATGTGGGCTATTCTGAGAGCAAATTCCTTGGTTCTTTGCCATAACTGTAAATGAAGTGGGCGATAAATTGAATGCAAGCTCAATCAAAGCTTAAGATATTTTTTTCATTTCAAAAGTTCGATCTCATTTGACTTTCTCGCTCGAAAACTTTTCTCGGAAAAGTTTGTTTTTTCGTCTTCTTCTTCAAAAACAGCTTATTAGTATAATATTTGAAAAAGTCGCGGCAAATTATTTGACTCGAATGAACTTGATGAAAACCAAGATTAAGAGGGTAAAGTGCGCCGATGTTTATTCCATTCCGCTATATATACTTTTTTTTCAGCTAATTTTATTATGTCCACTTTGTTTGGGCCGCAGAATTCACATCATCAAAAGATCTTTTTACACGCGAAATGTATTTTCATTTTCTCTTTTTATGCTACGTTCTTTTTTTTGCTTTTGTTGCTGTTCTCTTTCTCTCATTTGTTTGTCATGAAAATGTACTGTGAAACATAATACGTGGATGCTTATCGGTGTGGATGATGAACGTGAAAGAAAGTAATTACTCCGAAATGAATATATTTCGAGTAAATTCGTATCACGGATTTTGAATCCATAGAATGTCCGCTTTCAGATTTTACTTCATCATTTGTTGTTCATATCTTATGGGTGGCGAAATGAGTACGACGAGAAATGAGGCGAAAATGAAACATAGAAGGACATAAACAAGGTCCTTCGTTCCACAAAGATTCACAAAGAAAAGTTGTAATGAGCCATCGACATTGAGTGTTATATTACATACGATGATGATGGTATCTTTTGATATTTTTTTTTTTTTTGAATTCATTTAGTCATCTTGCAAAGGTTCACTCTTGTGTCTGTGCAATGTGCGATTATCTTTCCCTTTTTTTGTTATTTTTATAGCAAACAAATTTTCTCAAGCCGTCTTTTCTTTTCAATTTGCACGTTTATTGTTTTGACACCCGATTCGTGCAAGAGAGTCAAGTCTCACAAATAATATCGAATCAAATGACAACGACAAATGCAAACCAACTCTTCAATCATCATTTAATCGCAACGCTTTATGAAACAATACATTTAAGCCGTGCTAAGTACACCGAAAAAAAAAATGAAAGCAAAATTTCAAAGAAGTGTTGATCAAGGAGAAAATAATTCTCGACCAACAATTTAAATGCTGAATCCATTTCCATTTATTACTCTCAACTCTTGATTGCACCTTTTCTTATTCTTTTTCATTTTGAAGTGATGAGAGGGAAAAAAGTGATTTTCTAATGACCATAATAATGAGAAATGCTTTTGATTTACCAAAATATACATAGTACAATGATTTTAATTGCTGGATTTAACTTTGAATTGTTATATTTTCTTTCAAATCTACATTTACATAAACTTTTCAATCGAAATGTAAATCCTGTTCGAGGGAATTTTCATGCATTACGGATAAATAATGAATAGTAGTAGGAGGAGGGAGATATAGGGAAAGAAAGTGAGATGATGGATTTTGCACTGAAATAAATTCTCATTATTTCAGCAAATGTGTTGTGTTTACATAATACAGCTTATGAGTCAGTGAATATGCGTTCATCATTGTGGCATCGATAAGTCAGGCACCAATCGGCTTAAGTCATAAAACTACATGTTTTGTATCGATAGTAAATGGGTTTTAATTCATTAAAAGAACGCCATTGTTACGAAACGATCGGTTGTTAAACACATCAGATGGACGGCTTCAATATATACACCACTACACACTAGTTACCAAACTACAAATATGATTTGGAATGTAACGCCGTACTGTAAATATTGGAAGCGCATTGATAGGCGGAAGGTGTAGATCAATGAATAAAAGTTCATTTATGCTTTTTGAATAATACTGGACGGCACCGATTGGAATTAGGAATATTCGAAATATTTTTCGACAATGCCCAAGTTCACATTGTATTGAATGGTCGAGTTTTGTGGGTGTATATTTTGAAACAGCTCAGCAAAGCTCATGAATTATAAATTCAAGAGATAACAACATCCATTGGTAATTTTTTTCAACTCACCATCCACATTTTTTCGGAACAATTCGAAATCGGATGAAGAAAAGCGCACAATAAACGTGTGAAAACAAATGGGAAATCGATGCAATGGCATTCATTGCTATTTGCCATTCACGTAAATGTGTAAGCCTATGATGGAAAATGAGACCGACGATTTTTGAACGTAAACAACACATGCATCGTTCATGCGTTGAAACTATTTGTTGTTGCTGTTTTCGGTGGTGGTGGTGCTGATGGTGTTGGTGTTGTATTGTGTGTATGCCATATTTTTATCGCCTCGCTTTTTGGCGGTATCTATTCTTCTTTGTTTGCTCGGATATTTTTCTATATTTATGATTATAAAACCAACAAACACATATTCAGAAATTCGTGAATTTATGAGAGTCATGCATTGGATTCAGTGCACACCAGCCAATGTTGTCATTTAGAAAACATAAAACGCATATCTAACAGAGAGAGAAACACGATCAAAGACATGCATCCACGTCGAGAGCGAATAAGAGTGAGAAAGAGAGGAAGAGTGATTGAATGAAAGGACAAAACAAAAAGGTTCATACAAAATAAAACTGAAAAAAAAAAAAACACACACACAAATCTCCACAAAATGGATAAAATGAGGCGCAATACAGCTGTGAACATAATACGTAAGGGGGTATAAAATATTGTATAAATATAATCTGTACACACATTCATATGCGTACACACTCACATACACCCGCGCGCGCAAACAAACAAACAAACAAAAATATCATAAAAAACGGGACAGAGAATGGAAAAACCGATGCTATTAAAAACTTATGTATAGAACAGACTCAGTGAAAATGACTTAGTTTTTATTTCAGGCACGACATCACTTTTGTAATGGGCTTTTATTTTGGGAAATGTATTTTATTTTGAAATGCTATGTGCCGATACGATTCGCACAAAAAAAACTCTATCACTCTCTCTCCCTTTCATTCGGCGTACATTGTAGATCCTTCTAATTGTGATGCATTGAATTGTAATGTATACCAATTCCATAATTCAGTTTAACAAGTTTGCAGACATATTCACGGCTTTCATCGAACCACCAAAGTATCATTTTACAAAAAAAAAAACTCGGAAAAAAGTTTGGCAGCGTATAAATTTTGAAAAAAATTCAGCCATGAGCTAAAAATGAACAACAATTCAATCGCAGTGAAAAGAAGTGAGTGGGGCCAATTGATATTGTTTCTATTTTGGTCTTGGATTGCATTGATTCTGTGAACAGTGAACATGCATATGATGAGTTGGTAAAAAGTTCTCCCTTTTTCTTTCTCTCTCTTCATGCGACTTCAAACGCCAGCAATCTCGATTATACATAATAAATAACATATTCAATGGTTAAAAATCATAGGCCATTGTTTATTTTCTACAAAATGTGTTTCATTTTGAAACAATACCCAAAGAGTACACACATAATTTTGTTACTCAATGGTTCGTTCACTCACTCACTTACACACTTGATTCACTTGAAAACTTCATGCTGAATTAATATTTTCCCGGTTACTAATGTAGCTAACGGAGTTTTTTCAGTGTTGGTTGTTGTTGTTATTTTAAACAAGATATTCAGTTTGTAGCCGCTATATGGCCTATTCGTCAACCCAACAAATCAGATGCGAATAAAAAAAAATGAAAATAAGTGCAATGTACAGAGAAAGTGTGTGTGAGGAACACACCCGGCGATAGTTAATATTTGATGTTTATTTTGCAACGCCACCTAACTTTGCATACTAAACAGTAAATTATTCGGCGAAATCAAAAACATTTTTTATCGATTTTAAGTTACTTAAAAGAAATAAAATGTTGTTCAATAGATTCGGGATTGCTGGTCTTGTGGCTTATTTGATGACATTTTTTGCAATTTCAGCATCACAACAGCATTATTTTGGCGCTATGAGACGGCGCTGCTGATAGATACCATATCTATATGGAATTATCGGCCGATGGTTGGTGAGAAAAGAATATGAGGAATATACGTAGATTGAAATGAAATTGTCAGTATACAAGCGATGCATATGCTAACTGCTTTTGGCTGAATTTTTATCCGCTCTCACTCTTCTATTTATAACAGAGATTTCATTTCACTCGTCGCTTATACATTTACAGCAAACCAAATGGAGTGCACAGTTTTATGGAAATAAAGCCATCGAAATAAAATCAGAAAAATGAAAAAACGACAGTTCGTTCGTGCTGTGTTTGTATGATGTTTTTTTTTTTTCATATACTATGCACTGCCCGTTTGCCCATTCAGCAAGTATGAAAATTTGGACGCGCGTATGTGTGTATGCTTGTGCATTGTATCCAAAAAGCGCACATCATAACATCTACACATCTCACCGTTTGCAGCGATCGTCCTTTCTATTTCACGTAATATGCGAATATGAAATTTCATGTAAAACGAGACAACGGTACTAAATGACGTTGTCTTTGCAAAATGCTTGTTATACATTATTTGTGTGGTAGTATGTGCGCGGCCGGCGACAATACGGCTACATAATACAATTATTATGCGAAAATGCAATAGTTGCTGCAATGGCCATTGCAAAAGAGATGAGGGTGGTGAAGATATTCTCATCGAATCGATTTAAAAAGAAGCGCACAGGACATTCGGGTAATGGCGATCGTAATGGCCGTTAGATGTAATGTAATGCATAAAATGCAATGTTATGCATCCGCTTTTATGCATATGTGAAAATGCATGAGCCACAGGCACTATACTCTCTTTTTTATGTGTTTGTTGCGATGCGTTTTTTTTTCACTCTCCGACTTTGCTTTGCTCGTTCATTTTCACATACACACATGCAAATTCTTTGATTTTTACCTACCCCTCCCCAAAAAAAAATAAGTTTTAAATACGATAAAAACTATTAGCATTGCTGTGTGACTGTTTTGCTGTTCGATGTTCGCTATTCACAGTATGGCGCGCCAACAAAACCGATATATGTTATTTTGCAGTTTTTAATCGACCATGGTGTATGCAATGAAATATTACCTCGACTAAAAAATTCATCTCACACATTCACAAAACGCGACGAATATGAGAGAAAGAGAGAGAGAGAGAGAGAAAAAATCTGTGGTAAACACAGTCAGCCAACAACGTGGAATAAAATAAAACTTCAAAATAATTGGCAAACGACAACAACAGTTAGCTGAAACCGAAACAAAAGCTCAATGTAGACACTGACTCTCATTTACATACACGCGGATTGGTATGCAGAATACCAAAAAAAAAATCTGTATATATATGGACAAACGCGCACATATAGCACAGCACATAGGCAGTTAACACTCCTGCAAGCGATATCAATATCGCGCAATGTGAAGCAACAGCATGTAAACGACATCAGCAATTACATTATCAACAAACTCATGCGGATTTAATTTTAATTTGGCAAATTAAAAACAATTACTTTAATGAGTATGTCATTATCTATCCGCCATCAAAAATGCGCGTTTGTTCGCATTTGTTCACACAGTTTTCGTATGACTGGTTCAATGCGAATGAATGGCTACAAGGGATACGAATACACAAGAGTAGAGTTGGTATATGTACATATATTGAATGCATTTACACGCAACAAGACCGTGTGTGCGATTTACTCGTGCTGTGCCTACCATTGATAGTTCGCTGGAATGTTCAATTCAATCGTAAAATGAAGTGATTCCATGCAAAGGAGATTCGCGGTTTCTATTCGAAATTATATATTTTTTCGATTTGAAGCGATTTTTTTGGCATGAAAATAACAATGCGACGAATACATAGCGCTACTACCAATGTCCCCCTTTTTAATTTTTGCTCATTGCGATTTGTCTCAATTTTTCAATTTGTAAAATTTTTGCTGCTGGCGTTTTCAACAAAATTCTATATAAAAAGATTGGCGTTTTTTTAATCGTTATATTGCCGATGGGCTTTGGCGGATGTTTTTTTTTGTTTTTACCGCCCACACCCAGAAAAAATCATTTGTATTTTTTACCTCATGCTCTTTTGTCTTTGTTATGCGTCAAAAGGACATACATTATTATGCATTTCTTTTGCCGATAGCAACGTATATTTGGATAAATATGACAGAAACCTTGATGATGATTTTACGTGTTTATAAAATGGATGCGTTTCTCTTTTTTTTTTTTTGAATAAATTCACGCTTGGATAAAATCTCTTTTACACTCACACTCCCGATTTCTCGCTATTTTTTGACAAATTTTGAGCGTTGAACATCCATAAATGCTCATCGAATTTGCGCATAAATATTTTTTGGTAAATTTATCGCTTAACCGAAAACTTCATTAACGCCAAAAAGGCCGCAGCATCAATTATATTAATAGCATTTATTAATTAGTTTAGGTTATTGTTAAAAAGCCATAACCAAATGCATGCCTCATTTGATATCAAATTCAATTTTTGTGGACTATACCTCCTCTTCGTCTCTCACACCGTCATCACATCCATTTTGCAGTAGTTGTTGATATCATCATCATCATTATTATTTTTGATTTTTGGATAAATTGATGTGAAAAAAAAAACTATAGATAATGCAGCGGCATCGGATGAAATGTAATTCAAGAGCAAATCCATAAAAATTTAAACGAACGAACGCACTTGGTTTATCAAAACATTTTAATTTCTAATGAAATTGAAAACCAACCGAAAATTGAAAACCTATGGGCTCTTCACCTCCATCTCCCCACATGTATCACACGGTGGTGCGCTTTAAAATTTATTAATTATCAACACGGTTTACATTAGATTGTATATTTTCTATGAAATTTACCGAACAACAGTAATGGCGTGGCTATATAAAGCTAAATTCTGAAATAATATGAAGCAAATGAAAGAAAAAAAGATTCCCCTGCAAAACATAAAAAGGAACATGCAAACAACATTGAATCTCAACTCTGACTTATAAGCCGACTTTGTTCGAAGATGTATCCAATGAGGACAAAAGTCGCCATCATCAAAGTTTGCGCTGTAAGTTGTCAGACTAAAGTAGAAAATGAAAATATGAAAGGTTCGTTTACATGATTTGGATTTATAGACGATGTATTTATTTATACAGCGAAACAAAAAAAAAGAAGAATGTTTTCATCTAAATATCATAAGTCTGTGGAATTTCTCAATTCACGCGAAACAAGTGCGTCTTGTCCATCGCTTAACTCAAGGCTTTGTGTATGTGTGTGTGTGAGTGTGGGTGCGCAATGAATACGGTTGGTCGTGCCCATTTCGATTCTTCGGCGTCGATGCAATGAACTTTCGTTTATGTATGAATTTTATTTTTATTCACATCATAAATACAAATTTGATGAAATTTAATAACATTTTGGTGTATTGTGGATTTTTATGGTTTGGTGAAACCAAAGCGACGTTTGTTTTTGTTCGGTGCTTGATTCGTGTGTCGAGACAGCATTTTATTTAACATGGTATGCAACTTAGCGATCCAACAACATCATTACAGAAGTACACACGTATAACACACACTTCTATCATCCAAAAATGTCCAAGAGAATGTGAATCAAACAAAATACAACCGATCCAAAGGACAAAAGAATGCGAAACGAAGCACACCGCGCATACTTTGGCATAAAAGATTGGCAAACACTGAAAAACAACATGACAATCTCAACAATATATGAGCGTCTAAATGAGAAAAATTTGTAACAGCAACACCAGCACCACCGCCGCCGCCACCACCACCAACAACAACAACGAAAAAAATTTAATCGTAAACTTTATGACTTTTCACACAAAACGTAATTAAGTGGTTAAACAAAAATCTATGCGTAACAGAAAAGTTCTTTGCAGCTTGTCTCACTTCTATCATGGCATTGTCGAGTTGTATCGCTTCGGTACGCTCCCGCGATGTCCACACTTTTCTTCATCTTTCTACTTTTTTTTTCTTGCTGCCGTTGTCACATGGCTTTCTTTTTATCCCTCCCTCTTTTCTATCACTGCCGAAACCAAGTAACTAAATAAGTTCATGAATTCACTTTTTGCGCACCGAATACATTTATAAAAGTTATTCGGTTGCTGTGTTCAACGCATTTGTATAAAAACCTTAACTACAAATAATGCGCTTACCTTCGAACAAAACAGTTTTCTTAGTTTGGTAACAAAAGCAAATTTTTCGGTGTGAAAATAATTGAATTTCTCGGCGAAATTGCGGACAGACGCGGATTCAAACTGAATGGCATTAAGAATGCACCAAAATACAATCCGTGAAAGCGCGAAAAATAAACACATTTTCAAAATGCACAAAACAAAAGTGTAACTATGACAAAGTCGAAAAAGGTGTTGACTTAAAATAAATTATATATTATGCGTGTCATCACTGATGATTTCCGACTTGTTTTCCATGCTGCGTCGTTTTATATTTTCTCTCATTTCATTTTGATCTGAAACATCAAAATAAATCAGGTCAATTGTAATTCTTCTGCATTTAATGAACAACTTAAGAGATAAAGCGAAAAGACTAAAAACAAAAATGAATAGAACCGTATATCTTCGTTTTTCGCATATAAATTATCAGTTGTTACGACTGTTGTAATGAACCGCAATAATAGTATCGTTTCTTTTTCACTGTTCAATCGAACTGTGTATTCGCTTTCTTTATCAATGCGCTTTCAAAATCATTTGGTCATCGAGGATAAAAATGTTGATTTGAAAATATTGTATGACTCTTTCGAAGAAGTTTGAAATCATCATTGAAATAAAACGGATAACATTCGCAATGAGCGAAACGATATAGGAAAATCTAGAACAAATTCAATGGTTCGAGTCAATTGTATTGGTGACATCTTTTACGTCTCAAGCTTGAGACATTTTTGACCAATGAACAAGCCCAACCCAGTTCGATGACGATCACAAGACAAAACAACAGCGAACTCACAAAACCATCAATGTGAAATACTCGAAGTTTTGGCATTGAATCGAAAACAAATGTGAATGGCTTTGGAATGAATAAAAATCTTGGAAGTTCACATTTGGTTTTTGTTTGCTGTATCTCCGTTCGGCTGCACTATACGTTTGGATGTTGTTGTTTTTTATTGAAAGACTGCCCTTTTGCTCACTGTTTATTCGAATTTTATGTGGCTTTCAAAAGAAAATGAAGAGTTGAGAATTAGAAAAATGATGACCGAATTTCCTTCGAACACTGTAGTACAGTGACTGTACCATAAACATATTTTTATAACAGTCAAAAGAGTATCGATAGCAAAGGAAGATCGAGCAAAGATATGGAAACAGAAGCAGAAGAAGAAGAAGAAGCATGAATGTACAGTGCAGATTATGATGCTGCTCAGTCGCTGATATCATAATATCGCAATTTTTATTACAGCTACTATAAATGTGCATGTAAAGTTTGTCGACTGTGGATTTAGTTACGTTCTTCGGAGATTTCTCTTTATGTTTTAATGTACTACTTGTGCAAGACAAAAATAAACCGATTCCCAATTCTCTCTTTTTATCTCTCATATGGATATATAAAAAAAAATCGTTCAGATTTTCATTTTTGTTGATTTTTTATTTCTTGAGGCCGTTTGGCAGCATTTTTTTTTTTTGTTTCATTAGAAAACTTTGTGCCGTTGTACATATATGTATGCCATATCTTTCGATTGAATGAAATGTGTGAAAAGCTATCTACTTCTGGTACAGCCGTAGAAAGATGAAGTGCATGACGATATCTTGAAATTTGGCACTTAAATTCACATATAAAATCTTTTTCAATATAAATAACTTATACTGAGTGAGAGCGATAGAGAGAGAAATAGAGAGATAGAGTATTTTTTTCCCTTTATTTTGGGTTTGTTATTTTTGCGCTTGTTTGTCTTGATGTTCTGTCGATCTATCTATTCCATACGTTGACTGTTCATTATTGTCGTCGTTCGTTTGATTTCATTTTTCTCTTCTTTTTTCGTCATTCTCTTACGCTGTATTATTTGGCTCATGTGCTTCTTTGCTTTTCGGCACAATTGAATGCGAACGAACGAATGAACCAATTGAAAATAACGAACGTGCATCGAACAACCTGTGCTCAACCAAGCCAAAAACCATTCACTTAAAGTCGGCATGTGTGTATATCTCAATGCAAACCGTATGTACAACATAGACTTGTTTTTATATTGAAAGTGGCGAAAATAACTTTGAGATACATGTGATGCTTTGGCTAAGTTTTTCTTTTTCTCGTTTGGATTCCATTATATTATATATATATGTTGCTCCTGGTTTGTACCATAATGCCTTTCTCGATTTGATTTCTTTCCACCGCTTGCATACAACTCGTTCGGCTCACATATCACAGCGAATGTCGCGTGCAGTAAGTATTACATTACAATAAACAATACACACATAAACGGCATAAGTAATTCTCATATAGCATCGACGTTGGCAAACGAATGAACCAAAACGAAACGAAGAAAAACATGTTTTACACACAAAACGAACGAAAAGTGAGAACATTGAAAGAGAAACGAAAGAACTACTGATGAAAAATACACATCGCACGTATTCCAATACCGTAAGCCGACGCTCAAAATATAAAATCGAAATCAAACGAAAGACTACTTTTGCAAAACCCATACTTTGAATGAGCCAGTATCACAAACATACACAGACAAAAACAAAACTACAAGAGATGAGAAAAAATTATTGTAGAAAAGTCTCCTTTTCAAACACAATTCGTTTCGGATGTTTTCACGATCATGTCGAATATTTTCCAAGTTATTATTCCTACATAAAACGCATGAGTTCAGGAAGTCAAATAGAGCACGTAAGGATAATTTAAAACTGATGAACGTATGTGTATGGTGTTCTTTTCATTTTTATTTTCTTTCCGTCTCTCGCTCTCTCTGGCCCATTCTGTCTTCAACATTTTGCCAAAAGTTGTGTTTTCTTTTTTTATCGTTGCTGGTTTCTTTTGTCTTTTTTGCTCGTTTGCTTCAGTTTTTTGTGTGTGTGTGTATGTATCTGCTGTATTTTTGCATTCTCGTTTCGATATGCGATTATTCTTTCAGGCATCTGCAGGTAGTTTGTATGATTTTCTCGGTATAATTCGGGCTGAATATCGTTTTGCGAAAAAGAAGCAAAAGCGATACGTAACCATCAATATATTCACATCGTTTTCGTAGACATGTGTTTGCATCACTATGCCTTCATTACATTCTCGTTCTTGAGTTGGCTTTTTTTTGCTCCCCCCTCTCTCTGTGAGGACCGTTTTTTTTTTCTATCTCTCTGTGCAATTCGCTTCGTTTTTTCTTCGAGTACCATCCTGTACATATAATGTGTGGATGATAGTTTCAATTGAATTGATTTTGTGTTTAAATTGTACGAGAGAGCAAGACGATGCACTGTGTCGATATGTTGTTGCCGGATCGTTAGTTACTTACTGCTTCATGATTTTCAAGCTAGTAAATTCAGACCAAAAATAATAGGGTAAAAGGGTTGGGGAAACGGGGTTGAAATGAAGCAAAAAATTTGGTGAAACCATCATTGTATTTAAGGTTAAATATTCAAATGCACGACCATTGTTATTGGGATTTCCTGGGATTTATGGATGAGTTTGTTTTTGATTCCCTTTTGTTTCATTCAACATTAGCATCGTTTATTCGAACATTTATGACTATGTTTTCTCAATCTCTCTTTCTCTCTCTCCATTTTCCATTTTTAAGATGTATTTTATCGAAATGGCAAACATAATGGCAATCTCTTGTATAGCTTATACAGTTTTGTAGTTACTAATAAAGTAAAACGAACAAAATATGAACACTTGGTTCCAGAATGATGACTCAGTGAATTGCACTGTGAAATACTTCGCCGGACATCATTTACCATTGACTAACACTTGTTTACCAATCTGATGATTCTCAAAAATTCTTCAAATAATTTTTCATGAATTCAAATGTCAAAATTTTGCAATAAATCTGGTGCGTAGTTTCAAAAATTTGCTCAAAATATTGAGAAGGAATTCCGTTAAATCTGATGTAAACTTCGTCTCTGACAAAAATAAAGATCGAAAAACGGTCTTCAATTTCAAATTTGCAAAAAAAAAATTCCAATTTGTAAAGGGTAATTTCTCCGAAAAAAAACCTTTGTTTATAATATCTTCATTTCAAACTCAATTAAATATGAAATCAATTGTAACATATTAACGATGCAAAGCTATGCAACATTTTTAGCTCAATAAAAATGTAATTTTGTCGCAATTATTAGCCATGATAATAATGGTAATACATAAAATGATGTCGTTATCGTTGATTATTATCTAAATAATTGAAAATCATGTTTTTTTCCTCTCATAAAATACTTTCGCTTCATTTCTGCAATTTTAAAAACATTAAAAATAAACGCATACAAAGTTTGGTCGAAGAATATCATTTATGTTCAGAAAACGGAATACAAATAACAATCAAATTGAAAAAAAAACCGATTCATAATTTAATCTGTTTAAACAATAAAATCTAAGACTTCTAAATAATGCGTACAGAATAAAAAGATACAAATTGTTTATCTGCGTCAATAAAAAGAAACATTGTAGACGATTTAATCGACTTTACATTGAATATTGGGACGATACAATCATGACGAAGTTTTACATATTTTATCAAACAAATTGGAAGCAAAAGTAAGCAGATGATGAAAATTGAGTTGGCCAGTTGAACAAATATGAGAGAAGACCAAACTACAAAATTATCGGAACTTGTTGCATATTCGGAACTTGTGTTCGAGCAAGAGTTTGTTCAAACAATTATTAGAATCTAATCTTGTATGTCGCCAAAATGATGGATGTGTGGCTTGGCTCTAATAATGGCTGTATATAGCCATCGCTATAGCGATTTATTTAACGATTGTCCGTATTAATTGAAATATTCGGATCGACTTGCATTCATATCATAGCGAAGCTTTCTCCTATTAATTCGAGCGTAGATATAACAATGAATGCTGGCTCAGAGAGTTATTTGACCGAAAAAAAAATGAAAACAGTAAAAACGCGAAGTCTACGAACTGCATGTATATAGCCGAGAATAATTTAGCATATGATGTAAACGATTTTTATAAATAGTAGTTTCGGCCAGATTGCTGCCACTTATTGGCAAATAAATTTATTTCTAAATGCATTTTTGTTCTGCATTCAACATATCGTGCGGAACAACATCAATCAAATGGAATTGAAGATTTGTGATGACAAATTTCGAATTGTATGCATTATTGACACGCGATATTATTTGATATAATCAACGTGATTTAAATATATTCGTACATATCCGGATTTAAAGCAATAAATGACTATTATTTATTGGTTGTTAAATGAGTTGTTTAAATCACATCCCATCGCATCCCATCATTGAAATTGATCCAAAGTACTACCATGAAATGTCACATTGCAAATGAAAAATGAGATTGAGTTTGGCTAATGGAAAGACAAAAAAAAAAATAATCGAGTGTAGCGCGCGGTATACATACAAATTTAAAACCAATTCAGATTCAATTTCAGTATGTGTGTGTGTGTGTTTATCACTATAGCCAGATCGGTTTTGTCACCGAAAAAAATACATCCCCATTAACACACAGATGAATGTTTATCTGTTTGTGCATCTTTTTTATTGTTTGGAAAATCAATCATATTTTGGGCGATGAGTAGTCAATTTTCGACCGATGCCAAACTTCGAAACAAAATTTATGGCACTCAAATGTACAACTTTCGATACAATTATTATGTAACATGGTATATTACTAAAATGAAAATTTTCCGAAAATGTATACTCGACTTGAATTTAAAAAATATTTCCAGGGGTCTGCGGACAAATTGAGCATTTTTAATTAATATCATAGGATTTCAACTTGTGAAAGTTATCCGATAGAAGTCCACATCACTTTGACATCTAGAAAATATTGTTTTTTTCGCTATAAAGCTGCACATTTCCATAGCAATTCTAAGCGGTCTATGGACTTTATACAATGCTAAAGCATAGGGCGTTTGTATGCCCGCCATTTTTGATCGCATTAAGAGGAAAATTCGTAAGTTTTACATTGAAAAAACAGCGATATATCAGAGAGCGTTTTCGACATAACTCTTCTAATAGCTATATAATTGTATCTAAAGTTCTACATTTTGTTGCTATAAATGTTATTTCAAAGTTTTACATCGATCGGAAGTTAACTTCTCATCTGTTTTAGTTCAATGAATTTTTTGTCAATTTTTGATATTTAAAATTGGTAGTTGATGTTTTTTACATTAATTCATTCAAGACTCACAATCGAATCACATTTGACGAATCACAATGGTACACAAATCTCATTGTTTATCTTAATGAATCTTCATTTTTTTGAAATTTATTATTACGGTCCACAATTTTATTAAAATACGATGATTGTGATGATGTTGTTATTAATGTTTTGCTGTACCAATGGTTCTAGGGGCTTAGTTTGGGCAATAGAAAGCTTTTAATCGTTTATTCTTTATTTCATTTCGAACTTTGAATTAAAAAAATTAAATAAATAAAATATGGTGTGTTATTAATCGAATCGTTATTCTGCGGAATTATATGAACTGACTCATGAATTTATATACGTGAATTCCAAAATTTATGACAAAGTTTATATACGTGAATTTCACGAGTCAGTGCTGTATCGAGTTAAACATAGGCCCCTTGCAATGGCCGCTTTTGAAAAACAACAACTTTTAATTATGATATTCAATTAAAGTGTGTGTTTGCAAAAATATTCGTTGCCTCTATATTGCTCACATTTATATATATATATAAAAAAAAAGAATTGTACATACGCCGAAGATACATAAATGTGACACTGGTACATGCATTTCCAATCAATATTTCGGTGAATGTTAATTTTTTGAAACGTAAATAATTTTAATTTAATTCCATTGTTTACAAATGAAAACCATTTTCCACTTGTTTTATAATAATAATTGTCAATCCTTCATGTTTGGCGGTGTATATTTGTCTTTTTGAGTTTGCGCTTTCATGTCCGCACATGAATTGGACAATACCACTGTTCCTCGAATACACTAGACTACCCACGATAAAATGCAATGCATTTGTGCGTGCTAAAAATATGTTGAATTCTCTATGAGAGCGCTTGAATATCTACCAAATTTCCAAACCAAAGTGGTTTCAGCATATCAAAGGTAGTCTAGTCAATGAATACGTGCTTGTCCATCCAAAATCATACATTTGGTAGTCATCGATTTCAAAATGAAATTGTTTTCACTCAAAATATCTTTCACGTCAGCTCATGCATATTTACCATTTATCATGATCGTCATCATTTTCATCAATCGTTGTCATCCTGTGCCCATGAAATTGTGGTTTATATATGTTCATTACTGTGTCGATTGACACCAAAAACTGAGTTTGACTAAATGCCTAGGGGTTTTGATCTTAATCCATTTGCAGAATATTCACCAAATACTTACATCTCATATTTGCCAAAGTTTCAATTTTACGGCCGTCATTTTGAATTTTTGGCGAAAATATAGTAACTACAAATTTCCCCTAGGCTTATGCTTACAACAAAAGTGATAGATTGACAATAACATTATTTCAATTTTAAAAAATAAAACTCGAAATTACATAACATAATATCGTGATGCTTCATTTCAGACAGAATTCACGTGTTTTTTTTATTGGTTGTATACTGTTGTGATGCTACGATCCAAAATTAAAAGGATTTTTAATAAATGTTCGAATCAACAGATATATATGTATATACATAATGAATCGTCTTATAATTCACGCAGCTTCCGGCTATATTAATGCAATTCACGCCTGAAATATGGACACCGACCGAATTCATTCAATCATTCATTCATTTGTTTTTTTTTTGTTTTATTCGTTGTCGTTGTTCGCCCAATTTTATAGGAAACATTTTCGATGCGATTTTCATCGTCAAACAATCATTAAAATGCAATATTCACCGAATTGTTTATGAGGTGCATCAGCAAACACATATTTAAAAGAAAAATCCAATTTGTGATGGTATTAATTTCATGATTCAATCGAAAGGTTGATGGGTGCTATTGCTGTGGATTTTTTCTTCTCTTTTTTTTTGCATTTCGACATTTTGTGTTCGTGGTTTAATCTCGCTTCCTTCAATATTTATACAATTTATTTGCGAAACAAGCAACAACACAACACAATATATCATCAATTAACCGAAATATAAATAATGAAATCGAGTACAATTTGCCTTGATTCAAGTCCCAAGCCACATTCAATCAAGCAAAAATATATTGAAAACAAACGAGAGAAAAAATGTTGGACCAAAATATGAATGGAATTGTGACCATTTTATGGTTTAAGTCAAGAGAATACTTACGTATGAAACACCCTTCTATCTAAAGAAAAAAAAGCTCATTTTAATCTGATAAAGTGGCATTTTTTGAGTGCAATTCAACACGTCCAAATTAATGACATTTATTTTTCATTAGTATTTTTGGTATGGATAGCACCAGGATAATTCACTTTGTCAGATTTACAGTGCATATTTAAACAAAGATTTTGGAAATAAGATGTGAGAAAATAAAAAAACAACGGCATTTAAAAGTGTATTTTTCAACTTTATTCCTTTTTGTTTAAATTTTCTGTTATAAAGATCATCTTAGTATTAATAATAAATATGCATATATTTTTGTCATATTTTTTTTCTGTTTATTTCATTATCCGTTTTTATATCATAGATTGTTTTTCTTCAAATGTTCATGTTGCTTCTATCAGCATATACATACTTTTACATGTGTTTTTTTCTTTCTTTTTTTTCTAAATCAGTAATATGATGCAAGAGTAAATCGATTTTCGGGAAGAAAAAGTAAATCGTACACCGTATCATTTCCTCGGTAACGATGTCGAACATCAACTAAAAAGCAACAACATCAGCTTGTCTGCTGCATTATTCTATTCTGTGCATTTAAATGTTTCTTCTTTTTGTTTTAAATATCGTTTCCATTGGCGTTCTTTTATTTCACCCTCATTTATTTTGTATGTGTGTATTTTTTTTCGTTTACGAAAATCGATTCATCAAATGCATATTTCATTCAAAGTGAGTACATCTCAATCAAATGATAAAAAATAATTGGATGATTATCAAATTGAAATAAAATCAAATACAAAAAGAAATTCTTATGTTGATTCGTCAACCGAAAAAATAATGAATGCGCTTATTGTTTCCTTGTTTATTGTCCATCTCTGATGGACTCCATCATTTTTTTTGTTGTTATTGTTGTGGTTGTTTTGTTGTTTTCTCTACATTTTTTGTGTTTTCTCGGCAAAAATTGATTAGATTAGGTAAAAATATTTTAGGCATCATTTTGTATGTGTATTAGTGTTTTTTTTATATGAGAAAGTGTCAATTTTATGTATTTCGGTGGTTCAGACACCTCTTATTTCTCCATTTCGGCCTTTCATATATGTTCTTTTTGCATTTCATGCAAGTCCAGTTATTTCATCTGAAATCACGTAAATTTTGATGGTTTTCTCTTCATTTTTATTCAATATTTATTTGTTTAATGTTTGTTTCCTGTTTTCCTCGTTTACTTTAAGTAAGTTGTTGTTGTTTTTATTGATTGATTTTTGTGTGTGTACATATTATAAATGTAAAATTTATATATAATAGCACTATGAATATGTTTTTCACATAATTTCTCGTGGTTTCATTTTTCTGGTGGTTGGTTGTTTGCTCGGTTTATGGGGATGACTTATACTTATAAATGTATTGTTATTTTCATTCTCTATAATTTACTTTTTATGTTCAGTATGTTGATATTTTGGTTTTGTTTTAGCACGCACGTAGGCGATACGCACAACAGAACGATTTTGATGGAGCATGTGACTTTCATACGATAATGTCCAATATTATTATTAGTTAATAATGTTTCGAAGCTCCTGGCATGAAAATGATTCAATTCATACAATGAATGAAGTTTCCTGATTGGATTTCTATATTTGGCTTTAATTCTTTGAAAAGTTCAAAACATTGGTGCATTTATGTGTGTTTTGTGTGTGTGTGTGTGTGTCGGTGAGTGTATATTTGTGATAAAGTGAGTTACCGTGAAGCGATTATAAAATATTTGTATTTGAGTAAAATAGTTAGTTTTCTGAACATGTGAATGTCGGTCAACCATGATGAATCGTCAATAGAGTGTGTCACGTGTCATACACTTTTCCGCTTGATTTTGCATATATTTTTGTGTTTGACATGTACAACAACACTGTGTACAATTAAATTAAATTAAATTTATAAGGTTGAAAATACAAATATTATAGTTCGATCGTTTCTAGAAATGTTCGCTTTGAAACGTGACGCTTTGACTTGATTTCAAAGTAAATTTGGTGCTTTCTTCTGCATCGAATATGTTCGAACATGCTTTTTGATAAAACTTTAAACAATTGTAAGTAATTGAATCGCTTCAATCGCTTAATGCAATCAAAATCTGTTTATATAGAATAATAAGATTGAAAGTGATGGTTGAACAAAAGTGAATGAAGTTTGTAGAAGCTTACCACCATTTTTGGGGTGAATGCGTGTACAGTGAATTTGATGCAATAAAAGCCAAACTTCAAACGATTTGAAATGTGATGCGGTTGCTTATGCATCGATAGGAGTACACACACATACACATCATTGATGTCCAACTTCATATTAAGATGATTGCATCTCATCCGATCGATTGTGTGAGTGATACCAATGCTTTGGGATGCCAATTTATAAAAAAACCCAAATCAAATACACAAAAACGAAAACGAGTGATAAACTATTGAAGTGCTTTCTGTCGGTTCGTTCCTATTTGGTTTTCGCTTTTCTTTTATAGATGGTTATCGCTTTTTTATCCCGTTAAATTTATTATTCTATTTTTTTGCCTGATATGGTTAGCCGGATAGCCGTTTCACTCCTTTCTGGTAAAGGGTTCATTTCATGTTTGTTGTTGATTTTTTCTCTTTTTTTTTGATTTTTGTATTTTTCAAATATAAATTTCATCGAAATTACCTAAATTATATTAATTTATATCATCTGGTTTCATTTTATTCATAGTAATTTGTTTTCTCATAATAATTACAATATTTTCTAAATGAACATTTGTAAATGAAGCGTGCAAGTGCAACAAGAACTACTGAGTTCAATTCGACAAATGATGGTTTACCACAAAATCAAGTCGTAAGAATTTCTTCTTCTTTTGTTATTGTAAGTTTTTACACTTCACCTGTAAAATGCAGTAAAAAGCCTGCTTGTGTTCGTTCTTGTTGCGGCACACGCTTCAAATATAAATTTCGCCTTGAAGAAATGTTCCATTTTTAAATGTATAATATAATAAGTATATGTGTGGGTTTTTTTTTGTTAATTTATTTAGTTTATTTTGGATCCCAAATAATATGCATTTAAATGTATGTATATGAGAGTGATTAAAAGTTTAGCGATTTTATGTGTTTGTTTTCTTTTTTTTTATCGTGGGCTCGTCAATAAAAAACCGATACCCGAAAACGATTGTTTATCAGCTCTCAAAATTGTGTGATAAATATATGTTTAAATGAAAAAACAAAGTGAAAAATCAATTTTACTAAAGTTTCAATTCCAAATTAAATGACGATGTTTTTCATTCGTAATTAAACTTCTTTAATTATTGTTAGTGGTTTGTTGAAGTGTGTATTTTTTTATATGTGTGACTAAAGAAGCAGATGTTTTCAAATTGTTCGATTGCGTGAGATGGTATCGTATCTTACATACAGCAATCATACGAATTTGTATAAATCCCGGGAACGATCGAAAATCAAACACATTTTTTCTCGAATCGTTCACCATTTGAAATTTTACCAGAAATATCTACCATATACTCACTTGTTTTAATTTAAACAAGTTGATTTGTATAGCGATTGGTAACATTTCCAACAAAATGAAAATATAACACATTCATTGGCTTTTTAATCCAAAGATTGTTTACATTTTGTTGCTTCTAAGCAATAGTGTGTGTTTTTTCGGCAATTTTTCTATTTATTTGGTGTGGAAGAGTTTTAATTAATTTTTCCTTACAAATCATCGACATTTTGACGGAAATATTTATATTATTTGTGAGTTTGTCTATTGATTTTCTGTGTTCCACTTTACGCGTACGCCTTTACTCTTGAGATGTAATTTGTATTTGACCAATTTATACTACATTCGTCTATGTTTATGGTGTGATCACCATAATCAGATCATCACCGCGCTCATCTTTTACTTTTATTGAATAATTGGACTATAAAATCGATTTAATGTTCCAATTCCGTGTGCTTTCGATCTCATGAAATTAATACCTTAGCGCAATATGCATTGAGTGCGTATCTTGCATATATGGTGCGCGCATCTCCATCAAAGGTCTATTCATAAATATTCAATTGTGTGTGTATATATTTTGTTCTTTATATATATTTTTTTTGTGTGTGTGTGTTTTTTAATTTATATAAATATTATTAGTCATTTTGTTTGCTATTTTATTAGATAATTTTTTAATATGTACCAATGTTTATTTGTTGTGTTTTTTTGCATTCCCTTTTTTTGTTCATCAAACTATGTCTAACTTCTAATACTGTTGTACTTATCTAAAAGTAAAATTTTACTTCATTCATTGGTTTTTTTTTTTCATTTACTTTCAATACGTCTGCGTTTTTGTTTTCACACTAATTTTACCTTACTGGTTTTTTTTTTTTGGTTCCAAGCGCGTATTTTCGAAGTTTCATTTTATCTTATTTAATTTATATATTAGTTAGTAATTGTTTTAGCGTGGCTACACTTCTTCTTCACTGGATATATATTCATAATATGCGCAATTTAGCATTGGCTGCGGTATAAATACATGTCCGTTTTTGTGCATTAGTAGTGTGTTTTTAAGTTATTTTCTTACAATTTTTTTTTTTAATTTTTCATCTGTCTTATCAGCAATTCACTTTATGGTAATTATATTTAATAAATTCATCTTTTTGTTCAATTACTTTATTTTTTTTTTTTGGTTTAATTCAATAATTAGTTAATTATTTATTTATGAAATTCAATAAAAACAATGTCCTTTCCGCAAGATGAGAGCATAAAATAGAAAAGGAATGAAAGAGAAAAATGGCGATATTAAGAATCAATGAAATGCTATAACAAAACGTAATAATTTGGTGCAATTTATAACAAAACTAATTTTCCGCTGTTGCGCGCAAACAATTGCAACCGGCCCGAATTTTCATTTACACTTCTTGTCCACTTCCGCCTTCTTTTTCTTTCGTTTTTCTATCGTTCTTCGTATTCATTTCAATCGACTGTCTTTCAAAGACTCTCTGTATTTAACTTGTTTTCGCAATTTCGTTCAAGTTCTTCTCATTTTTTTTTTCATGTATAGGTGTATGGTATGTGAATTTAGCTTTATGTTGTGTGAACTCATCCTAAAATGTTTCAATGTACTTTTTTATGCATTGTTCGTTTTAATTACACGTTCTGTTTGTTTTTATTTATTTATTTTTTTTTTTGTGTTAAATCCCTGCCCAATGAACAAATTCTTTTTCATTTAGTTTTAGTTCTTAAATTGTGTTAAATCTTAATACGTTTAGCTTCGTTTTGCTCTTTTGTTTGTTTGTCTTTGTTGAATATATTTGAAACCATTCACGTGTTCGCTATTTATTTAATTTGCTTCGCTGTTGCAATGTTTATTTTCTTTTCGTTTCTCTCGTTTTATTTTTTACTTCAGCCCATTGCATTATATCGTTTAAGAATTTTGAGATTAAATGAAATGTTCACCCGTTTTATTGCCAGAATGTGGTGTGCGTGGAAAATCGAATTTAATGCCGATTCCCTCCATTGTGGAAGCTCCATTTGAATTGAATTTATGAAATAGAAATGCAACGCAAGAGAAAGTGAAACATGGGTGTGTGTGTTTGTGTTGGAGAGCGATAAATAAACAAAAATCCTTCGCCCATTCAAGATTTTATGAAAATTTTAAGTAATTACACACTCTTGAAGTACGGTAATCTAACTACGGCATTATTTTGATTTACCATATTTCGATTCAACATCAATCAACAGCATTTTAAATTCTAGTACACAACAATCTTCAATGCAAAATTAGTCAGCATTATTATCGGTAACATGTTCAAATAAGAAGAGACCAAGTAAAAACTGCTAGAAAAAATGACACAAAATGTAAACATTAATTTGGTACATATTGTCACGCACACACACACACCCCATATGATTGATTTTGTTTTTTTTTTCTTTTCAACTGGAGAATGTTCTGGCGTCGCCTTTTCATTTATAAATTTTTGGCGTAAAATAAAAGCATCCATCATTTCTTCATATTTGTTGTTGCATTTGTTTTTTTAATCTTCGTTAGCTGTTTCCAACATTTAGTTTGTCTTTAATATCATTTTTATTTTCATCTCATTTGTAACGCTGATTAAAGACACTTTTGGCATTGACATTGAAAATGCGTTTATTTTCATTTTCCAGTTTTGACTGTGTCATAAGTGTTTGGTTCTATGTGGGTATGTTTGATGTGAGTGTGATTGATCAGCAAACTTGAAAGTGCCGGAAAATCAGTTGTGCTTAAAAAGAAATAAAGTGTGAGAGAGGGTAGATGCCGATTGTTAAATCATATTGTCATTTGGTGTCATTTTTATTCAGATTTTGGACTTTAATCGTTGATAATTCTTATACGAACAAAGTATACCAAATACTGACACAAAATAGTTTAGGCATTACAAATTTAAGTTGATTTTTCATCGAATGGTTTTGTTTTCATTTCTTTTTGATATACAGATTAAGATAAGAACGAAGCGAATAGACTACAAATAAAACGATGTGATCGATGGTACTAGTTAATAATTTCCCTTTAATTTGATCATTGCGTTTGTTTTGTATCTAGTCGTAGCTCATATGTCATAAATCGATGGAGTCTTGTTTCTTCTTTTTCATTTTCTTGGTATTAACAATATCTTCATATTAATTAATTTTTTTTGTTCTCAGTGTATAATATGTGTATATATTTTTTTTTTTGTTTGTTTTATTTAAAATATAATAAAAAAATGTTAGCTCATTTTTGGCATAGGATCTTGTTCTTTTTTTTATTCATTTTGGTTTTCTTAGTCTATCCAGTGGATTAGTGGAATATATTTTATCGAGACTCATAATGCAAGCCATTCTGATTCCACTTCGAAATGGATATAAAGCATACTAATATTTTCTAAGCTATGTGTGATAAAAACTGTCTATGTGTGTTAAAATGCTCAATAGAAAAAAAAAAGAATCAAATATAGTTTCATTGTTGTTGGTTTCGAATGAGATTATTGACTAAAGTCAGAATAAAAGAGTAAAGTTGGTTTCTTTTATTGTTATAGCATTGAATGATTATACTAAATATGCTCAAAATATCTATATACATAGTGTGCATAAAATAAGAACACACACACACACCTTGATAACGATGCACAATGTGATTTTTTTTAAATGGCATGGAATGATGGCAACGCGTGATTAAATGACTTGATTGAGAATATGATGATTTTCTTCTCTCATGAGATTTTGAAAGAAAAACGTGACATCGTTTTGAAATGCGATTTTCTCGGAAATCGCGCTCATAGTCCAGTTCAGCAAATGGAAATCTTATGTATACTTTTATTTAAATGGAAAGAAAATGAAATGAAACTACTATGTTTTTTTTTATCAGATAGTGTTTTGCAACGAAAATGTATAGTTGTTCATTAGGCAGCGCAGCTCTAAGTTATAGGTGTTGAGTTTTGATTTAGATGTGTATCACTAATTTTTTCACTCACAATATATCTTCTTCTATTCTTTTAAATTGTCATCTGTAATGTGCGTACGATGTGATTTTTTTGAAAAGATTTGTGTTTTTTGTTTCCGTTTAAATTGTTGATGGAATAATTTTTCTGATTTACATTTATTTAAACGTATTTTTGTATGGAGTGTGTGAATGTGTGTTCTTTTGTTCGAACGCTATCATCATTCAAAATTCACAGTTTGATTTCAATTGAATTTATTCAATCATCATTTATAATACATTTTTCTTTATCATTTTTCGTATGCAGTTCACAATCTTTGCCCGGATTCGTGTGCCTTTGTTTCGCTCGTTTAAATACAATTTATAATAGACAAGTTATGATTAGTATAAAGCATTTTATGGTGTGTTTTAGTGTTGGGAGAGAGTATGTCTGTTCATTATATCATCATAATTTAATAGGAGTTGCTCATGACGGGATTGCGGATGACCAAGCATTTCTTTTGTGTGCATGTATGTGTATGTACAAATTGCATTTGTTTTTTTTTTACTTCAGCTAAATACTTCCTTTTCTACATAAAAATGGATTATTTCAAATGGACCGTTTTGTTTCATTCATTCTAGATATTCAATAGATTTTTGTTTTGGAAATAAAGACGAGCACATTGCATTCGCTGAAGGTAGCTGGCTGTTGATTGTAATTTCAGTTGGTTTGACGTATACATTTTGACTCTCTTACAAAAACAATGGCAAAACGAAATGAATACACATTGTTTAGTTTAAATTTATTACCAACTGCACTCGTTTTTATCACTCTTCAATTTTTTTTTTCAATTTGCACTCGATTGAATGAAGTACGTAAGAATGCAGTGAAGTGACAAAACCTCACTTCAGTAATGGCTATTTCATGCATATGTGTATATTTGATATACACTTGAAATGCGCACTCTACGTGGGTCATTTGATTCAGTCTGATTTCGGATAGTAAGAAATGCTGATATTCAAATACAGTTGATTGTGTGTTGATGTGAGAGAATCGAATGCTTTTTTTTTAAATGTTGGAAGAATTTTGCTGTGACGCACACCGAAAAGAAAAATTGCATAGTCAATATTTTAATGTTACCCTGGAACAATGAAATTTCGATTGCGATTGTCTTTTTGGATTTGTTTGTTTGTTCTTTTTCTCATTGTGTGTGAAAGCCAAATGTGATGAGTGTCATATGGCCATCGAAGCGAGCATTTCTGATGCATATTATCGCAAAAAATTGTATTCTTCTTATACCTTGTCTTAATGCACACTAATCTATATCGTTCATTTTTATCCTACTATACAGTCCAATGCGCAAGGGAATAAAAAAAAGTATTATCATATGAGTACAGAACTCTGTCTGTGAAATCTATTTCAAATCGAATCATAACCATTAACCATTGGCGTCTAAAATGAAGCGCCGAATTAGAGTAGAAAAGTCGAAATAAAATGAAGACGATAAAATCGAACTGAAAAAAATAATCATCATAAAGTGTATTCCTTCTCGAAATTTTGCAATATCTCTCACATGTCATTTTTTTTTGTCGCGTCAGTCACGCTGCGTTGTTATCTATTCCTTTCATATTTAGTGTGTGTTTTTTTGGTGTGTTTACCATTACGATTTATTCATTTTGTTAGGTTCAATTTTAACTTATTACATAATTGCAAGAAATACCCTGTATCCTATGTAAGTATAATATTATTATTTTTTTTTTTTCATTTTCAATTATCTCTCAACTACATAGCCGTGTCAGTTAAGTGCATTTCGTACGTATCCTCAAATGGATTCGATACACTGTCGATCGACTGATGGCTGATGGCAAAGCATATTTTTCATTACGAGTTCATTCAATTTACTTTAATTAACATGTTTTATTTTTAATTCAAATAGTTTTTTCGGTCAGGATTTTTTGTTTGTTAGTATTTTATACAATTTTCCATGGGATATACTCAATGATTTATTTATTTATTTAGTTTTTTTTTATGTTAGTTTTGTAGTAAGTAATAATATGTATGTATATAACTTCAATAATTTTATTCTCTCTTACTTATAACCCAAATCGGTATATTACATATACATTGTGTATGTGTGTATGTGTGTGTGTTGTGAGTGAATGGAGTGTTGTGGTTTGTTCTTATTTTGGTTTTGCTTACATTATCGGTGTATCTCAAAAATTAACTCTTCATCATCAAAATGTATAATTTAATTTTATTTGTAATTGTTCGGTGTGGTTTTCATTTTAAATACATTTCTTTTATAAGTTACAATATGTTTGTTTTATTGTTGATTTTTATTTGTGCTGTTTAGTTTTGCAAAGCTAGCAAAATATAAATTCTCATTTGGTGATTAGTGTTTAAGGGAAATAAATGGAGCAAAAATGAAAATAGTTTAGTCCTTTTTCTGTGGTTTCTTTTCAAATGTCTGTATACATGTTTTGTGTGTGTATGTGTGTGAGTGTATATTCAATTTACACTAGACTATACAAGTTTATTCATTTAAATGTTTTTTTTATGTCAACATATTACACTGCACAAATCGAACATAATATTTCGAATCGAACAAAATCCATTGCAGCATCGTTTGATTAATCTGATTCACTTTGAGATAGTGATCAATAAAATCGTGGGCATTTATCCAACGACGGACAAAATGCATGCAATCAAACAAACAATAGTAACCGAATCGAGTCATTTAGAAGCAGCATAGCATATTTGTTCTAAAAATTAAATTTTTTCTCACTAAAACTGAATTATTTAAATTGAGCAGTGAATATATTGTTTGTTCTCAGCAAAAAAAAGCTTTGTAAAAAAAAATGTGTTTCTAACGAAAAAAAAAAATCAAAACCGATAAGATCGATAGAAATTGACGTTCCTTTCCTATGCATTTCTTATTTCAACACTGTTTCTATAACAACTTAATTATTTTTCTACAAGCTTTGTACACAATGATTGAAAGGAAAAGTGAATGCGAAAAAAGAGACAAAGAAGAATATTACCGTAAAACAAATGGAAACCTTCAGACCAAATCAATAAATTTTCATCGAGATAAAAAAAAAATTGTGTAAGCAAATGTGTCAAACAAAAGAAAGAGAGAAATAATTATGTGTTTTTCTTGTTTTTTTTTTGTGTTCGTTTTCATAAAATCGTTTATACTGGTGAGGTGCGATTCAAATCGATAGTCGCATCAAACAAATTATATGCTAAAGCAAATGTCGGCCACCTTGTGTTTTTTTTCCTTTATTTTCCGTCAATTTGTCTCTTTTCATCAATTTAATCACAATTATCTTTTAGACACACGCATAAGCAGTAAAATTTTCAGTGTTTTTTTTTGTTTAGATACCTGCATTCGTTACTCTTACATTTCTAATCGAGCTTACTAAACTGTGCATCTAGCTCACCACGTGTGTGGAGATTTATCACGAGAGAATGTACGTTTTTCCAATAAAGTAAAACATTTTATGTGTATGAATAAAAAAAAACACAAAACAAAATCATCATGAAACGGTGTTATTTATAAATAAATCAGTTTTCTTTGGACACTTCAAATATGTCATCATGAACATGCAAAACCATTCAAACCAGATAGTTCTTTTATATACTGTTGCCTTTAGGTCTGAAGATGACCAAAAATAAAAGAAAAATTCAACCTTAAAATCATAAAGCTATTCACAAAATTCTCTCATAACGCTATCCAATGATTTCGCAACAAACGTTCGTTCGATGCGCAATGCGATTTACGTAAAATAAAATTGATAATGAGCTTATATATGTTGTTTTGAAACTCTAAATGCAACCGGCATGGCAAGTTTTTTTTTTGAATCTCTATTTACTATTTATTTTATTATTTAGTTACTTTTTGTTTTGATAAATGAACAAATGATACCGTAATATGTTAGAGAAAAAAAAACGAGAAAATTGTTTGATTTCATTTCTTTTTACATAGCATTTTTTATAGTGTTATGTGCTTAAATGTGTGTCCTACAAATAAGCTCGCCTCACTCCGTTGAATTTACAACAAAGTTTGTTTATTAGTTTTTTTTTTTTACATTATGAATTTCTAGCTACGATATCGGTCATTATCTAAAAAGCAATTTGTGATTTTCGAGGTGGAAAACCGTTAATCGGCAATCATCATATATTTCAGTACTGAACATGCCAGAGTCAAGCTCAATATCATATGATGAATGCCGTGCCGGTTCGCTTATTTAAATCATCTATTTCAACAAAATAATAATGTGTCGGTTGATAAATTGAAATAAAAATCATATTGATAGTGCGCTGTGCCATGACTTTAGCCGATACAAACAACAGTTGTCTGTTAAATGTTGCGTAAATGAAGGCATTAAATTTGCATTGAAGCAAATGTGATATTTTTTTTTTTTTAATTTTCGTTCATTTAATTGATTGTTGTCGTATTGGTTTGGCGCAGGTAAAGTTAAACAAATATTGGCAACTAAATAAAATGTCTGTTTTTTCGGTTCAAAATTTCATAATTGTGTGTGAAGGTCCTTTTTTGAATTTGATTGATTAACTAATATATGTAATGACTGCTTTGTTATTTACTTTTGTATCGAGCTACCTTATCTCGACCTAAAAAGCTGAGTACCTATGAGTTATTAAATCTACGTATAATTCATACAATTTCATTTGTGTTTTCTTCAATATTCTTGTGTTTTAGTTAAATCGGCGGGTATGCATCCGTATGATGTCTCATTGTAATTTTCACTATTTTCTGTTTTTTTTTTCAAGTGGGGTTTTTTCCCTTTTAAATTATCTTTAATTATTTTTAGCTTGTTGTACATATTCTACAATTAACTACATTCTATAAATGCATATGCTAGTTTTTAGTTGGTTGCGATTTCCCTTGAGAGCGCATCTCCATTTGTAAGAATGTGATGTTGGTATGGAACGTTGTTTGTTTTTTTTCTGTATTTAAAAATTGATATTTTTTGTGTGAGTGTTGATACTTTTAAATCAATGTTCATCTTAAAATGCGTTGGTTTTTTTTTCTTGATGAAAATTCAACATGATCAGGTAATGGTATAAATATTCAAACATATAGGGAAAATGATGAAACTGAATAGATTTGATTTCATGGACGTTTTTAATATTGGTATTGTTTGAACGCTGGAACAGCAACCAAAAGCGAACATTTAAATTCATCAATTATTTCGTAAGCGAGTATTCAACACTTCACTTTTAAAATGATCAAAGCAAGAACTAGAAACCATGGGTTATTTTGTAAATCAATTTCAATTTTAGCTTCGAAATATCAACGATTCGCAACAATTTCTCTGTATTTCTATATACAACTCTATTTTTTTTTTTATCCGGATCACCCGGTCAGCCCTTAAAAATTCTCCTTCTGCTTCTGTTGCAAATAGAGAAAACAATTCGAGAGCGCATTCTACAAATTGGACACACTTTGTTTTATTTTGTTTTGTTTTTTTTTCTCAAATTAATTTATCATCAAGTGCAAGTGCATATGCTTATCATAAAATGTGCGTCATGATCAAATTGAAAATGTAAAATCGACTAAATTCATTTGAAGAACCAAAGGAAATTGACGTAAACGTTAACGGTGTAAATAAATTTGAATCGGTGTAATAAGAGATATAAAATGAACGAAATTCGCTGCAAAAGTACAATAATTTTATGGAAATTAAAAAATTACAACAATTAATCATTTTTAACGCCAAGTGAAGTTAAAGTGTTATAGTTTGTTATTTTTCATTAGAATTGCATCTATTTCTGATGGACATGCAGTGAAATTAAATGTAAACTGTACAATATGTGTGATTTAACTATATTCTTTACACATCGTTTTTATTTTAATTTTATTTTTTGTTTCGATGAAATTATATGTATGATCCAGTGCTTCGGTGTTTATCCTTATCAATTTTATTTGTAGCTTTATATAGATTTTATTTATTTAGTTAGTTTTATCGTTTTATGTTTTTTTTTTTTATGATTTAAATATCAGTTTTATAGTATGCTGCTGTTAAATGGTTTGTATTTTAAAATTTCTTTTATAACATTCAAATCACAGCCCATTTGTTGAATTGTTTTTACAACATTAACCACGTTAAGAATTTTTTGTTTGTTTGTTTGAATCCATTCAATTAGTTTATGTTATTAGTCTTTTTTACAGTTATTGATGTGAAAGTCGGCGCATATTTGTGTGTATTGTTGGCGACGCGTTTCGCTGTCAATTGATTTAAATTGTGTGTGCATGTTGTGTTTTTTTTTTGTGTATACAATTATGACTTTAGAAAGATAATGTTTGGTGTAATTTTAAATATTTGATAAACTAACTTATTTCGGAACGAAAAATTATGGAATTATTTATATTTGATTTTAATTGCAATGCAAAAACAATTTCGTTGACAAATTAAAGATCCATTGAAAATACGGTGGAAGATACTGTTGCAGCGAAATTATTCAAATCATCTTATTTACCCGCATGAAATGATAATTGTAAGTAACAATTTAAATGGTGCGCGAAAATGTCTATATTTCGATGGTTTTATTGGAAAAAATATCTTCTTAACCGATCCCTTGATGTTGTATGTAGCCTACGAAGCCAATGCATTGCATGTGGCAAACCTCAATGTATCAAAAACGAAAAGATTTCTTTAAAAATATTTTAATGGAAAATATATGTTGAGCGCGCAATAGTATCGATAGAGTTAAGAGAGAATAAGAAAAATGATCGAAAAATGCGGTGTCCAAGTATAAGAATTCATGTCTATACATTAAATGCGTTTCTTAGTAATGCCCTTAATCAATATCAATTATGTATAGATAATTCAAAATCGTTTATTTAGTTCATAATGTGCATAATATATCATTTATATATAAATATATCGATTTTCTTTAGATGGTTGTTGGTTGTTGTTTTTTTTTTTTAATTTATTTTATTTTTTCGCTAAATCCTAAAATAAATTGATTATGATTTTGTGTGTATGTGTGTTTTTCATTTTCTGTTCCTCTAATTCTTTGTTTCTCATTATTATTATGAATCGAAATCGAAACGTTTTGCTGCTGCTGCTTCTGTTCATGCTGTCGATGCTGCGGTGCAATGATTTTTTTTTATTTATTTTCTTACGAAATGCCTAATTTATTTCAATTATTCAATAATGAGTATGTATATATAAGTGTGTGTTTGTGTGAGTGTGGGTGTGTCTGTATCTGTGTTCCTTGTTTAATAGCTAAATTATTAATTCAATTATGATTTAATTCTTGTAATTATTGTAATAATCATCATTAATCAATCAGTTTGTGTTGTCAATCAATAATAAGTAGTTGGTTTTCACTTTAAATTTAAATTTTTGACTAGATTATTAAATTGTTTAAATAAATCGTTAATCATACGCTCCAAGTTGAACTTTTTTTCTTGTTTTATTTAAACCTAATTATTAATTTTTGGCGCATCTTAGCTGTAGATTATTAAAAATTACATTTGTTTGTAGTTTTTTTTTGTGTTTTGTTTTCACCGCTTTTATTTTTAAATTATTTATTTATTCCTTGGTATTCTAGTTAATAAAATATACCATTAATATTTTATGCTCATAAATGTATATATACTTTCATGTAATATGTATAATGTATAATCTAAAAAAGGCGAAACGAATTTCCTTTGCAGTATTTTCTGATTACTTGTTATATTTTTTTATTTTTCTTCATTTCTTCACTTTATTTTTTTTTTGTTTACCTTTAAATCTTCTCATGTCTAAGTTTCAAATTAGCAGCTAACCAATCTGTGGTATTGTGGAAGTGTGTGTATATTGTATATATAATCGGTATTGTAACTTTGATGTGAAAATGCGACTTTGATGAATGAAGAGTCAATAAGATTTTTCTGTTTCTTCAAAAGTAAATAAAAATTTCTTCCAATGTTTTTCTTTGTTTCATAATAAAAATGATGTATTAAAAAGAGAACTCTTTCATTTTTTTTTTTTAAATAGACCGGTTAAAAGTCGATTGATTGTGAATTATTTTGATAGAAAATAAAAGTGTCAAAGCTCCGAACTCCGGAGGATCCAGGAATGAATACCATAAACTGTCAGAGGACATTCCATTGAGCCTCTTTTTTGTATCAATTCCACGTTTTAAAATCGATTTCCTTTTGTGTGGTGACCCAATCAAAATGGAAAACGAAAAAATTGATTTTAAAAAAATGCAATTACTATTGTTATGTGGTATTTAGATAATAATCTGATGTCTCAATAACGTATTTTGTGTGTCATTTTGGTATGTATTGTCTGATGCACATCATTGATTTACACCAGAGGTGATCAATAATGTCACAAAATCCACATCGCTTTACGACAATTTCAAGCGATTTATTGATGATTTGACATATTTGCTCACCTTTGATTTGCAACAACAAAACCAAAAACAAGGCGAAAACAAAAAGAAAATGAGTCACAACAAAATGTTTTCGTTTTTCTTTTTAATTTCAATCAATTAAAATTATTTTTGTTTCTGTTTTTCGCAAGAAATTAAAAACAAAAATGGACGTGTTCCAAATTTTGAATGAGATACTTTTTGTTGTTGTTGTTCACTTATCTAAGCAGATGTATTATACATCTATACATCATGTATAGAGAAACAATTTTTGGTTAGTTCGTACTCTTCAATCTATTGAAATGTGTCTATGACTATTGTTTTCGTTGGCCGAATAGATTGGAGCGCGTACATGAATGACATTGCACTGGCGCACCATTCTCTCTCTATTTTTCATCTCATATTTATATTTATATATGTATATTCTTCACCGTCGATTTATCTAAATCAAGTAAACAATGCGATTCGGTTAATACTATAATAGCGTATGTTAACGGTTCAAACCAAAAGCCATGACTCTTCTTTTTTTTTTCCCTTTCTGATCCTCTTTAAATTATGTCTATCTAAAAAATAAGTCTAAATGATTATTATTCATCTTTTTTTCCTCTTTCACTTCTTCGATTATTTTCATGAGTATTTTTTAATGTATGTTTATAGCAATTTGTAATGCAATTATAGTGTTAGCATTTTTCTTTTTATTCCAGTATTATGGTTTAATTATATTATCAAATATCTCTTATTTCGATTTGTTCAGTTCATCGTTTCGTATCGAGAGAAATGGGAAAAGAGAGAATGTGAACGGTATAAGTGTGTCTGTGTGTGTGTGTGTGAGAAAGGAAATCCAATGTAATTTTATTTGATTGTTTTCGAATTACGAAGCAAAGTGTGACGTCGACATATGCTAACGACGTTCAATCAATATGTATAGCTCCAATTAAATGTTCGGTCGAATATTTTCTCGATTTTAAAAATGATTTTTGTAACAATCGGACTTTGGCTTTTATTTAAAATGGAAATCAATGAAACTGTTCGAAATAGGCGAGTAATTCAATTTTTACATTTCTTTTTAAATTACAAATTACTTCAAATATAGTATTCATTTCATTGTTTTTTATGTCATTGATTTTTCTTTTTAAATTTTATGGCACAAGGTTTGTTTTTTTTTTCTTCGTCGTCCTTTAAGAGGAGATGTAGGAAATAAGCTTTTAATTGGTTGTGGTTGTTTAAATCGAAATATGAAATAAATATAACGTATATGTGGAAACATCACGGCGTATTTGCTGATATGGTTTTCCACGAATGCAACAAATCTATTCCTTAATTACAGTTTTATATATTCCACACAGCATTTGTTGTGAAAAGAATAAAATGAAGTGAAAAATAAACCGCGGGTAGTAAGAAACGTAAAAACCAAAGTTATTTCACATGACATGTGATGGCAAATGATTTGCATTCAAATTTTCATTGAATTTAATGTTTGTTTTTGAGTGAGAAAACCACAGGTAATTTTTTTTTTGTTTGCTTTTAAAAAGATTTTTGCTTTCATGTTTTGCAAGTTTAAATTTTTTTTTTACTTTACAAATGGTTGTTTGTTAAATCTGTTTCATTGTCTATTTGTCAATTTTAATGTTAATGTTAATCAATCACTTTAAATTGGTTGTTTATGTTTACTTTGAATTCAATTTCTGATGGATGTGATATTCTCTCTTTTTTGTATAGCTTTTGCTATTGAATGTTGGTTATTTTCGGAAATAGACCTTTTTTCCCGCAAAAAAATACGTTTTTTTAGTTTGTTTTTTTATTTTATAAGTTATGTACCGCATAAGGATATAAATCATTTATGATTATTGAGAAAATTTATTCCGCGTTCACCTCGTCTATAAATTTAATTGAAATGCATAAAAATGTATGTTTTGTTGTTTTTTGTTTGTTTATTCGTTCATTTGTTTAACATAAACCGAATGCATTTTCTCTTTTACGTTTGTGTGTGTGTTTGTTTGACAAAATGTCCGGGTCTCTTGTCTATTGATAAATGAGATTGATTGATTTCTGTTGGCCAAAGATTTACGCAATAATTTACAGCGGCGATGGAGCGATGTTTGGCTTATGCGGACACAAGTGACACACTGATCACACTTGTTTCTCAAATTTTTGAACGCTCACTCGAATATTTTGTCATTAATTTTGATTTATGTATATATTTTTATTTATCCGACGTGGAGGCGGAGAAAAAATCGAAGTTGAAATTGTCAGAAAATCAAGGAATATAAGCATCTTTTTTCATTTTATATTCATTTTGTATATATAACTGAGTGGGTTATCGGTTGATTATTGGATTTAATTTAGCTTATGGTTCAGAGCTTCATCTGGAATAGAGGTAAAAAGAACGAACAAAAAGAGAGAATAATAAACTATGAATTTAAATCAATCGAGCGTTTGGTCTGCATTTAAATTTTTTTTGTATCAATCACGGTTGAAACTGGATAAAAAAAATCTCACTTCTATTACCCTATCTAATAAACTATTAAAATCGTGTTCATGTTGAAAATGAGCTCAGTATTGAACCACGACACCAGAAGAAAATCACGGGACTCTTACTGAGTTTTCAACATGAAAAATGAAATTTACACGGTAAACAAAACCGAAAACATTATATTTTCCCTTTTATTTTCCAACTTAAATTTACAAAAGGTGAATGCAAAGTGCTTTTACTCACCAATACTGCCGTATTGTTGTGATTCTAATCCTTATGTTAATAGGGTCGGCTTGCATCTTTTGGTCGTTTTAGCTGAACTTTCAGTCTTTTCATTCCAATCTGAAAACCATTCATAGCCTGAATAGCTGCTTGAGCACTTGCCGGATTGTCAAACGACACAAAACCTATTGAAATAATGATGCAACATCCAGTGCCATAGTTATTAGCCGGATTAAGGAGTCATCGTAAATACCACCGAAAAATAGACCGTCGATTGTGTATTAAATTAAAGTGCACCATCACCATCCAACATCATCCATGGCAACACAAACAAAAAAGTTAAAAGGCGCATTTTTTTGTTTCAAAAGGATCCATTGATGATTGTACGAATGGCGAATATATAACAGGAGGAAAAGAAAAAATTAATTTAGTTTCATTGTTTACATTTTATATAAATATAAAAAAGAGAGCGGAAGAGGCGAGACAATGAAACGGAAAATTAACTTTGAAAATACCGGTTTTTCCTCAAACGTTGGATAAAACTTACACAAATAACTAATATACTCTTTAAAAAAAAGTACACGGAATCGAAAATTAACACCAAATTAAGAGATAAAAAAAGACCTTTTTGATAATACAACAAGTTTTGAAAGGTATTTGTTTTTGTCTAAATGTTCCATCCAACATAAAAAACGAAATAATTTTGAACATTCGATAGATTTAAAATATAGAGAGAAAAAAATGACGTGTACTCACCAAAACATTTGCTTTGATTTGTTGCCCGATCGATGAATACTTTCGAACTGATAACATTACCGAACGGAAGGAACATTTGCATTAGTTCTGCGTCACCAAATTCTTGTGGCAGATGATAGATAAACAAATTGCAGCCTTCGGGCCCAGAAATCGAGCATCCTGGGAACATCAAAAAGTCTTTAAAGAACATTAAAGGATTCCGTCAATAGGTACAACATTTGGATAGCATTTTTTGTTTGTTTGTTTTTAATTAGTTTTCTAGTAATTTATATTTAAGTCATTTGTTTCATCATCTGTGTTAACTTTTTCTTCTTCTTTTTTTCTCTTCTGTTCAGAAAACGTTTGATTTATTAATGATTTGCAACGAAAGAAAAAAATAACCAGACGTAAAAGCCACAAAATCGGATAAAGTGCTTTGAAATAAGTTTTTATTGAATGGCGAACACATTGTTCGGATGACAAACAAAACTGCATGTAATTTATCAAATTAAACCAGAATAGCTAAACTAAAATGAAAATTGAGGCAATGAATACGAAAAAAGCGATGAAAATGTTCTTTATGATATAATAAAGATAAAAACCATGACGGTTTAACTTAAGATATTGTAACGTTTTCAAAGCACTTGCTCCAGTTATGTGGACATTTCATCTTGAAAATCAACTAAACCAAACCAATGATCTAAGAAGAAGCTTTTCTATTAATATATTTTAAAACATACATTTATAAATTGATCAATGTTTATGTTTCTTCGTTAAATTTTTTGATGTCATTTTGAAAAAAAAAAAAATGCTCACAAAATATTGTTCTTTTCTTTTCATGTAATATTTAAAGCGATTAAAATGTTTATCATAATTTTTTTTGTTGTTGTTATTAAAATAGAAATTACATTCATTTTGTGTCAGTTTCCATTGTAAAAAACTAAATAAACAATAAAAAAAAAACAGATGGACAAAAACTGTTCATACATTAATTAATAGTTTAATATAAACAGAATGGAATGAAAACGTAAAAGAAAAACGAGATTAACAACGAACAACAACATCTCAAGATTTAGCAATAAATATGGTACGTTCAGTATGATTATTGCGAATATCACATTGAAGAATTGACATCGATCTGTATTTATAAAATTGAACAAAAGAACGAAATAAAAAAAACCAAATTGAAGAAAAAATCCAACCCAACAACATGATTGAACAAAAACGAATTCGATTTGAACCACACAATAAATCTGATTGCCTTGCTTTTTCTATGAGATTGAAAGAGATTAATTTGATTCAACTTCTTTCCTTTTTTTCACAAAATCATAGTTGTGAGAGTATAAATGTGTCTTCCATAACCCCCCCCCCCCTTTTTGTGAAGATAACGGTGCTAGTTATGGCTAATCACTTCTATTGTATGGATGCAAACAGAATGAAATGAAAATAGATTTCTAATGTGAAAGAATAATGGAACATTATTTATAATACTTGTAATTTTGTAAATATTAAACACCAAGACAAACAACATTAAACATACATATGTAGCATTCATACTTAAATGAACCGATTTAGCGGACGATTTCATTGGAATTCCAAACAAATGCGAATGAACTGAGCAGAAGTTTGGTTTTGGATAAAAAGCAACGAAAAATAAAATAAAAAAAGAACCGAATAAAAACGTACAAGGTTAAAAAAAAACAATAGGATATTGTGTGTGTGTTTGAAAAAAGAGTGAAATTTTGATCGATAGAATGAGCGGATAAAAAAAATTTACAACGAAGTCGAGAGTCGAAACGGAAAAAATTTCCGTCGACGAAAATGAGTATGAGTTATGTAGGAGAGGAATTGCATCACCACCGAAAAAAACCCAAGACCATGGCTAAAAAAAAATGTGAACTGATAAAAAAGGCAAACAAAGTTTTGATAGTTTGATTTTGTGGAGAGAAATTGCGAAGGCAAGATAATACAGTGATGTGAAAGACAAGTGGCGGTTACCGCAAACGTTGTTGCTTTTGTTCATGTTAAAAAAGATGCAGAATAGAGGAAGAAACGAGACGGGCGAGAAAAAAAATTACATCTGTCGTAAATCGTTTTCATTACGAGCAACAGCAACCACAGCAGCCGGCTATAAGCAAGCTATATTGCATTTGATCACATGACGTAGCAAAAGTGTAAAATTGTCTGGTAAGGCAGCCAAATGAAATCGCAACGAAAAAAAAATATACATACACCATCACCACCAAACGCTTCATTTTCATCGATAGAAAATTTGAATCGTTTGCCTCTTCCGATCGGAAGACGAAAAAAAAAACACACACACACACTGTGAATTTACCCAAATAGACAAAGTGGCGAAGTGAGAAGCAGCTGGCTGAGAATAAAATCCAGACGGTTTGAACGTAATTGACTTTGAGTAGATATTTTATTGAATTTCGCCAATTTAGAATTGAGCATCGCGCGCACATAAAGTACTAACAAATCTCTGTATAAAAATAGCATATTGCATGAATACACCGGAAAAAAAATGGGACCACAGCCAGTGAATTGGGCAGCATGAGAGAGGTAAGAGGAAAACGGGCTTTGAAAGCTTACGTTGAACGATGTTCGATGTGAATTTGGAGAAGAAAAAAATATTTTCCACTTTTTCGCTTTATATCCACCTCAACTTTAGATTCAATTGTTCGATCGACATGTTCATCTTGTTGTTGCTACTGATGCTGTTATTATTACTATTTTTTCCTTTGTATTCTCCGCCTCTATCTTTTTCTCTTGGCGATCTTTTGCAGGCTTCTATTTTCCTGCAACATTGTTCATCCTGTTTGATGTGTTTTTTTTTCGGTGGTGGTATTTGTTTAATGCACAATTCTATCTATTGATTATTTCACATTGATTTTGTGCGCAACAATATTGTGTTGTTCGACGTGATTCTCATTCTCGATAATTTCATAAAGCAATTCTCAAATAAGCTGCAAGGCCAAAGGTAAAAATATTTTGCTATTCACATTTTCGCCATAGATTTGAAGCGAATATCTCGAGGAATGCCGAGTGTTTGCAATAAGGTTGAGTAAATTTGCTTTTTCAATGTTCGAGCGTTGATTCGTCGACATTGATGGTGTATATACAGCATGCAATTACAGTCAACGCGAAAAAAATTGCAACAAAAATTGTCGGCAACATCTTATGGCATAGTCTGACAGAGAACTTGGAAAATGATTGGACAGAGTAAGTTTATCTGTTGTGGGCTTATTCGTAATTTTGACACCATATTAAAGGTGTAAACGTGAAGCTGTCATTGTTGAACGTTTTTTTTTTTATTATTATTTTGCATGTGATGATGTTGCTGTGTGCGATGGGCCGTTCGATTGATTTTGAAAGAGAAAAAAAAAACGAAAATGATCTTGCTGACGGTTTGAAATTCGTGTCGTTAGACAACATTTTGCAAATAATAATAATGTAATTTAACCGAAAACTATTTGAAATATGGACAAAAAAAATGTAAGGATTCAACACAATGGATGGTTTTGTTTAGTTTGATACATGTGTTGTTTTTTTGTTAAATAAAGAAGAAGAATAGAAATTCTTCTCATTTGGATTGATCGAAATCTACAAGAGCCTCAACGTATGTGATTTGATTGCGTGTCGATGTGTTTTATGAGTTGACGTTTTCTTGTTCTGTTGTCAGGCGTTTGTTTTTTTTTTTATATGGTTCATATTAAACTTACCTTCTCGTTGAGATGGTGCAACTGCAGCCAATGGTTGTGGAATTACTTGTGGAAACTGTCCGTATACGGCAGGATAAGCTGCGTTCAAATTTGTTTGGTATTAAAAAAATAAAAATACAAAAGTACATCAACGGACATCTAACAATAAATTTGTGATATCAGGGATTTTGATATGATTTTTTTTTAGTTGTTGGCTATCTATTCGTCATTTTATTTTATTTTTTATGTTTGTTTTTATTTTGTTTTCGAATCACGATAGGCTTTTGTTTCGATGCAACTACTATAATTTGTTATTTAGTCGATGTGTGTTCAATTCCCATTTAAAGATAGAATTCACAAGTTGTCGACGAAGAACAAAAATAAAAACGAAAAAGTTTATATGCTCTTTTGAATCTTTCTGATAATAAATACTAAAATTTATAATGATAATAATATATCGACAGAGAGAAAGAGAAAGATAGAAAGAGAAACCAATTGTTTATGATTAAAAAGTCGCATGCTTCACACATTCAAAACAAGGAAAAGAAGAGTTGAAGAAGGAAGGAATAAAAAATCACCGATAGATTTTCACTTCAATATATCAATCAAATACAGTAATTTCAAATGATGTGTAAAACAAATAAGCTTCGAAGTATCCGATTTAAACCGAAGCCATTTACGACCGAAAAACACTTTTGTTAAGCTCAAAACGTAGTTCGTTAAATGAACATTTTTTTTCTGCACTTTTTTTTTAAATATGTACTCAAACATCCTTGCAGTGACTTTCAATTATGTGCGCTCATTCAATTCGTTATTTCGAAAGTTGTGCATTTCGACCAAAGAACAAAATGAATTTCATTCAAATGGCACGTGCTTTTTTCCTCGTTTTTCTCTTTGTCTTCTTTTTCTTTGCTCATTTATCGGGCTTTCTTCTTCTCTGTGCATTTGTATTTTCTTTCTTTCTTCTGATTCGTTTTAATTTTCCCCAAAAACCAAGTGTAAATGAAATTGCTGGATAAAATGTGGGAAAATGGTTTGGAAATATCATTTGCAAATAGAAAAGTGTAATGACAAAGAATGAGAAAAATCAGTAGACAGTAAACCGAAAGGCAAACTACCAAAAATGACAATGACAATGGTTGGTTAGTTGGCAAACGGGCAGATTTTGTATAGCAAAAAAGACTCCGAATTGCCATTACGAAATGACTTTTCAAGAATCTATTGGCTAACTAAAAGTGAATGTTGTAATTTAATGGTGATCATCTAAAAATGTTTCGCTTCTATTTATGCACATTAAATTCAGTTCCGGATGCAGTTGTGAATTGAGCAGTAGCATATCGGTGCATTGTTATCGTATTGAAGGTGAAGAAAGACAAAAGAGATAGAGAGAGAGAGAGAGAGAGAGAGAGAGAGAGAGAGAAGAAGAGAAAGCCATTGAAAGTAAAGAGAGATAGAAGAATGAGATTTGTATAGAAAGAGAGGCAAACAGACAGAAAATGCGTTTCTTCTCATTTCCATTTGTATACTTATAGCTAATTTGCTAGCGTTAGCCAGTTGTTGTTTGATATTGTTGTTCCACCAAAGGGAATATTTGAGAGGTAAAATTTGTGTATTGTATGAGCACATGGTATGAGCAACGATTTTCGAATCGATGTAAAAATGACCAAGTTTACGATTTCGATTTTCAAATATATGGCAAAATGCATTTTTGAAGGGAGAGAACTTAATAGATCGTTTACTTAAATGCATAAGTACATTCGACAAAATCAGCATCCACAATATCCACCATGCACATGTTGAAGTCAATTTGAGCTGAAGTCTCAGTTTTTAGCTTGTAATATATGTTCCATTAAGTTTAATATACACATTTTCACTTTTTCTCCGGTTGTCGGGCAAACGAGAAAACGAACGAACGAACAAACGAAAGAGCACATGCAATGGATTGAATGAATGGATGACTGTTCTTTTGAAGCATTCAGCGCACGGAATGTGATCTCTATCGATGCAACGACACAACCGTGTGTATAATATGGCATACAATAATTATAGTCATGATGGTTAATGGACCACATTAAGATTAAAGAGAGCAATTAAATTAAACTGCAAACTGCACTATACGAACGGATAATGAGGTAGATATCTCATTCCCATGGCAGAGTCTCTTTGGGTATTGAAAAAAAGTAGCGGAAGACTCTGTCGGTTTCTTATGCATGAACCCCCAAACTTATCGACAAATTTAAAAAAAATAAAAATAAAAAAAAGTAGAAAAGAGACGAAGTACAGCAATAATACAACTTGAATGTGCTTTAGAAAGTGCCGTGGGGCTCATGCGGCGATGAGCAAGCATCACTGAAAACTTCGTATTGCATTGCAATATATTGGTAAACAACAACAACGGAGCAACGGCAAATGCAACAAACGAATACGTAAAAAATCTTGCCAGTCACTTTTGTTTCAAGGGAAATGGAAATGCAATTTCCAAGTAATTTCACATGTTTAGCTGGTATATTTGGATGTTCGCTAATGCCAAAATACGATACCAATTGAAATGGCAGTGAATTTAAGTACGACCGGGACTTTTTCTTCTTCTTCTACCATTAGCGGTTGTTAAATCTTCACAACTATTTAAGTTCACTCTGTTTGGTACAACTTTTATAGATCAAATCGGTTGAATTATTTTATTCGAATCGAATACTTTTCACATGTTTAACAAGACGCTCTTCAATGCCGTTTCTTTAATTCGTTCACTTTGTGTAACTTTTTTATTTTCGAAATGAAATACAAACCGAAAATGGTTCAGTGTGCTCGGTCATTCCATTTAAATCAATTGAATTACTTTTTAATGCGACCGAACATTTCACAATGCACACACGATATTGTTTAATGACTTTTGTGCCCATGATAGATTTGTGCATAAAAGAAGACGTGACAGAATTCAATTGATAAATACGCGCAATGTATCATCGTAGTGCGTATAAACACTTGTGGAGTACGATTTTTTTTATTCGTCGTACAACGAATTTGAAAGCTCATAAAAAAATTCACATTTATGAAATTATACACAAATTGGGGGAGTTGATATTGATGAATTGAGTAAAGTGTCTAGTCATCGATGTCATGACATGCCAAAATCCACATTTTTCCCTGTATTATGATAATTCGATATTTGTTATAAAAGGCAATGAACTGTTTGGTCTTGAATTTTTTCAATTGTTTCGAAAACCGTTTTTTTATGTTGTTGCTGCAACAGTGACATTTTAAAATGGAAACACTTGGACCGTATTTCTGTTGAAGCACGTTGAAATGTGTGCGCTCGTTGAATCCAATTGAATTGCTATTCTTGAATATGGGTCAATTGAGCGGTAAATTTAAACACATTGGTGTCTATGATTCGAGTCAATTTTGATGAAAAGTCGCAATGTCATTTTGAATTTTAAAATGGGGTCATTTGAAGAACGTAACGACGGCCAACCAATTTGTTTAGAGTTTTATTTGAATCACCTTAATTACTTTTTTGAATTGATTCATTTTTAAAAGGACTTTTCAAGAAATGTTTGTTGTCTTTAAAATGAAAATTAAATCAAGCTTAGCAACACGGTTGTTACAGTTTTGGAAGTCACTTGTAATTAACTTGTCCATTTTTTTTCTCAAGTAACACATGCACAGACACACAATTCGAACAGAATGTATACCAAACGATATAGATTTTAAGCACTATGAATTTTCAATCAATTCAAGAGTGTTCGTTTCGTTTTCTTTGTCTCGATTTATTTTAGCTGTTTTTCTTCGAATGACATAAAACCATTTTATCGTTGATATTGCCAAACAAAATTTTAAACCAAATGAAGAAGAAAACAAACGATTTTTTTCTTTTTTTTTTTTTTTGGTAAAAAAATGAAGTAAATTTTCAATTAACGAGTAATACTTCAACAACATACGATTACAACAACATTTAAGCACTAAACATAATTCCCATCAATAAAATGGAAAGTTTTCTTAAATATATATAGATTGCTAATGAAATAGATAAGACAAACAATGAGACACTTGATTTGATATATTTAAGCTTGTTACACATGTTACGAAAGGTGTTTAAAGTTTTCGATAAGTACAAACAAAAAATACAGAAACACCATTTTCAACCGAAAAAAAAAACGAAACAAACTGATTACATAACGTAAATGAGAACAAATTTGAAGGCAGAAAGTTCAATGGCAACAAAAATCCAAGAAAAATGGATACAATTAAAAAATCGACCAAAAAACAAAATAGAGAAAGATTTTTTTTTCATATGTTTCATTTGAATATCCATTCCAACGTACAACAACAGCTTTGGTGCACTGAATAAGTAGGAGAATATCTGATCGATAAATAGACGAATAAAACAATGTGATGTACGTACCAACACCTGGATATGGTTGCATTCCTGGATAGGTAGCATGTTGTAAAGTCGCATCACCATTTGGTAGTCCTTGCGCCGGAATCGATAAATGGAGTGCATCTGCCATTCAGATTACGCGACAATTATTAAAAAATTTAATTTTCGCAGAAAAAATGAAAATGTTTTTAAAACAGACGAATTGAGAAAAAAGAAAAGATTTTTGCTTAAAAAAGTATGATCAGTCTTTCTGAAATGTCAAAAACTCAGAGAAAGATGCTCTTAATATTCGACATCGGTCGATTAACTTCAAAGTTCTCGAAAAAGCAAATGAACGAAGTTATATGGATCTTGAGTCCAGAAAGCCTGATCCTGTTGAAAGGACTATGTATTCACATGCATAACACAGTGCACTTTTAGCTAGTTTAATTTTTGGTCTTAGTTGTGATGATGGGGAACGTATCGTTTCATAACCCTACACAAATATACTCTTCTATACAAATGAAGTTCGTCGCATTTTTTTTTGTTCAAAAAAAGTACTTACGGCCTGGATAAGTCTGTGGTATTCCATTTGTATAGACAGTAGTTTCAGTACCGCCCGGTTGACCATTTGGAGTTTGAGCAGCCATATTGAACGTTGGCATCGTTGGTGATGGCAAAGAGGGTATGGCACCGTTGACTGGTTGACCTGATCCTGCTTAATATATCAAACATATCCATTGCATTTCCATTTTCGACATTACATTTTCAAATGAACCAATAAGGCTATTATTATTCAGTTTTTTTTTTCAATTAAGTGAAAAAAATACTCACCATTTAAAGCATGAGGTATTTGAGTTGCTAAAGCAGCCATTGGATTAATATATGTGCCTTGAGCGGTAGCGGCAGCCATTAACGCAGCTTGTTGTTGCTATTTAAATGATTGAATTCAAATTAATAACCAAATGTATTGCCGAATAAAATAACATATTATTTATTTTCACATTTAATTAAAATATATCGGTGCACTAGCGAGATAAATACCTGTGCGTATGCTCCATATGCCCCAAATTGATTGAATACAAAGGGATTTAATAAATTCATGTGACCAGCCATTTGTTGCATACGACGTAATTGCCGTTCCTTTTCTGTGTCAGCGAATTTAACAACTAAACTTGAAGATGCACCCTGTATAGAAACAAAAAAAAAGATACATTACTCCAAAGTCAAAGATTTATCTTTACCATTATCGTCATCATCATCATCATATCACATTTGTTTTCATCTTTGACAAAGGTTTACATTAAGAGTTTCATATAGTAATATGAAAGTCGATTTCTAACCAACAATTCGTTTAAGGTTTGTTCCCGAGTATAATCACAATCGTTTATCATTTAAAAATAAAAATCATTAATTTCATGTGCAACTAAAATAATTCGTAATTGTAAAAACGTAAAAAGGAATTCAGGAAAACTCCATGGATATTTTGAAGATTTAAAATATTTATCGTTTCTTTGTTCATTGTTATCGTGGCAAATGCTTCTTTTCACACTCTTCCCTCCACATCTCTGATTCGATGAATGTTTATTGAATGAAGTGATAATGTAGTAGTCATATACCGTTGTACCGATATTCCACAGTAAATATGTAATAGGCGCTTCTGAAATACCACAATTTTTGCCACACAAATATTCTGATGAGGATTGAATGGCAACATAAAACACGACCACACACACATACACATCCATTTACAGTCAGTCAACTCTTGCAGCATACAAAGAAATCAACAAATACATGATGACGAAGTGTACGATACCATTCGTCGTTGCTACTATGGAGATCAAAAATGAATAGAATTTTTTTTATGATTTCCACCAAATGGTTTATTTCGTTTTTGTCTCTTTTCATCTTAAATTCATTTTTATTACGTTTTTTATGTGATTCTTTCATCGCTTTTACTTTGGCATGCCTTGCTTTGTCCGCACTTTTATTTTGTCTGATTTGATTTCTCTATCAATTTTTGGTTTTGATTCTTACTTTGCCTTTGCATTTGATTTCATTTGCTCTTTGGAATTCGCACAAAAACTGTCCTCGCCTTTATAATTCGTTCGCTTCTTTTCATTTCACTCCCACTCTCACTCCCTTCTCTCTTTTCTTTTCGAATCTTTGCCTTTCTTCTTTCGTTTCACTGCTATAGCCAATGTACTTTGCCATTTGATTCATTCTGCGTTCACTTCTGTTCCCTTTTTTTTCATTTACATATTGATATTTCATGTATAAAATGAGTGTGTAGAGGAAAAGCAATGCGAAATACACATTTACACAGATTTCCTTATATTTAGTATATAGATTTTGGTGGGAGTAAAAGAGCGGCAAAACGACACGGTAAATTAAATATATAAAAAGGAAGAGAGAGAGAGAGAAGTAGGATTCCCACTGTGAGTGGAAACTTTTACTTTGATTTCTTCATCATAATATCCGATTATGTTAGGGATTTCTTTCGTTTTTACTTTTCTTCTTTTATATGTTATGTTTGGGCTGTTTCGATATTATTCAGAAATGGAATTTGTCGCATCATCTATGTGGCACAAAGAAGCAGCGTACATAAAGCACACAAACCAATGTTCGACGGAATCTGCAGAATTGTGTAACAAAGACATTGAAACAATTTCAATATGTGATCCGAAGAAGTCGATTGGAATATTAGTATATGGTTCGTGACATTAGCACCATTAAATGAATCGAAATAAGACTTTTTTTTCGTCGCATTGGAACCAATTCATTCAACTGTTTGTCATAATTGTCAAATTATCTATTGCTGAATCTAATATTTGGTTAAAATGTGCACCCTATTCACAGCAAACATTCTCCCCCAAATGTGAATATGCACAAATACTTAACTGATGAAAGGCTATAAAAGTCAAAGAGACACACACAAAAAAACGTAAATCGAAAATAGGAGAGAAAATAAACGAGATTCCTTTTTCCGCTGAATGATTACGGCGATTGAATTTTATTTTCTGTTTCATCGGCCGCATCGTATAACCTTCTGCATCAATGTCACATTAATGGCACTGAATGCCATCTAAAATATATTTTAAAGGGTTTTATGTTCGTGGAAAAATGGTCGTTAGACATTTATTTGGTTTGAGTATACACTAAACATTGAATGGTCATGTTATTAGATGAGTACACTTGATTTTAACTTTGTTTATTGCTCCAGTTATGTCTTCCGTTTCTACTCCACTAATCAAAAAGAATTATTTAATTTATTTTGTGATACTAGAAACAATGCTTTTGATTAAATTCTTTTTCCATTCGCTTTTTTCGTTTCTCAGTTTTACTTCGTCATTTTAATTGGTTCAAACTGCAGTGAGATATATTTATATGGTTGTCGAATCATACATCGACAGCGTCCATACATTGATATTTATTTGAAGCGTCATTTTCAATGCCCTTATTCGTTCTCTTTCTGTGATTTTCTTCCAATTATAGATTGAATCGAAGATAAATATAATGGTAAATTCATATTGACATTTTGATGAAGTGTGTTCAGTTTTATTCGAACTGACATTATTATAACATGGACGAACACACAATTATAATAATGTGAAAATAATAAAAGCAGTTTGCAATCTATATCGAAGGTAGAATTGGATTCGTTCTAATCAATTTTGTTATTGTTTGCTTCTATTCACATTTTCATTCAAATTTACTAATATGATGTGAAAATCGAAGTTCATTCTCTTGCTCAACGTTATGAAAATGTAACATACAAACAAATTACATAAGAGGTCACAACACGCATTCACAAAAATCCGATCAAAGAAACGAAACGCATGGTAGAAGAAATAATAGCAACAGAAATCAAATCTCATGTCGACATGAACAAATACGCTTGATATCAAAATGGTTTTCTTTTTTTGCTCTTTCGATTGACGATTGCTGACGTTCAGTGTTCCATGTATATGATTACATAGTACATGTGCACATCAAAAATAATGCGATACCATTAATTTTAATAAAAATAAAAGAGAATCTATTTACTGAAACAAATGATCTATTAGCGAGGCAAAAAAGAACTCTCTCTCTCTCTCTCTCTCTCTCATCAATTCTTGTGAGCGATTCGAGTATGAGATAAAACTTAAGCATCTGAATTGACACATCACGACTACGAACATCTCACTGTATGTATATTTCAATCTTCTTTCACTTTTGGTGACTTTCGCTCTTTTTGCGTTGTTTGTTCGTCGTTTTTATTCCATATCTTTTATCTAAACAATTATCCTTTAATCTCTGTTAGGCGCGCAAATTGGGTCGACAAGGCAAAAAATGAAATACCAAAGCCCAAACAAACGAAACGAAAAAAAAAACGCGCCGCGCACTCACTGTATAATATATATATTTGCTAAAAGCGAATGCGATGAATAATACGAAGACGAATGGATACAGATAGCAACGCACATTTTTTTCTCGTTGGCTTCTGTCTTTTCCTTCTTCACTTATCATTTACATTGTTCTTCTTTTTTTGTTTTGCTTGGCACAACATTTATTTCCATACATCAAACATATAAATGCCGTATATGTGATGCCGAAGTTTTTCCAACCAAAGGACTTTATTTATTCTCAATGTTTCTGGAATTGGTTTTTATTGTGTGCGTATAGGCGGCAGTTGTACGAATGAAAATCAGCAACAGATGGGTAAATAAAATAAATGCAAAAGAAAGAAAGACGCAGAACGCAAGATAGAGAGAGAGAGAGAGCGGGAGAAAAAAACGTTCGCTCGATAAAACGCGACAACGTAGGGAGCGAGAAATGGGAACAAGAAATAGATTGAGAGTGAGAAAAAAATAAATGACGAAGACAATAATAAACGAAGAATGTTTAAGTATGCTTAGCGAAAATGAAAAAAAAGACAATGTGAATCAATCACAAAATCACGATAAACTCCAAATAACACCAACATTTGACACTGGCGTCGGAGAAGAGGACGATTTATATTGCGTTGACAATCGAATAACAATGCACAATGACAGAATGAAAGAAAAAAGAGGACGGAAGAATCAGAGTGTGGACAGAAAAAAAATTCTTCACATGTTATGAAAAGCTTCAGCCATTACAAATGATTCGTTTTGATCACCATAAATGCTTGTTCATGCATTTTCATTCCAACATTCGCAGTTAATTTCATCGACTGGCCAACGTCACTGCATGGTATGTGCCAAACAAGGCGTCAACAAAATTGAAAAAGCTGCAATGTAAAACCACACCATAAATACATTGTTGCATACTCAATATCACAAGATCCACTAACGATTCTTTTGTTGAATATTTTGAGTGTCGGTTTGTTGCTGATTTTGTTGATGTATAAATTACGCTATACGGGAAATAAGTGGATTCAATGTAATGCAAAAAACGATGGCAGACCTATTAAGTGTATTAATTTCTCTCCGATGAATTTGCATAAAATTGAGAGAAACAGAATGTAAATGACAAAGCGAAATGAGCACAAAGTCCGAAAAATAAAGTGATGAAGTGGTGGTGCGGATGAGTGCAAGTGAACAGGAATGAGGAGTCATAAAATATGAATTTCCTACGCTAAAAAAACGAAAGTGTGAGTACAAAGATCCTTGAGATTATGAAACGAGGCCAGAGCAAGAATATATTGCCATGCGGAAGTATATGGAAAGTCAGCATCATTATCATTTGCTCTTTATATAAACGAAACTGAATGCGAAAAGTTCCTTTGAAGTAATGTTTCCTTTCAATAAATCATCAACGTATATTCAAAAACCTAAGATCATCAACCATAATCAACTAGTGACACATTTCAAGTGTGTTACGAAAACAGCCTACGGGGCAATGGTGCATGACACACCACCGACAAACATTCAATTGACGAACGCAACAGATTTTTGCTTTCGTTAAGGCAAAAACAGGGGATTTTCTTTTGCCATTTCATTTCAAAGGGCAACACACTAACAAACACTGCCGGAAAACTGTGAACATTTTGGCACAAACGAGACGAAAACCAATTCATGAGCCAAAGTAATAAATAAGAAACTATAATTCGTATTTGCATACGTAAAAAACATGGTTTCGGTTGTTGTTGCTGTCGGTGTGTTTGCCATGTTTTGTATGTGCATTGTGCCTGAATCAATATAATAAGTTGAGAGCCAGAGTCGGTTGAACAACAGGTTGTGGCGCTTGTGGTTTACTAAAGAAGGCATATTGCATGTGCATAAACCGCTTATACGAAAAATAGCCAACAACAAAGTTGGCGAATAATGATAATGTGGAGATGGAAAAATGAACAAACACTCAGCTCAATCCAAGCCACGCGCTCCCCTTCCTACTCTAACAATCTCATTTGCTCGCCGCTCGTTCGTTCTATACGCGCAAAATTGAAAGAGTTGAAGTATGGCAATATCGCAAACAAGGCGTTAAATACCACCGGACCTAATTTCATGAATATGAACATGAATGTATCGCATTCATCGCCTCAAGTTATTATTGAAATGTGATCTATCCCATGCACCATTTTCCCTTCGTAATCATCATCGTGCTCGTCGCCTTCGCTCATCATATGCCTATTTTTGACTATATGTGATGCGTTAAATTAAATCATTCGATAGCGAAAATACACGACATACACATATATTTCTTCAACATATACCGAAGTTCACACTACATCTCTGATAAAATATCCGAAATTCTTTTCTATTCTTTGCGATTGGTGATATGCTCAATTTGATACATGCTCGATTTACTTTCAACATATCTAACTTAAATGAACTCGAATATTTTTAATTAAAAATACACGAAATATTACAATTACAGAATATAGTTTACGAATTCAACAAAACGAACAAAATTGCTGGCACATCGCATTGCGTCGATTTACAATTTTTCAAAATTGAATGAGAACGCATCAAGTAATGCTAAGCTAACCGAATAATGACACCATCCACCACTACATCAAAAAATAATTCGTCGTGACAAAAATTATGTATGTACAAATGATGGTGAAAAAAACAATGTTAAATTAAGCATTCCTCCATCCACATATGAAATCCATATCTATCTCCTTCTCTCTGCATTTGTATCGTGATACAGACGAACAAAAATGAATGGGGTCGACCACGAAACACATTAAAAATGCAATGTGAAAAATTAAATGATATGATAAAATAAGATATAAATTAGAATTGTTGTGCGCGTCGCACGTTGAAATTTCGAGATGGAAATATAAACGGAAAATTCATTTAAGAAAATGAGTCATTTAGACATGTTTTGTATGTGCACACGCTTGAGGCGTACGCTCTCTCGTTACATCGTTTCAAAACTGGGCGAATGAAGTTTTATGTACGAATTGATACGACGAGTAAAATTTCATTTTTGATGGATTGCACATTGCACAGACATATGTCATTACACATTCTGATTACTCGTTTCTCGTTTTTCCTCTCCTTCTCGTTCCCGTTTGTAAAAGTAAACGCGATGCAACAAAGCCAAAATAGCATGGTCGCATACAACGTTAAACTCGAAGCCACACGTATCCACAGCAATCTAATATGTATATTTGCATTTGCAAGGTAGACAGATAATGCGGTCTCCCAGTAACAGCCACCATAATACACAGCAAAATGAAGCGATAGCTTCATATCTATATAGCAAGCGTGCTCGCGCTCACACAAACACACACACGGTCGTGTGACTTGTACACCAAATATAGTAAACTAAAACTCATTCTCTGACTGTTGTGCCAAACGAGGATAACGAAGAGCCGACAATGGAAATGGGAATGAGAATGAGCCTGAATGTATATTGAATGCATGTATGTACATGGAAAGTAATGAAAATACCTATGAGACTATTAAAATCTATTAATTTTGTGTTTTACAACCAAATTTTATGCGATGTGTGTCGCTTATAAATGTTTACCTCGCACAAACACACCATAAATGTGAATGATTGAATCGCTTACAGGAAAAGCGGTACAGAGCAAGTGAATGAAAGCGATTGCGATTGAGCAAGCAGTCAAGCGATATGGCATGGCCATAGAATTCGGTGCGCAACCAAAAAATGGTACCTCTTTGAAACTGTAGCGTCAGAAATGGAATCAGCGCTGCAATTCTCAATCAAATGTGAATTGTTTGCTGAATTCAAAAAGTTCATAAATTGATGGCTAACTACCATTTTACGGTTTTATTGTAGCTGTTGCCACCGGCACTAAGCTCAATTGCATGCAATACCAATGCGAATGAACAAATTCACCAAACTAACCATCGAAATATAATTTGCCAACTTTCGCTCGCCAGAAGAAAAAATAACAATCGGTTGAAAACTATTTTTCATTTTTGCAAATTACATAATTGATTCCATGTAGATTATTTGTGTGCTGATGTGAGTTTGTGTTTGCAAACTTAAAATCGATACAAACCGATTTAAAATGATCGGAAAAATGTCTGCATCTCGCTAATGTTCCGAAAAAAAAAATAGATACGTTTATTTTTTTATGAATTTTATAAAATACAGTGCGTAACTTATGGAGAACCACATAAATTTGTGTTCAGTGTATCACAATGAAAATGCTGTGTATACATAATGCTTATAAAATTGTTGCTCAAAAAGATCGTTTCCCGATTGAAGATAGAGATAGGATGAATGTTTTTTGGTGTTATCAACGAAGTTATTATGAGTTTGTGCCTTCTCCATTGTCACTTGTGTGTCGAACTGTCGAACCATCTTCTGCACTTCTTGTGCCATTGAACGCAAACATATAGAAAGCCGGTGCTGCTTCCAAACGAACGAAGGAAAAAAACAACGAAAAACAAAAAATGTAAAACGAAAACGATTCGAATTTATGCATCTGCACATAAATAGAATATATAGCCCGCCATACAATGGGTTATTACCATTAAATGAATGCTGTAATAAAATATTATGTGTCGAGGAATATGTGCAGCATAGAATGGCTCATGACCTATACGAATCACTGGATTCTTCATTTTCCAGTTGCAATGCAACTTTGATTTTTCCACATTATCATGATCACATTCTGCCGCACACAAAAATTTATGGACACATAATATTGTGACGTAAACCGAAAATAAACTCGAATGACGCTGTAAAACGATAGCTGAATTTATTATTAATTTTTTTTCAGTCTTCTCCCTTGTTCGCTTCTCTGTTTTTTTTTTTTTTTTTTTTTTTTGGTTTATAGAGTTGCATGTGGCGAGCGTGTACGCGCCATCCGTGTAGGGGGTGGAAAAGCGAAAAAGGAGACAGTGAAAAGGAGACAAGACATGGCGAAAGAGAGAGGGAGATACAACATATCCGATTTAGGATGAAGGCATCACAAATATATGTTGGCATTTGTTGGCCCATTGTTTCCTTGGGCCAAAACTGTTGCCGTAAATTTTATCTGGGGATATAAGATACAGCCAGAAATGATCCAACATACTTACCGAAATAGTGGTTAAAGCAAGCTCAGTTTATAGCAACCATAATATTGGTAAAATGGTAATGAATCTTCCTTTTCTTTCTGTCTGTCTCTGTCTCTGCACAGAGAAGCAAATCCTTGCGCAAAATATTGTATTTATACACAAACATAAAATGCCGGCATCAATGAAACAATGCAACCGATGGATTTTCAATGCGAACTTTCGAACAATGGAGCGCTAATTCTTAACTATCAATTCTTCGAACAAGTTAATGACAACTTAAGGTTCATATGTACGTGCGTGCCAACGCGTTTGTCTGTCAATATGCAATTTAATCATCGTAATGCATATGTTACACCATACAATATCTACAACATGTTTCCACTAGCAGCACTTGGCTTATTTATCATAAATATCCTTTTGTGTAGCTAATTCAAGCGGTCACACGTATACACGCAACACAACAAATATACAATGAATGCTCACTTTAATGGCTCATAATATTTCACAATGCACGAAACGATATGGTCAAATTATTGCCGTGCACAATTCATATTGTACAATTAGCCGAAATAAAATATTTTCTTCTTTTCCACATTTGGGCCATGATGAAATGGCATTTCCTATGTTAGTGGTCATTGCCCTCTTTTCCCCATTTCCCCATGTACTCTCTCTCTCTCTCTCTCTCTCTATCGCTCACTCTTTTACTTGAACAAACAAAATTGATGTATGCAGAAAATTATACATGAATTATTAACGTGTATCAAGTTTTAAATAGTCATTCGCTTGATAAACACCGTCTCACTACTATAGTCAAAATATGCGACTTAATGCCATTAAGGCCATTTGCACCCCAAAATACATATATCCAACCAAAATTAATGCTCACGGTAAAAGCTGATTTTTAACTGCTACTCGAGTTTCATAACGAAATTATCTTAAAATCTGATATGATTTGCCATCAAATTAATTTGAACGTTATTTCATCAAAATTTCGCTCCACTGTACGAAAATCGGTTCGTTAAATAATGTTTGGATCATGATTGATTCCACTTAATGTGAAATATTTAAAATCAAATTCATAATTAATACTATGATTGTATATCCATCCAGATCAATGTGATTGTTTTAATATTATGAAAGTTTGATTATCCATGGCAACGTATCGCGAATAAAATATTTGCTTAAATTTTCGTTGCAAATGAATTGAATGATGTGGAATGTGGTACTCTTGAGTAAAATTTGATCGAAAAGTTTTCGATTTAAGGATGGGAGAATATACCAGAATCGAATGCAAACGAGATGTTCAATGATAATCATGAGAGAGACTCGTCAGACTCTTAGCAGCGTTTTCCAATTGAGAAAAATGCGAGGTAATTCTAATCCAAACAACAAACATTTAAATTGATATTTGATCTAAGTCGATTAATATACGCTCTCTTTCTCGGTCGCATTTTATCCGAACTGCGCCCGTCATCATCTTATGCCACCGCTGCTGCTACCGCTTCCGCCGTCGTCACCATTCTTCTTTTATTTCACTATTTACACAGAGCGTGTATTTTGAGCAAACAAATCATAATAGCGATCTCAATTCCACTTCTATTATGTTTTGAAGTTCTATTGGATCTAGAATTCAACCATAAAATTGAAACCAAATCAGCAAACTTTTCGCATCACGATTATTATGATTCGCGTATTAATACAAACGAAAACGAATGGAGAGACGAACAACAACGACAACAAAAAAAATGTCGAAGAACCAAAACAAGGAAAATAAGAAAGCATAAGCATAAGGGCATATGACATAAGAATAAACTCGCAAAGTTTCCGCTAATGAAATTCTATATATGTATACAATATACTATTTCACTTAGTTTTTCTTCTTTCTTCCCATAGTCGTTGATGGCATTTGGAAAGTAAAACGGCTTCGTTTTCGGTCACACACAAGAATTAATGTTTTTCATTTCAACTTGTTTTTGTGGTTTTGGACGTTTGTTACAGTGTCTCTCATCTGTCTTTCTATTTGTTTATATTGTTTTCTTGCTGCGTTATATATATATATTTTGTTCTCTTTGCATGCGTTTATCACTGTCGCTCTCTGTTTCACTGTGAATGTACGAGTGTTTGTTCATTCTTTGAGTTGTCTGATGCCAGCATATACCACTTGATATCTATGTGTATTTGCATTTATGATGAACGATATCTGGGCTATGAGAGCACAACAAATACGGCCTGACAACCACTTTTATGGAACGCAGTGAAACCGTTATTATTTTTGAGAATGAAATATTTGTATTATTTTATGGCCATTCGGTTTTATTTTCTCGAGCATCATAACCAAGTAGCGGTACGCCAAATGGTTGAAAATCTGTGGAAAATCTTGTTTATAGCCGTACAAGAGGCTCAAGCATCTTCAATGAAAATGAGCGAGAATGAGCAAAATGATTTTGCGCAAAATACACACACAATTGGATATAACTAATGTTTAGCGAATGAACTCAATGGCCTCTTCGTTTCGCCAAAATGAATAAGCGGTCGTTTTTGTTCCCACTCCATTTCCATGCTCATTTCGTCCGAAGCTGAACGGAAGATAAAGACGACCAATAATAATTTTTTTTGTTTCCTTTCTTTCGTATGCTCTCTGTTTCCATATCATCTTTATGTTTACATTGCATCGAAATTCCAAATGGCCGCAAAATGCTTCGTCGGAAACAATAACAAAAACATTTTCCATCACTTTCATTTCGAATCGAAAGTGATTACCAAAGAGTGATGGCAACGAAATTTTTTTTTATTGTGTTAAAATGTTTGGTGCATTATTGGAAAACATTTCAAAGATGAAACCATTTATACTTATGGCCAACATTAAGCATTCCATTTTATCTGCACAAATTAAACATATCTCCTTTATAAGGCAAACGAACATTTCAATGTATAATGTATTGGGATGAGGTACGTAATGTGAAATGAACATGGATTCCATTAAGACTAAAATAAACAATTTGATGTACGTGCGCACAGACATACAGCTGAAAGAAAAGACCAGATTTTCCAAGTGCTTTCAACGAACACACACACACACACACACACACACACACACACACACACACAGTTTTTACATTAAAAAAAAAGTTATTTTTTGTCGGTGCTCGAATGCAGGTAAACATAGCGATGGCATTAATTAGGTTTTGAAATGTTTTATTGAAAATTTATCGACTTATAAAAGTACTAAATGCAAAAATGGATGGAAACAAGATTCCCGTTTTTTTTTGTTAAATGGAGAGATACGGGCTTTTTGAGTGTGTTTTCATAACTGTCGAAAAACAGGCGGATTATTTTCCATCAATTTTGGTGTATTATGTTTGATTTATCGAAATATGAGTGAAAAAAATGTACGAAAAAATTGTCATGATGAAATCGAATATTATAATATTTTATAAAAATGACGGTGTTCGCTGATCCAAATCCAGTGTACATGCGTATGTGCGTGTGTGTGTCTTTTGTTCGTCTGAATCGAATATTTTATCACTCGGATATGTTATTTCATAATACGTGAAGAGGAAAATGCGAAACAATATATTCACTTGTTTTGATTCCATGGGTCCACTCATCGATGTAATTGAAAACCATGTCTATATATTTTGCTTGTTAGCTTGTTATTGTTGGCGGTGTTTGTAATGAAAAAGAAATTGATCCTGGCTTGAACTTTATGAAAACATTTATTGATTTATATCTGTATTCAAACACTCGATATTGATGTGGCTCTTAATTTCTCTCGTTCTCTTGTCCCGTCTCTCCCTCTTTCCCTCTCTGTTTCGCTCTTTCTCTCATCGTATTCCATCGTAAACAACGTAATGCATCGATTTTTTTAATAGTTGTATCGAGGAAAAAAAAATCACATTTTGCTCTTTCGTTCACTCTTTTTCTGATTTTGCCATCTCTGTCATGGCCTGTTTATTTTGTCCGTGCACATAAAAGATTATTAATCTATATTAAATTTCTATCCGATGTCGGATTACATTACAGCCAGTGCGAATTATTTCATCCTTGTTAATATGGTTGTTGGTCTTATATATTGATTGAAACGTATAAGCAGATGTGAGCAGAAATTTTTTTGCTCGTTTCAATATTTTCATGCTCTTGTTGGCTTCACTTTTCATTTTTATGATGAACTCTTGTTTTTTTTCGTTCATCTGCTTTTTCATGGGTTCATTTTCGCATATTCCGAATGGAGTGCAAATGGGAACGAGAACAAATCGAGATCCCCTGTAAATATACAATCAACTAGTCTATTTAATTTTCAGATTATATCGGTTGTTTGGTCCATCAAGGCTTCATCACACAACAATGGATGCCAACAATTCTTCTCTGCCAATAGACATTTCAATGACTACTTATTCAAACATATTTCTTTCATGCGATTAGTTTTGTGTTTCTATGTCTGTGTGAGTGTCAGTAAACTAAAGCAGCAAAATTTTTCACTCTGTATTCGGTTCAATGAAGTCTCGGCAAATCCGGTTTACCAGTGATAATGCATTTACTGCGAACAATGTGCAAAAAGGCGTATGTTTTTGACAACTAATCAGAAAAATATGAAATGCCATAACGACTTAAGTGTTAGAGCGTGCAAATAGCATTTTACTACAGTATGTAACACTATTCGGGCGAATAAAAAAACCTTCCGCAGTAATGGAGAAAAAAAACCAAATCAGCATTGAAAGTGCGAGATAGGCTTGTCCAATTTTGTTTCTCTTTGGTATTTTTTTTTTACAAATGTCAAACATTTCTTCGAGTTTTCAATTATGGATTTGCCTTTGCATGCACACATAATTTTCAAATTATAGTTACAGTATTGCCAAAGTAGTTCTCTATATCTCAGAGAAAATGTATGTATTGTCAATCCACAAAAATGTCAGATTTCTGGCATTTGCAAAAACGCGAAACAAAATTGGACAAGCCTAGTACGAGAGCAGAAATGGGCAAAAATTATGCTTGTGATTTGTCTTATGTTCATTTACTTCATTCCAATTGGTGAAAATTTTGTTTTTAAAAAGGAAACCCCTCATTTTCATTTTGTGTGTGTTCACATTTTGGCTGCATGATATATTTGTGTGATTCTCTTTTACGAGACGAAAATTTCAATTTTTTTCCAAGTCAGGCATTTGAAATGCGTCTGTCAAAAAATATTGATTTTTTTCTTTCGACTGCTCAGGCCTGTATGCGCTTGTATATGTATCTATCGTATGGCAGAGCGTTTGTAATTTGTGCCTGGCATTGTCGTCATTTTAAATGTTGTTCCACATTCATGCTGCAGGTAAGATAAATGCGAGGCGAGAGAGCGCGCATTGCGAAAGGGAAAAATAAATTCAAATCAAATAAAATGAAAGTAAATCACATCAGTGGAATGAGAGAGCGAAAAATTAAGCAGTTGCCTTGTGAATGACTCAATACAGTGAAAAGCGACACAGCAAGAGATGCGAGAGGGTACGCACAAGCAAATAGAATGAGGGAGACAATATAAAGAAGTGATTTCGTGGTGTATGCCAAACCGTTAACCGCAAATCTAACACATACAAAATGTATACTTGGCTTATATTTTTACTTGCTCCTTTTTCTATATTCAAATACATAGATTTATGCTATATATTTGGGCCACACTTTTACCGTACATAAAAGACAATATGAATGTACTGTTTATGAAACAAACCAGAAAACGAACAAGTGAAAACTTGAAGAGTGTAAAATGAAGAGAGAGAGAGAAACATATATAAATCACCGTGTGATGTAATTGCAGTCGAAAACAGCGAAAAAAGCCTGAAACGAATGAAAAATCGAGTGCAACAACAGTAAACAGTATCCAAAAAAAGAAAAAGCACTATATATCGGCGCACTAAGTGAGAAACAGCTTCCAATTTTGTATACACAGACTGCCGTTTTATTTTTTAATTGAAAAGCTTAGCTAACAAAAGAGGTACTTTGCCATGCCATTCTATACAGAACACAAACACAGAAATTCAAACAATAATGCTATGCTTATGCCTTTACCTTTTCTCGTTTATATTTTTTCTCTGTCTCTTCGTTGTATCTGTCTCTTTTTGATTCTTTTCAAATTGAACGGAAAACGGGAACACTCCCGCTCAAAATGAGCACCAAAAATCCATGAGAAACGACAATCAAAATCACATTCAAAACAGAGAGAACAAAATGAAAGTGATATTAACAAATGGTGGGCATCAGTCGACGTAGAAAAATAAAAAGAAAATGAGCAGGTAGATTCGTAGTTAAATGATGGTTTGCTACCTCATACGGAACTAACTGACGCATACGAATCTGAAACACACACACACACACACATCTACAAACACATGCGAGCATAGCTTTTATGTGCGCACGTATCGCATCTAAAATGGTATGAACAATTGAGTGAAATTTGCGCGCGATAACGCTAACCGGACAATTGTACTAGAATCACAATTCTACTGGCTCCATGGATGCAGTGGTTGAAAACATTTACCACAAAATGTAATGGATTAGTGAATAATTTGTTTTGTCGGAAAATGAAATTTTATCCGCTCATTTGGTGTTGTATTTTATTCATTTTTCCCCCGTTCTGTCTCTCTTGTTAATTCGCTCTCGCTCTCCCACTCTCGGCCGTTGCCAACGGTTTAATTTCACGAATGAACATTTCTCCCTCGCATACTCATTCAATTGTAGTGTTTGGCAAACAATAATAAATGTGTAAATTTGTCGCTGTTGTATTAAAGTTTACAAGATTTTGTATTTATTTTAGAATGTTTTGCATAGCTTTCATATTTTTTTTGTGTGTGTGTGTGTGTACATGTTGTTGTTTCCTCTCCCATTTTATCCACCTGATGGTTTATTGTTGATACTGCTGCCATTTAGCTGCTGCTGCCACCGCCGCCGTCATTTCCATCACCGCTTTTTTTGTGCTTATTTAATCAGAATTGAGGTCTATCCATCGCAGATTTCATTGTTACCATGTACATATAACAATCCATAACCACTGTCCATTTGGTAACGTTATTTTCTCCGTTGTGTTGTCTGTTTTTTTTTTGTGTTATTGCTGGAAAATGTTGTGCCAACGAATTGTGTTGGCCATAATTTTTAATAAAATCGATGTAAATGCGAATTTAAGTCTTGAATTGTTGCCCGTAAAAAGTTTAAAAAGTTTATTATTTCCGAAACATTCGGGATACAAAATTTTATGTCTCTTCTTTTATCTTTGTCGCATTTTGTAAATGGAAAAGTAACGACGGTGGTCAAAATATGGCAAAAACAAAAATCACACAACCAACCACACCAACAATAGCAATAAAAAGTAAACAATTCAATGTGTATTTTTGTGTTGTTTCGTCGTCGTTTTTTTTTTTTGTTTCACTTTTAGCAAAAGCGTAAAACGTCACTTCACTCTGGTATCCCTCATCTTTCAAACATCCAATTAATATAATTATGTAGAAAAAGGTTTTCGCAAATGTAGGCTTTGGATTTTCACAGAGTTTGTGAAAATAAAGTCATCCATTTATTCAAGCGCATTCGATATGGGGACTGAGAGGCAAAAAGTAAATAACAAAATTATATTTGATGAAGGTAAATAGAATTTGGAAAAAGAAAATAGGAAGAGAGAGTGTGCATATTTCTTGTTGATGACGACGGCGACGACGACGACGACGACGATGTTAACGATGCTCGGAAAAAGTGACAATGAAAATGGGGATCAAAAATAAAGTGAAATTTCATTGATTAATTAATACATAAAGTGATGAAATCGACTGCCGAACAGACCAGCACCGGGCCGGCAAATAAATAAATAACAATATAGAAAAACGTCGACCTATTAAATTTTCAAGGTGTGCTCGATGGAAAGCGCTCGCTGACATTGGATACAAACTATTCTCGGATTTAATAAGATGATTTGAGCGTCGATGCGTTTCTCATTACGTTATATGATTTGCCAATCAATCGATCATTCTTATGCTCAAATTACACAACAAAAATGTAAGAATTTCTCATTAATCGAAATCTAATGAACGGATTGAGCTATAACTACAAGATGATTATCTGAAACATCCATATTTAATAAATACACTTAGTATAATGAATATACTCAGCAAAATACAGATTTATTTCCGAAATTATATTTCGTAAAATTGATACTCAATGCTCTCATTTTTTTATGTCAAAAAGTTTTCAAGTTTTACACAACTAATCTCACAAACTTTGCGTTAACATTATATTGCAAATCGGTTGAGTGTTGAAAACGTGAGTGATTCCAATTGATCAATTTCTAAATCGAATGTAAACTTGCTTGCGGTGATTTTCAAAACTTTTCGTTGGGTTTTGGTAAATTTATGCGATTTTAAAGGCACTAGTTCCGGATAAAAATCTAATCGAAATTGGAATTTTCACCATTTACATTTCCTTGATGCATGTTAATCACTTCATTTATTCGATAAATCATGTCAGCTATAAGAACTTTTACATAACCAGAGTGTTTTACTTATTTTATAGTTGTTTAAAAAGAATTTTGAGTGATTGGATGTTAAATTCGTATATGATGTATGCAGGAAAAACGAAAACACCAACGAGAAACGACTTATGCACTCATATTATTTTCATTAATTTCGTTTGGCGTAATGAGAGCGAGTGAAAAGTTTTTCATCACATTGGATGCATTTAAATTTTTGGACGAACGAGAAGAATTAAATCTATCCTTCGAGAAAGCGGACCAAAGTTTTTTGTTTATAGAATCAAAAATCCGAAAATTGTAAATTTTAAACGGGGTTGCTGTTGTTGTTGATGATGGAAAATGATGAGCGCAGTAGTTCGTCGGCCATACAATTCCGTATATTCTAAATTCGGTTATGTCATGGATTTTTTTCAGGCCAGTTTTGTACAAGTATTGCGTTCGGTTGTGAAGCTTGTTAATACTCGAAGTTGTTTTATAATTTGATATACTGGCTAAAGTGATTGTCGGTTGCGAAAGGAAAATGAATGGCATCAGAGAGCATCATCATCGTACAGAAAGTTATATAAATCTTTTTCGTATCTCACAGTGTGGTTTTGGCAAAGAGTCACACTCACTTTTCTATGGTAATATACGAAACGAAAGAGCTATTAGCTTTGTACTCATCAAAATTTATGTAATTTTCATCTATTATAGGTCATTTAAACTTGAAGTTTCTCCGGGTTTCTTTTTGCATATTTTTTTTTCTCTCATTCGTATGTTTGCTGCTGTTGGCTGCGATTTGTTTGACTGGGTGCAAAAGTGATGTAAAACGGGAAAAATGTTTGAAACTTTTCGAAAAACTCGAAAATCATGACGTGTATACACAAGAGTACGTAAAATGAACGAATAAAACATGTCGAAATAAATGTAATTAAAGTGTAAACTTTTTTATCATATTATTTTTTGATGGCGTTGCCGTTCTGCATCGAAAAAATTGATTCGGTTTAACAAATTTGTTAGGTTATATCCCAGCCATAAGCGCTTTCATACCAAAACTCATCATCCGAGATTCAGATCATCGTCCAGATTTCCCCTTTTTTATTTTTTGTGTGTGTGTGTGGGTGCTTTTTTCTTTATTTTTATATTGCTTCTGCACTTTTGGCTTCTTTAATTAATATTAGATGAGGGCTATTTTCGTTGATGGTGTTTCCCTTCCCCCTTTTGATTCTCTACTATTGTCGCCTTTTCTCTTCCCATTTTCGTTCATGTTCACTTAAGATGATTTTAAATAGCATTTATGAAAGTTTCGGGATATATATACTTTTTGTGCCATATCGCATCTCGTTCATTACCGCTGAGACGATATCGTATGGCTTCGCTCGTCGACTTTTCAATATTTTAGTGGTCTAAAGTGAAAAGTAAGCAATTTTTAATTATAAAATGAAATTCGGCTTCATCACATTCACTTTACATGTGAGTTTTATGCGAGCGCATTATATACATACAACGAATTTTTTTTCTTTCACTTCTATTTGAAACATACAAAAATCATGATGATACATTTGGGGAATTTGATTCATTTAAAAGCGGAATTAATACGAAAATCTATAATTAATGCAAAATTTAACCAAACATTGTTTACACTTCTACAGTCAGATTAATGTGTTTTTTGCGTCGTTTTCATATATTATTATATATTTGCTTATTTTAATTACGCACGATTGCACGCCTCAAAATTCGAATTGTAAATCAATAGTAAATTATAATGATTTGGTTTTTGAAAGAAAATTCAAGTAACAAACTAATGACGTTAAAAATCGATCAATTTTCTCTTGTCGTTCGTTTTATCGCGTTGCCGCACAACAAATTGCACAGCACGCTCATGTTGATTTTTGTGGTGAATTTATCCGAATGAAAATGAAGATGCCAAAAAATGTGGTGAATGGCTGTGAACATTGACGGGCTATAATAAACTCCTCCGTCAATTTATGCAATAGAAAATGAGAATCGAGAATGTTGGAATTTATTTTGATTTCAAAGATGATGAAAATGTATGTTAATTCATTGAAATGCCTCACACAATACAATACACATCTATAAATGTGTATTCGAGCGAGTGCGATGAGAGCGAAAAAGAAAAGACGACAACGAATAAAAAAGCGAACAAAAAACGGCAAAAACCAACAAAAGTAGCCGAATTTTTACGTAGCAAATGATGAGGATAACAGAGAGAAGAGGAACATTTTTTGATGGGATTTAAATGAATTTTGTGCTCGCGCGCGTGTGTGTGTGTGAGTCTGTGCATAGCATGAAGTTGTTGGTATTGTTACTGTTGCTCTTCAGCTTTTTTCTCTGTGTTCACCATTGTGGTCCCTTCTTCTTTTCTCTTTCTCCTTTTTCCTTCGTTCTTTATTTCTTTCTTTCTTGAATAACTGTCTAGTAATTATGCAAATTAGAACGCAAACCAAGAGGGAATCAAAAATTGAGAACGAGAAATACTGAAAACGCTCACCAAAATCGCATTGAAATACTGTACGGAATTTTAGTAATTGCCGCACTTTTAATGTACGATTACATGAATCAAGAAATATTAGCTCCTCATACTATTTCGGGTTTCTGTTTTTTTTTTCGTTTCGGCTAACGACTTTTTTCTTCTCTCCATTATATTTAGGTTTCATTTTCATATTGTGTCTGTCAATTGTTGTGCCTTTCGAATAATCTATACATCGCTCAACGCGTTTGCCATAGTGAGTCATCCGATTGGAACACAAAATCGGCTGCGCCTATATACAAACATCGCACAATTTTCAACATTGAATTTTGATTATAAAATTCAAACATTTAGTATGGTAATTTTGTTGACGAAATTTCATCGGAAAATTAAATGGAAAAGCAGCAAATAGTAATTGCATGTTTAAATTCTGATAATGCTGTGTGTGTATATATATTAAAATGTTGAATTGTATTCAATGTTTCGTTCCACATTTATTTTCCACTTTTGATACAGTATTTGGCGATAGGCTGAAACACAGATCAGCATCAAATCACTCAAATTCATAAATGCATTGAAAAAAAAACAGTTCGACGAAAAATCACAGTGCACAAATGGCAGAAAAGCGGTCGTGCAATCAAATCTACCACTTGATTTGACGGAATCTCTTTGATTAAGGTTGAATGGAAAATGTAATTAAATGTAAAATTTCATCGGAAAAAGCACGCTAGAGTTCAAAGATGATGTTGATTATGATGATGATTATGAATTTTTCTTAGCATAAGAAGAAAATGAAGGGAATAAATTATATCATTTTTTCCCTTTTCTTTTTTCCGTATTTTACTTACCGGCATAGTTTGACTTCCGTGTAAACTCGTAATGGCTGCTTGAGCTTCTTGATGAGAACTAAATTTAACAAAAGCACAACCTGAAATAAATAGGAAGAAAACGTGTTAGGTCGACGTTGATTAAAATGTAAAGAAAGTGAACGTTCAAGTTTAGGATTTGTTGCATAAATAAATGTTTAATGTATATAATGATTTTGGAAAATGTCGAAAACAATGTGGATATTCATTCATTAAACGAATGGCCATTACGCTTCGAAGCCTGTTGAATTCTTCTACTAAACTTTTATCGTGGTAATTCAATGGCATAACGGTTTAGTTTTAAAGGCTTTATAAATAATTCATGCGTATTTAGCATCCCTTCTCACTCCCACTCCGATCAAACGCTGACACGTACCCTAAAATCTGCATACCTCAAACAAGACACTGAAATTGGTCACTGGAATTTCGGCCATATGAATCATAATATTCTAATCGATTTAACAGCAATAAACTGAGATTTATTGTTATCGTGTGACACAAAAAAAAAATCGGCCCGAACGAAACCCTTCTCGTTTTCATTAAAAAGAAAAATATGCGTCAACATGAATGTGTTATCTATTTATGGTAAAAGAGAGGATAGACAGAGAGTGTGTTAGTACATGAGGGAGTGTCAAATTCACCCTGCTGCGTACATAAAGTGAAAATGAAAGGCACTCTTCTCAGCCTGACCCAAGCATACCGAATACATTTTTTTATACAGCCTTTGTTTTGCGTATCTCTCTCTGAAACTGTTGAAGGGAGATCGTATTTTCGCCGCTTCCAATGTCCCTTATATTTCATTTTTCGTTTCGCTTTCACTTCCTTTCATTCGCATTTTATGTCGATTTGTGCAAGAGGAATTTGTGTGACATCAAAGTGATTTCGTATACAGTAATTTGCACTGCGCTGTTAAATGTTTCATCTTTACAATCCTTTCCACATCGTTTTCCCTCAATGTATTTTCTTCTTTTATTCTTCCTTTCTCTCTCGCCTTTTTAAAAATTTCATCTGGTTCGCCGCCAGCTAATAATTAGGGATCGGCTCTTTCGCTGTCTCTCTCGTTCTTATTTAATATATCATTGAATTTTCAATCGAATTCTTCTACTTCAAATTAAATTGAACTATTCATTGGGTTGGAACCAATAGGACTAAAATAAACTGAGATGATTAAAGAGCGAACAAGGAAACCTTATAAGAACGAAAGAAAATACTTACAAGCAAATAGTGTAGCGAATACAAGAGAATCGAAAAAGAGAAGAGGAGAGAGAGTGAATCAACGAAATTGCTCTTGTATGATTGCAATGAGAAATGAGAGAAGAAATAACTGAATTTTCGATTTGTAATGAAATTCGATTAAATTAGATTGGGAATCGGGAGGAATGGAATTGAGAATTGAGAGAAAGGGAAGTGAAGAGCAAAAGAAAAGAAACCGTGCTCACTGTTGGTTTTGCATCAACTGCAGAAGTCTAGCGAAAAGCAAACACAAAGTAAACCATAAATACACCAGGTAATTGTGTATGTAACCAATTTAGTTTCGCAAATTGTACACTGAACCTTAATTCGATAGTACTGCACATAAAGGAGAGAGAAAGAGAGAGAGAGCGGGAGAAAGAGAAAGAGGTAACAAAAACAACAAGGTAAAAATATTAATTAGTAATTTTCATTCAATAATAATTAGTCAACGTTTGAATGGGCCATGCAACAGTTATTCCACTCCAGACATGGTGGAAGGTGGGCATTTGTCGTTGAAAATCCAAACCAGTTGAATAATCGAAGTAAAATTTTCCAGTTTCAATTCATTGTGGATGGTGCAATGTCATAAGCAAGTGCAGTGTTCTATATGTAAAGAAGTGGATAGAAAAATGCATGAAAAGACCAAAGGTTGAAAGAATTTTCGTTTTTGATTCATAGCCATTATGTATTATAGTACTAATGAAAGGCGATCCGATCAAAAGCTGCTTCTATTTACAAAGTAGTATGGTTTCTCTCGATTTTATTTGTTTGTTTCCATTGAATTCAAATCAACGAAATCATGTGAAGATGTAGAACTGAGCAGAAGCCATGAAAATAATTACTTTTTCTCATCAATTATCATGAATGGTGAGTGTTAATGTAACTTTGCGTCTTATAATTGTATCATAATCATAAGTAAGTGGAAACTCTTCGTATTTTCGCTTTGATAAGTTCATTTATTATTGATAACTGAAATACCTTGCTTGGAATAGCGCTAGAAAAACAAACGAATCCATTGATTCTGCTGTACAAAGAGAGCGAGTAGTTGCTTGGATCAAATATCCGATGAGGCAAAGGCCCCATTCATAATAATGAAACAGCGTTTCACCTAGGAATTTTCATATTTATCGAGCTGAAATATTATCGTAAAATTTATCCAAGCAAAAGGATAGAGAGCGGACGAACGAGCGCGAAACAGAGCGTATATAAAAATCACTACTCATTTTTCATGCCAACCATCAAATATGCGGATTATAGTTACAATGTAAGCCACTGAATTTAATCACGAAAATTTGTCATTGTTCGACGTCGGCCACCATGTCAATTTTGCCACATTCTTCAATGGCACTTTTTTGCTTTCAAGTGTGATGAACAACCTAATTTCGACACTTTGAAGTGTGTCGAAATATTGCGATTGAAGGGTGAAAAAAAAGAGAATGTATAATATCGAAAATTTTAAAGAATGTCAAAGTTTCAAGGTACACTGTGTACGGTGAATAAAGCAAATAGCTGGCGTGCGTGAATCAAGTGAATTACAGACACTGTGGAAATGTAAAAAGTTATGAACGCGATTGCGGCAACAGCGAATGGAACGTTGAAAGGGAAATATTGTGAAAGATAGAACAAAAGAAAATATTGTAGCGAGTGTGACATAATCGTGAAGGATTTCAAATGAGATACACACTCTCAAATCGAGTAAAATGAGCAACAGAACATGGAAAATTTGAAAACCAGCAAAAAATTATATATATATATATATAAACAGATCGCTAAAAAAAGCAAAAGTAACGCGAAACGAACGAAACAAACATAAATCATAAATTATGAAGTTGTGGTAAGATTAAGGTAGAGCGAGACGAACGAGCCGTACATCTATATTAAGGGATGGAGTAAGTATGTATGTGTGTGTGTGATATGAAGAGAAGATGAACGAAAAAAAAAGAAACTTACGTAATTTATTATTAGTTTCACATTACAATGATACAAAACACCGCCGCCACCGCCTCGAAAACTTTGTGCATTTCTTTCGTTTTCATCATCAAGAATTGATGAGACATCTCTATATCTCTTTATGTGTCGGTGACTTACTTATTGCTTATGCCAGAGAATGGCTACAAATAAACTAAAAGATATCTGAGATATAAAAGCGGTGGCGACGACGACGACAAACAGGTACGAATCATATTACATTTCTTGAGATTTTATTATGTGCGTCGCCATGATAAAGTGTATAATGGCTACAATATATTCGTGCTGTATAGCGCGAATCATATTGTAAAATATATGAAAATTGTTTTTTTCTATAACGTACATATACATTCTCTGTTGTTTCTTTTTTGTTTCATTATTTTGCAGTGTAAAAATAGAGCTGGATCCTACAGTCGGCGTGGCGTATGCGTTCAAAGATAAAAGCTTGTGCCTTGTAACTTTTAGATCGTATGATTCGTATACGTTAGTTCATACATTACATACGATGTAGCATATTTCTTGAATAAAACGTCTTGTAGTTTTAACAATATAATTTTAAATGTTTCTTTGCTCTTCTTTCTCTTGACGCAAAGCCTGTGTAAGTGTGTGTGTGTTTCAGCCTCAGGACTCACAGACAACAATTCGAAATACGTTACATAGATATAATTGCATTATATGAATGAACACGAATGCTGTCGTCATTCGAACAAAGTTTCAAAGAACTTTACTTCTTCCGAAGCTAAATTACACATATTATGATTACATTTTCTTTCTTTCACAGCTGCCAAGCAAATAGTTATTTAGACGAAGAGGTGAAGCGAATGTACGATAGCGCGCGCACAATGATAGATATGAAGTGAGAACCAGAGGGGCGAGAGAAGGAGCGGGGACGATGGTGAAAGATGAGGTGGAGATATAGAGGTTTGCACACGGAGATCTCTGCCATATACAATGCTATAGACGACATATTACTTGTTATAGAAATTTCGACATAAAATGTCGCCATTTTGCCGGTTGTCTCGACTTAGTTCACTAACTAGTGAACATCATTTCACATGTGCGTTTGACGGAGTAAAGAGCTGTACTTTTTCCAAGTGAGAAAATTGAGATGAAAAATTTTCTTCATCGCTTGAATCATATCAGATCGAAAGGGAGTGGAAACAACAACGACACTTGAAAATGAAAAAAAAAAAAAAATTGTCAGCAATAATGTTATACATTGTGAATGGTAGGAGCATATCATATGGATATGATACATTGACATTTGACGAGTATGTTACTCTATCAATGCCCGTACATTTTATTTTGCAGTTACATTTGCTAAAGTGCGCATTGTTGAATTGCGACGAAGAACATTCGAGCAAAATTATCGAAATAACAGGAAATGAGTTTATTGAAGCAGGAAATTAGGTTTTTGCATTACTACAAAAAAAGGAACGAGAGAGACACACACGCACACACATAGATACAGAACGAGAAGAAGAGATCGACAACTGAAATGTTGCAAGCAGAGCGAATGGATGAGATATGTTATATAAGGAAAAAGCGGTAAAGAAGCATCATTCACTCAAATGAATACAAACTCGTCATGTGTAATTTATGCATACTTAATCTTATGCCATCATCCAGGTCAGAGATCTGTGCGCGTTGAGAATATCGGGCCGTGTGGCTCCAAAGTTTTTTGCTTCGTTTCTTGTTTCGTTTTTTTTATTGCATATCAAACCCCCTCGATGCTGACGTTGAGTAAGTATATGTGTGCTGTATCATGTATAGCGTTGTATGTTTTGTTGTACGGTTTCGCTTAAAATTTATTGTTCATAGTTCAAAGTTGCACAAAGATACGTACAGTTTACAAAATACGATTTATCAATGTTACCGTTAGCGACGGTAGTAAAGTATATAATTTGTAATATTTTGGTGAATCGTGTGAATACATGAAACATGAAATATGTGGTTAATACGTTTGCCTATTATGAATGCATGCCTATCAAGTCTTTCAAATTGTTTAGAATCTTGATAATAATGCCGACACTGTCTTTTGGCAAATTATTTCGCCCAATCTCTATCTTTTTTGCCAAAGTAATTTTACAAATATGCACATTTAACACACTTCAACATCGGCGCTCTACAACACACAACGAATTTCAAACTTTTTTTTCGCTTTCTACGCCTCGGTGTTTATTTGGTGGAAAAGACATGCTCAAGACGAACAACAACCAAAGCGCAAACAAGAAAAAAAATTGTTTTTCGTATAGGCTTTAAGTCTGCGACGACAAATTTGAAAGTGCTATATGCTAATGCTTTGCTATCAACACTATTGCACAGCCCTTGCAGCTCTTGCAATGGCAAAAGAGTAATTTTGCAAACTATCGTTTCGAACATATCACACATAATAGAATCAAACTGTTATGCCATTTTATGTAAAGAACACTAATGTATGACAAATTTAACGCATATGTTGTGTATCGATGGTAAATATTGCTTTTTTTCGTCCAAAAACTGTATTTCACCGAGATACATTGAGTTTGTTGTGTTTGGTACATTGAACAAACGGTCTTCGGGGTATCGAAGACAAACCCAAAATTAATTTATTTGTTACTTATTGTCGAGAGTAGTAGCCCTGTATGTATGTTTCGTTGACATTCGATATCATAAGGTGTCATGTTCATTTGACCACAATTCTCGTCTCGTCATAGATAGAGAGGGTATGAAATGACACCAACAAAAACACCTTCATGAATAACAAAATGAAAGCGTAAAAATAAATTTGAAAAAAGAGAGAACCGAGCGGAGATTAAACCAGTGAGCTAAATAAAATTACGAGTGCGAATGAAAAATCGTCTATGCCACAATCAACCGACACTCATTTTCGAGCAACGGATTAAATTAAATAAATGTTCGCATTGAAAAGAAACCGTTTCGAGTGGCCGAGAGACAGCAACAATAACAAAACCATTTTCCCTTTCGGTAACTTTCTGATTAAATTTGATTTTGGTTTTGTCACACATAATGCGCGCACGCCCCCACGCATTCACACTTTTGATATTGCACACAACATCCATGGATTATATATTGGGCGAGAGAGTGCGCATAATTTTCAAAATTACCGAATGAGCAACTATTCACAATGAAGTAATTTCATTCGTTTCACTACTCGATCCTCTCACAATTCTTGATTCTCTTACTCTACTTTCTTTCCTTACTCTCTCGCTCACACTTACTGTTTATATATGAGCGACGGAAATTTGTCAACTTATTATGAAATTTCAACACTTGCCAAAGCAATGTCGTCTATTAGTGTTTGTATAGCCCACTCTAGCTGAATGCACAAAAACAGTCTAGATTAAATCTATTTACACATGGATAAAATATAGAGTTTGATTCAATGCTCTCGATGTGAACCATTGCATGGATGCGTATGTAGAAAAACATATTTCGTTCGCAAATATATATATATATTTGTGTTTTGTTTTCTTTATTTTCGTTTTCTCTGTTCATTGACGATAAATGCGGAGGAGGATGAATGTAAAAGAAGATGTGGGGGGTTTAGTGGTGGTGGCGAAAATGGTAGGGAAAAGATGCGAACGACGCCTGAAAGAGAAAATGAGCTAAGAATTGAGCCATCTGACACATGCACAAATTTTACTTAAGCACAAATTGAACTGACATACATCGCACGCATGGATTCGAATGGTATGTTGTGTATGGTGCTTTTTGCACAAAATTGTGTTTATTAGAACATCTTTTCATTACTGAAAACAGAGTCGAAAGAAATTCCAAGAATATGGTCGTTATCATTGTTGCTTATTCCTTCTATTATTTTCACTGGCAGTCAACAGTGAGAAAAGAGAGAATACAAAAACTGATTGCAAACCGGCAATGGTTGTGTGCTAACAAAACTGTCGTTCTTTCTGGTTCTTGTTCTCCATCGATACATATATGTGTTGTAACTTTGATATTCCATGTATGATATGATTCTATTTGGAAATTTTAAACCATTCTGAAAAGGCACCATAAATATGGATCTAATTCAATTGATAAAGCCATGAAATGAATAGCAAAGTCAAATGTAATATAATGTGCTCGATTGTGTTCAGGACTTCAGCGCCACTTGTATTGATACAGTGAATAGAAAGAATGAAACAGACTGAAGTCGACATCCGAGCGGTTACACCAATACAACACACACACACAGTACATATAAAGTGCTGAAGAAATAGCGCCAAGTTTTATTATAAACCGACATCATACAAAAGCAAGCGGGCTTTTCATTTTGAAGAAGCAACAAATTTCTTCATTTTAATGCTATTATACAAATCACCCTCTATTATTACTGTAAGTTCCCTTGTTCGCCATCTCTTTATCTCCTCTTGCAATGTATGATAAAACACACACACAAACACACGATCTCGCAATTCTTATTTTTTGCGTTTCCTTGAAACTTTTCTTCTTCTTCTCTTGTGTTTCACATGGGAATTACCACAGTGTGCAGCATTCACTGGATCATTTGAATCACCCACATGTATGTTTTATAGAAGATTGTTTCAATTTATGCCATATTATATGCACACACACGTGTCGATGTTGTACTTTCTTTCGATATTTTATTCGCACTCATGTATATTATATTTATATGAAGTGGTTGTATATCATTTTCACATTCATTTTACATTTAAACTCACACATTCACTCTCTTTCTTTCTCGCATCTCGCGCTCGCTCTCTCATTCGCGCTCTTTATTCAAGCAACATTCTTTGCAAAATTTACCACAAATGAAAGCAGAAAATCCGCGCGTACACGAAAACACTTTGTTCGCGTTGTAAAACTATTGAATGGATTTCGAAATGGGTTGGATTCATGTTCGAAACTTTTGCCATGAGTAAAACTTATAAGTTTAATAATTATTAATACAAAAGCCAACATTTCACAACAATTTCAACTACTTAAAAATCGAGCAGGTGCGTTTCCATAATCCAACTTCATAATTTTGATTTCAAGCGTGGCACAGCTATTCACGTGCATATTGCTTTATTTCCATCGTACGTTTCTAAGTTCAAGTTAATTGGAACAATGTGACCAACTCAAATGGAATGTTCAATTTAATTTAAATTGTAATAATCATTTGTACCATGAAATTGGGAACGTGAGTGATTCGCTTATTGCAAAATCATTTTGTGTCATATGCAAATGCATTGATTTGAATTTTCCACCAAATGGCGAACAAAGTAGAAAAATGAAAACATGCACATCATTGATGTGAATCACAATTTTGCTGTTGACTCAATTTACTTATTTATTTTGCATTCGTTTCCAATACACATTTGAAAATCGCTGATGGTATTTATTTCTTTTATAGATGACAAAGCCAAACCGGCTTGTATTCTCCATCGTGCATATTGTATATTGTGCAAAATAAAAACAAAAGCGGAAATAAACAAACAACCAGCGCCAGGAGTTAATATTTAGACATAAACATCTGTTAAATGGTGTACTGCAAATGGCATATTCAAACCCCAGCGAAAAATAGTAGACGGGGTATTGGGAATCGGATTGGTGAACAAGAACAAAAGTGTGCTAAGATAATTTGCCATTGCATTATTTCACAAAAATGAGAGAGGGTGAGAATTGTAAAAATCTTGGATGAGATCGAAAGGGAATGTAAGCAGCATGTCCGAGAACTTCATCAAGCACCGTGGCAATAACAGCAACAAAACACAGACAAATTCAACAGGAGCTGCAAGTGAAAAGGACCAAACAACACAACAATAAAGTCCCGAAGAATGCTTCATTTTTTTATGCTACTTATACACAGGATAAGAAATGGCAGAATAGTGCAACACAACACAAATCGACTGTATTCTTTCGGGTGCGCTCAACGACGTAAAAAGCAAATCTTAGTAGTTGAAGGTTATTTTACATGTTCAATGCAAAGCAACAACCCACTGACAATGCGATTGAAAAAATATTGTTGTTGAGCCAAATGGCTGGTGCACATTAAAAAAACCCATAGCATTCCAACGAAAATGCTTCGCTACAAGAAATTGCACACAACAAACCAAAACGTGCAGGCGAAGAAAAAGTCGATGTTCATGATGACGATGTTTATGATGAACAAAAAAAAAAAGACATTGGAAAAGCAGAAAAGAGAGATACAGTCCAATGTGAAAAAGTTCATCATAATTGCCTCGACAACAATATAGCGCCAGCATAGACGGGCTGAAGCAACGACTAAAAGCCATACCGAAAAACATTCGCATAAAATACTATTGAAAATAATGTGTTTTTTTTTTGTGTGCGCATATGTTCTGCTTATTATTCCATTCATTTTTAGTTCACAGTGTGTGTGTGTCGGTTTTTTTCTGGTGTTGCTGCATGCAATGGTAGTGTTTGTACTGGCCAGGCTTTTATGAAGCTGCACAAAGAAAGCGCATTGTTGATGTTAAACCATTTCAATATAACACGTGCTTTTGTGCTCATGTACTTTGCAATGGTTTTCCTTTTCAATTTTAGCATTTCCGTTTTTATTTTATGCTTAAGCTCATTCACCTTTATCGCATCGACAACGATAAGGTTAATGAGAATAAAAAGACCACTTGGTATATTCGACAGTGCTAGGGAGAGAGAGAGAGAGAGAGAGAGAGAGCGAACAAACGAACGTGAAAAAGAATGAAAGACAGAGAGTCATTGTTTCTTCTTTTGCCGAAATCATTATCATCGGTCACTATTTCCCTTTTAATAACGCGCTCATTTTTTTTTACTCTTTGCTTCAATGAATTTATTACATTGTTCAAGTTGCTTCCATTTACATTATTTTCTATTTTTCTATCGCTTCAGCTCACTGGTGAAAAATAATAATAAAAAAACAGTATTTTGTGCAATTTTTGCGATTAAATGGCAAAGATGATGTTGATGGAAGCAATAATAACAAACATAAACATCAATCCAGTTACAATATTATATTTTAAATTTTTTTTAAAATGTACTTTACTTGCTCACACCCCCATACCCGAAACTCATTGTGATTCCATGGATTATCACGTTTGAATTTAAAAAAAAACATCAAACCATTAAATACCAAGCCATAAATACCATTTTGAGTTGATGCAAGGTGCGAAAAAGAACAAAAAAACATGAATGTTTATATCAAAACGTGACCATTATTTTTTGTTTTTTCACTTCGACTATTTCTATCATTGCACATTTTCTGTTGAATATATACTACTATATTCACTACAATGAAGTTGATTATTTTGTTACGAAATAACTTTGTGATTTCTGCTTCGATAGTCCAAATGACATGGTAAATATTTCAGCGAAAAATAATGCGAGTCGTGTATTCAACTGGTAACTGATGAATAAATGTATAAGATTTTTCCATTGTAAACAATAATGAAATGCATGCTAATTTGAATTTTTTGGATTATAGTCGATGGAATGAGTATAGTTCCCCAACCGCTTTTTATTCATATTTCGTTTCTTTATCTCTTTTATCTAAAAATGCACACCCTTTAATGGCAGTATATGTTAATCCAAAATAAATGTGTCCATCCATCGTCTTGTCCCGCACAAAACGTAGGGTCTCCCCCTACGATAGAGAGAAAAAAAAACGAAATCTCGAATGGGATTTTAATGCACAGCAGCATTGCTGTCCAGTTGAGTCAACGTCATTTGATCTAAGCGCCTTGCTGCTGTGTTCATGTATTTTTGGCAAACAATAGGGACATAGAAAAGAACGGCCACATCGAAAGGCTCCACGCATGATTAAGGCCACACACTACATTCATTTGATGACTTTTATTCCATATTCATACATCCAACTTATTGTATTAGATTTTTTTTACATCATATATATATAAACATCGTGTATCGCCTTAAAGCAAAAACGATGTCAAGCGAATAATTCATAAATGTAAGAAATGTGGCAATTATCTTTAGGATAAATATCGTCTGTTTTCAATATGTTTCATTGCGCCAGACAAGTTCAAAAGAAAATACAGTGCAAATTAAAGTCAAAATTTCACAATAATAATTGAACCTCATTTATATTTCGTTGAAGTGGAAAGCTTTCTCTTTTGATAATGGATGTTGACGATAAAAGAATACACTTTTTTCACATACCAATTATATTTCAATAATTTGGTAAACATTTCAAAGAAATTTATGGTAAATTTATTAGTTTCTTGATTGATCAAGCACGGTTTGCAATAGAAAAAGGGATTTTCCGATTTCCATTCAAATTGAGTGGTTGAAAACAAAAGACGATGATTTTTAGCTATCAAGTTCATTGAATGAATGGTATGGTAAAGGAGTAAATGTGCAGGACCCTTTGATAGATATCAAAGTCATATGAATGTCACCTTGAATTTGTTGTGTCTACCACATAATGTACAATAATTGAATTTAATTGAAGCTTGAAACATCTTTGCTACCAATTTTTATTCAAACCAAAAATTCGAACCCAAATTCCACCCAAACATACTCGAAATGAGCGGTAATTTTTTTTCGGGCAATAATTTTTTGACATTTCGTATTCCATAGGTTAACATTTACATTATTATTATTATTTTGTTTATTGTGCTAAAGAAATAAAAAAATGTGTCTCTTTCAATGAGTCGAATTCCATGCTTTTTTTGTCGATGAATCATGTATTAAATGTGCAAAATCACTTTGAATGAGACTTGGGCATTGCAAGTGAAAATCTAAGACAATTTATTCTTATTATAATGAATCAGCCATTTTTGAACGGCGGTGCGCAGTGTATACATGTAATTTTTCCATACAGTTCACGAGGGGTTGCGTAAATGCTGTCACATTCAAGTATCGCTGTACAATACATATGTGTATCTGATTCGAAATAATGAAAGTTCACCATAAATTTGTTTCGACAATCATTCCGTTAGTTGATTCTTTTATGAATAAATTAACGTGAATTATTCAATTGAAGGAATAAAACTGAATACATTTTAAAATACGCACTAACGAATATGTGTGAAGCGTTAAAATGTTGCCGAAATGGATTCCAATCTATTTAGACATGTTAAGTATAAAGATATGAACATTCGGTTGAAAATTTCAAGTGTGGTTGTTGACGACGATGATGATGATTATGATATGTAAGTGTTCTCTTCGCATACACAATCGGTGAAACGCTAATGAAGTGAATTTATTCCACTTTAGTTTTAGAATCATCAAATCAATTTAAATACGAAATCAAGTATACCATCAAGTGTGTTCGCTATTTTTTAAATCTTGTTTTGCAACATTGCCGCGTCATGCAAAAGAGTATTTTGATGTTGCAGCTGTCATTACTAGTATGTATGAAGAATTTCAACTGAAGATGGGAGAAAGCGTTTGAAATTTAACCATCGTTTTTGTTATTTAACCCTGGAGTAATTTAAGTGTTGAACTCACCAAGATTGAATTTTCAAATATACACCATCCCCCTCACATACACACATTCACGATGTTCGCATGCACACACTTCAACGGAATATGTTGATATTTTGCTTCACTGATGTTAACTAAGTAGATCCTGTTTTCATAGAAAACAATTAGTAAGTTTATATCGATTTTTATGTATTTCCCCTTTTATGAACTTTTCATCTTATTAAGCGAATATGGAGCATGAGTTATTCGCATATATGTGCGATGGTGGTGAGCAACGAATCTTGGTATCAATGTGATGTTGCCATCGTTATGTGAAGTTAAATTATATTCGATCGCGCATCGTTTGGCATTATAACAACCGATAAAACAGTTGAGAAATCACTCGAAACGGACATAAATAAAGGGAAAAACACTCAACACAGCAAATCTTTAATTTAACTTAAGCGATGAATGCTGTGTAAGTCACCAGATGCTATTTTCAGTCATTTATCTAAGTTTACCCATTCACTTATAAGCGAATATATAAACATGTTCTCGTTCTTCTTATTATTCTTCTTCTTCTGTTCAGTCTGTTTCTCTCCATCTCTGTTTTCTTGTTATGTATTATTTCTGGATTTTTCCTGTGTTAAGCTATTGTTTTCCACTTGCACCCACTTGCATGTGATGAGGCTAAAAAGGAAATAATAGTCGGTTGGCTGTTGAATGGTGATCGTTCTTCTTTTCTACATGACTTCAGGCCATGTTTCGGTGTGTTTTAAATTTTTGCTCGTTTTTGTTCTTTATCAATGTTGTTGTTGTTGATTTTTTTATTCCATTCTATCGCTCTGTCTTCATTCTTCATTCACCATCAAATTATAGTGAAGAGACCAAAGAGTGAAAATGACGAAAAAAAAGAGAAGAGAAAAGAATGAAATGTGCATGAGATATTTAACGCTTACAGCCTCTTCACATTCAGATAAGACCCATTTTATACCATCCACCATATATCTATATATCTTTCAGTTCTGTGTATGGTTTATTCGTTCGTTCACATATTTTTTTCTCCCTGAATTCTCTGAATGCGCGCTCTGTGTTCGCTCAGTTTTTCTTCGGTGTTCCATCGATGTTGTTGTTTTTTTTCTCGTCGATGTGTGGTTTCCATTCGTTCTTTGGCATGCACAATTTTTCATTCTTTCTTTGCACTCTTTCATTCAAACTTGTTGTCGGTGTGTTGCGTGTGTTATATGCTTATTTTCATATCGGCCACTCATTCACTTTACACGATGCATGTTTACCATGTCATTTACCACATATTTGTAATGTAAATACATAACGCATTCGGCACAAAGGCGCACAAGATGAATGAATTTGTTCACAAAAGACACACACACGCCCATATATATATAGCCAAGAGCAACAAGCCGTGTAATGTAGTTCGTGTGACAACAATTTTAAAAGTTCCTCTTGCCTGTGGAACAAGTGAAAAGAAAGCGACATTTCTCTTTCGTTTATGTATTTTTTTCTTCTTCTTCTTCTTTTTCTTTATTCTGTGTATGTTGTTGCTCTTTCATTCTAACTCTTTTCTGTAATTCGCCTTTTCCCCGCTCACATTTGTATTTATTCGCATGCCATTTATCGCATAAAATATTCAAGTTAAATATTTCCCATTCGGTTTAAAGCTTGTTATTTTTACGTTTTCACTTTTGTCATCGTTTCCGATTGCATAGCTATGCAAGCACAAAAAGCGGCCTACTACATTTACCAAACACAGATATATATTTTTTTTTATATCAATTATATTTGGTGCGTTGGAATTTACACAAATAGCAATTGAATATGGTCGCAGAGGATAGGGGAATGTATATACGTATAGAAGACGAACATTTGTTCATGTCTCGTGTAAACAACGAACAAATTGAAAAAAAGAGAAAATATATGTATTATTAATGACAGCAAATGGATTTAATAGGGCGTAATGTGTTGTATTTAACTGCAAGCAGATCACACATGCTTTCAATTGTATGCATTTCTGTAAGCTAATTAGGCACGAATTCATGTGAGCACAACACTTTTGTAAAATCCTATACCAACATTTCATTCAGCATTTGGTAGATTGCATATTTGCACATGAGTCGGTAATTTGCAAATAAAATCGCAAATAAACGATTAAATGTACCGATTTAAAAAAAAGCAGCGAATACTAAAGAAAATATTTCCAGTTTCTGGCAAATCTTTGTTGTTTTTTTCTTCTTCATTATAATGAGCATTAAGTATACTTTCGTTTGTAAATAATAAACATTTTCAACGACTAAAGGGACGAAAGGGGAGAGAGAACGAGATAGAAGATGAGAGAAAATGATATGTATTTGCATATTTTCAAAGTTCCTACTGTGTGCGTTTAGTATGATATACCGGCGGCATCGTAAACCTTATTCGCTGTTTGCGTTCTGCATGAAAGAATGGCGAGCACACAGTCACTAATTATTATAAATTAAGCTTTGAGCTTGCAGCTATTGTATTATGTTTATATGCCATGTCGTTTTATCTCAGCAAAAAGTGCCAAATAGAAGACCCATACATTTCGACAAATGTGATTTCGAGTGTCGGCTGTTGACTTTATGTCATTATTATAAATAGAAAATGTCGTTGTTCATAATCGTTGTGTGTGTGCACGAGGAAAATGTAAGATTGAGATGGACGAGAATGAGCCGGTGAGATAGAGCCAAAGAGCCAAAGAGGAAGACAGCTATAAATACACAAGTATGGCACAATGTTTTCACCATTTTTTTTTTTCTCATCTCGGCAGAAGCAAGAAGGCGAGATCTGTTCTCAAAATTTCATCACCCACGATGTGGCTTGATACGCTTTTCGCGACATAATTTAAAACATACAATTTTCATTTTGTAACGCCGTATCGCTGTGAAACATTAATAATAATATTTGTCAACACACCATTTATATTCTTATCGAATTACTTCTTACCAAGGACTTTATAATTCTCATAGATGGATTCAGTAACAAGACATCCTGACACAAACATTTTACTTCTATTCGTATGGTTCGTGCAGTTTTCATTGCAGTTGCCATTCGAAAGCTTAAATTCCATGTGATTTTGTGTGAGGATAGAAACGAGAAAGCGAAACGATTTTCTACATATGAAGAAGTCGCAATATGATACGCGTACACATTCTTCTCTCACGCAAATGCGTTTGCTTCTAATGACATATTTTGTGCTTACATGGGACTGATAGCCCATAAAATACGATACTTATTTCTTCGGGACATTTGGATGGGGGGCGAAAAATTTCAATAAATGGCACAGCTTGTGTTACCATCAACTCAAATAAACGATTTCACACGCTGATCGTGATGTATATATGCAGACGGATCCCTCTTTGTGTTATGTGAATGAGTAAAGTTTTCATTTGGGGCACTGAACATTTTAAAGGAAAATGAAATTCAAGCCAATTATATTACGTACTCTATATAGAGATATATTAGATATAGCATATAATAGTTTGGTACGTTAGATTTTTTTTTGGTTAAAACCTATTACAAATAACACCAAAACTTTGAAGATAGTTGATTTGTATAATTTGATTTTTACATCTTTAATTAAGTTTGGTTTCGATGAAAAGCTGGTCGACAGCATGTGCTTTTATATACAAAAGTCTTTACTGAACACAAAAACTCACACTCTTTCAGTAATTTATTGTAGCCGAATTGAAATTGGATGCAACGTGCGCCGCACACACATTCACATACATATTTCATCTAACTGATGAATAGACAAGCGTAAATAAAATGAGAAATGTCGACGTGTCTGAATGCACATATCTATTGAGTGGATGTGTGTATGTGAATGTGTATGGGAACACAAGACAAAAGAGAAATAGAGAAGAAAAGCGGAATTCCAAATGTTTATTGTTTTTACAAAAAAAAAAATACCTTTACTGGCACCGTCCGGTCCTCGTAGTATTGTACACTCTTCAATTGTTCCGAATGGTGTGAATAGCTGCTTTACATCCTCTTCCGTTTGTTGCTTGCTTAGCATACCAACGAAAAGTTTTCGATCTATTTCGAAAAATGTTCCGTATTGCCATTTGAAATGGTAGAGCCCCACGATAGAGTGAGAAATGGTTTGTTGCACATATTTACGTTTTCGTTGTTCCCCAATTCGATACATTATCGTAATCGTTTCGTCATCGTTTACCGCATCACCATTGGAAAATTGTTGTAAAGCCCAACCAATGTTTTGTATGTGTATATGTGTGATTGTATTATTTCATTTCATTTTTGTGTATCGTGTTCAATTTGCCGAATGAATTTGCCGGTTTGTGTGTATGTTTCGTCGTGTATTTGTGCAGCCATTCAAATCAACATCATTATTTTGCCATTTTATTCCGGTTTTGATTGGATCAACAAGAGAGAGAGAGAGAATGCGAAAGAGAGTTGGTGTGTATGTGTTTTTATGTGCGAGATAGAGAAAGAGAGAGTGAAAACAAAAGGAAACAGAAACAAAATAGAATTCGAACAGAAGACATAATCAATTCCCATTTTGCATATCAATTTATCGCCATTATTCGTAAAGCAATGAATGAACATAAATAATGAAAGAGAAGAAAACGATAAGCAATAGAAGAAATAACGGCGTGCGCAAACCAAACACAAGCCATAGTTGATGGCAAAGAAACAGCAGCCGACAAGGAATGATAGAAACACGAAACGAACGAGCAAAAAAGCAAAAATAATTCGCAAACACGATCGCGAGTAGCGCGTTTCAAATTTTATCAAATAAAAACAAAAAAAAAAAATAAATAGGGTGAATGAAAAAAAAAAGAACCAACAACGAATGAGAAACGAGAATGGAAAATATTTCACAATTTCAACAAGAAACAAATGGAAAATGGAAACAAATAACAAACATCCACCATGCATGAATAATGAGCAGTTGATTTGAATGAGAACGTGCGATTCGATGGGATTCAATGTATGAGGCGATGAATGGTTTCGATATCCAATGACGAATATTCCAATTGATGAATATGAGATGTATGACAATTGATTTATTATTGTTATCGATGTTCCCATAAATAAATTAATTTTATTGGCAGCCACAGTAAAAAGAATGAGCGGAAGAGAAGGAAAAAAATATATGGATGAGTGGCGATGCGCGCGTGAATTTTGGTGTATTTGCCCAACGGAATTGATATATGTTTACCGACGAAGATGATGTGAATATAAGGCCATATCAGTCCAATCGACGGAACCATTTCAATTTGTTGCATTGACGATGTGTATTGTTTGTGTGTTTCGAAGGGGGAAAAAGAAAAAAAAAACAAGAACAAAAATTCATTTAGAAAAATTTCAAAATAGTCGGATTATTTTTCTTATACACTATACTTCAAGCTAACTACTATATACACATTACAACGAGCAACACTATAATCAATATTACATAAAGCTGTCAGGTGAGAGCCGGAAAGTATAAGCAAATCTTTTCATGGTGAATAATATTAGTTGTATTAATAGAGAGAAAGAAAAAGAGAGAAAGAGAAGGTAGGAGGGAGATAGAGAAAAAAAACGGAAAACAAATCGATGTTACAAATTGCTCGCACTTTTAAATGAGCAATTGCTCCGAAATGATCGTGAGTGCCACAAATCGATGATTGAATATTTCAATGCGTCGGCCGGCGGCACATCGGAAACTATTTGAAAATAAAAAAAATCGCAGTGTGTGTGTGTGTGTCTAAAATTGCGATGCATTTTATTTTTGTTCATATGGCTAGGTAATTTGAAGCCCACGATTCGATAAAACTAAATGGACCCATGTGTGCTTAGAGCACAATCACCAAACAATTGAATGCAGAATTAAAAGTAAATTGCATTCATATGTTTCTCTACGATATGAAATAAATGTGTAAAGAGTATGCAAGAGCACACTCGTGTTCAGAGTGGAAGAGAGAGCGAGAGAGAGAGAGTGAGAGAGAGAGAACGACAATGACTGGGCAAATAACAGTCGGATAGTAAAATTTTATGATGTAGGCAACTTTTCCCATGATTTTTCATTGTTGAAATCCATTATTTGCCATATCAAGTACACCGTACACAGTTACAATTGAGCATCGTAAAAATAACATAATAATCATAAATCCGTTCTATCGAATGAAGCAAAGGTGGTTTATGAAAAAGCTCTGATAAATTTATGCGCCAATTCTATTTTATTTTCGGTCTCGTTCATGAGCAATCGCTCTCCGTACCTCCTACACTTCATTCGAATTACAAATGCATGTAAACACAATGTACACTATGTACATATAATGTTCTGTATTCGATCAAATGCTAACTAAATGCTACTTTTCTCTTTTCTTTCCTTTTTTGATTTCTCTCTCTCTCTCTCTCTCCGTAATTCTCGAATTTGTAATGGAAACTTTTGTTCGATGTACACTTTGTTTCAATACACGATTTGATTCGATTTCAGCATTGAATTGTAATTCCGAGAGCAATGCCAATGGAAGGTGATAAATGAAAACAATACAACAGACCCGAATGAGAGACAATGTCAACAACGGCTCATATAACTGGCACTAAAAATCCATCGAAATTTTGTCAGTTTGACGAATAAAAAATGCATAATGTGAAACAATTTGGTGACGAAAACCATACATTTGTTTTTGTTTTTTTTTTGTTTCTCTCTTGCTTTTTTTAATAAATTTTATTGAACCATTTCAATTCAATAATTTCGAAAACAGCAATGTAAATACAAACGTTTACAGATTGAATGACGATTTGAAATCGCCAGCGGGAAGCATATCAATATCTTTCCTTTCCATTAAACGAAATGCGTATGCAAACATTCCAATAAATGAAATATAAATAATTTGGCAGATCGAGCAAGCAGAGCGTGGGTAAATGAGAGAGGAAAAAAAACACTGAGAATGATGGACAGACACATCAAACGGATGAGTGAGCGAGGAGAAAAGATACACGGAGGATGTCTGAACCCGAGTAGTGTCATTAAATTATTATGGTTCATGGTGATGGAAATAGCAATTTATTGATGGATCATCGTATTTTATACCATTTTGTTTCAGTTGAAATGTGCCCATTACAACGTCTCGTTATCACACATTGCATCGTTGGGTATGCACATTGCACATATTCACAGACACAAACCTATATGAATGAATGAAATACAATCATAAAATAGTAAACTACTATGATGTTTCAATGCAATTTATGATTTATGGCTGGCATGCAAAAATAAAATGCTTAAATGCAACGTTTAATTTTGCCCGCTAACGATCTGTCATGGTTGGTGGCCTCTCTTATGACCAACGACCATAAGAGAATTCAATCGAATCGAATCGTTCGTCGTTTATTTTCGACATATATAAAATGAAATGGTGTCTATGTGTGTAACAGAGAATGAGAGACGGAGTAGAAGAAGAACAAAAAAATGTGCTTTCATATTAGTGGCCAAACAACAACGAAAGTGCACGTTATCAAATTAATTGTTTGAAAAACTGAAATGTTCTTCATTCGAATCCATAAGCTGTCTCTGCATCGATCGATGTTCTGATTTAATGTGTGTATATGTGTGTGGACGGGGAGAGGTGTATGTGCAAAAGCACACTCACACCAAAACCCATAACATTATATGCCATATCGATTGAGCACTTTTTCTCGCATCTTGTTCACAACGGAACAATAATTTTCTGAATTTTCAAAGCCATATCAATATGGCGAATACAACGTCATGTCGCTTCGCGTCTGCATTTCAAATCGTTATTATTTGTGAATCACCTATGGCGATCATAGCGATTGAATAACATTTATAGAATGCTCAAATAAACATCACATGTGTCGAATATCGCAATTTTCTAGAAAAGTAATATACATTCGTGCTCCGCTTGCCCTAACTATTTTACTGTTTGTGACTCGCAATTTGATTTTCATTCGTCTCAAATCATATGTGGTGCACGTATTTCTCGTCGGCTAACAATGCTGTTTCAATCTATAGTTGCTAACAGCGACTCAATGTGTATTGTACCGATGACGATGACGATATGCATATTTGCGTGTAATTCACACTGCTTCATGATGACCATTATGCATATTTTTCTTTGGTTCTCTTTTGTTGACTGGCTAGATGGCTTTGTGTTTGCCCTCTGCCGTTGTGGATCTCGAATTTCATTGCTATTTCGCTCTCTCTCTCTCTCTCGCTCTCTCATTTCCCATTTTCATGTATATAAGCATATCTCTGACTCGCATCTGCGTTTGTATGTTCCAACTGTGAAGTGTATACATTGAGTGCGCGAGAATGCATTTGAAATGGCTGACATTTTACATTAGAGAACAAATAAGTGTAAAGTCGTCGACTACTACAGTTCTGATAGCCGATAAACATTTTGTCGGGAATAATAATGACGACATTTTCGACGAATGATTACATTGCAAAAGGCTATGGCCCTTGCCGGCAACGGGCAACAACATGATGGGGCAGTTGAAATACGTGAAAATGGTTTCTTCCACACACACACACACACACACAATGCATATGGATCTATATACATAATATGTGCATATAGAAAAGGTTCTTCTATAAACCATCAAATGCCATGCATTGAAAATGTATGCAAGCAAAAATTGTACTCATATTGAGCTTACTGCATACTATAATTTCATCGTGGCATGAATGAATGATGCTGCCGCTATTGCTGTCGTTTGTCTGCGATTCTCGTTGTTTGAATAACTTTGAATTCGAATAGATCTTTTGGCTACTGCCAGCGAATATATTTGGCCTTTGCACGTATCCATAAATATATGCATAAGTAGTATATTTATATTAACGTTTGTCGACCACCAACAAAGATCTGCGACTGACATCTAACTATCAAAAGTTACTTTGGCATTTTATCACTTCGGGTCCTTGGCTTGGGCAAATGGATTTGCGTATCTTTCATAGTTCTCACTTTATACACATAGATTTAGTTTCTCTCTCTCTCTCTCTCTCTCTCTCCATTTCATTCATTTTTCGTAAAATACGATCCAGCAGCCAACATTTTTTGAAGCTTTACGCTCTTTGAACGAACTCGATAGCGGGTGGCTTGATAGCTGTATGGTTGAATGTGATGTGTTGCTAAATCACCACAATCAACAGAGAATTGTTGTTTTGCTTTATGGAAATGACGACATTCACTCCATAAGTTTCATCAATGCATTTTACTCTTTGCTCATTCTCACATTGCCATTGGGTACACGCGCTTCCATTTCGCAAAAATGGCTGATAAATATATTTTCGAGTTGAGTTTAATATACGAATAGCGGAGCGAGAAAAAAAATGTAGAAAAAACGTGAGCGAGAGAGAGAGAGAAGAAGGGAGAGAGTTGGGGAGTGAGAGATGAGAGTGGTTTGCATTATGCACACTCACCATGCATTCTTCAGGCACCAGGCATGGGAGAAAAGCAACCACACAGTCAAATGTATGTTTGATTTTCGTGCGCGTTTTAATGTATGTATGCAATGCACCCGTAAAATATAGATGTTGACCGTTATTCAGCACAAAAGACTATTTAATTTTTACCTATGATTTCTGGGTTCAATATCGAATCGTAAATGGCACCATTAACTACTAGATAAGCTTAAATATCGAGAGTCGGCACTCTTTCACAAATATAATACACCGTACACAAATTACCACACTTGGGCCAACATATGAAATTCGATCTAACCGTTTTCACAAAAACGTGAAATGGGTTTCGGCGAAACGATTCAATCGCTGCCATTTATTATTATTTAATAAATTGTGTGAAGTGAATACTGAATTATGGAAGTTCGAAATGGCATCGAGATTCAACTTGGGTGCATTGGAAAAAATAAACGCCGGTTTATGGCTTAAGTGCTACTCTCGTAGTATCTGGCATTAACCCATTATCGGTTTGAGGAGCAAACGAATACGAAATGACGATCAAAAACTCAAGAATTTGTTGAATCATGATCGGTTTCAAGTGCGGTGAACGTGCACGCCTAATTACCATCGCTTATTTGATATATTATGCAATAGTATTTCACACAGCAAATTGGAAAATGCAAAATGGCACGATAAATGATTGTGCACCGTACTTATATGCACGTATTTAGTTTGTTCAGCGAAACCGTACGTAAATTGCATTTAATTTAAACGACATGACTATCTTAATTTATTGTGCAATCAAAGTCCATAAATTCTTAAGCAATCGAAATGATTGCACTCCAATGACCAACAAAATAAAATAAAAAGAAGTCAAATGATTTTATCCGTGAATGCTCAAGTGATTTATTTGCGTGAGCCAATATTTGTGGCATAACACATGTCAATTGGCCCGGCAAAAAGATGTTGAAGGAAATTTTGATTGGAAATGGTCATGAATGAAACTCGTCAAATGTTAAAATGTTAGATTTTCACTAGAATTTTGATGGTTATGCGTGAGTGTATGTGTATGTGGCTATGAATAGACGTCCGAAAATCGGTAATCTACATTCGCTGCTGTATGATAAAGATAGAGAATATAAATACCGAATGGATATATGATGAAAATCAGGTAGATACGAAAATAGCATACGGCTGGCTAACAGCTAACACCATTGACCCGACAAACTTTCCATATAATTTGAATTTTGGTCGATTATGGCAAAGTGTACATACATGTTCGACGGATGTACATGTGTACGGAAACACGCACACACTACTCTCAACAAAATGGTACAATAAGTAGCATCGGCATCAACATTTTATATATATATAATATTTTTTCCTGCATATTTGAAGAACGAAGAACAATGGTTAACAGAGCACCTTTACTTCATTTATAAAGTGTGTTTGTGTATGTTTGTACACATATATGGAACTGAGAATGGAAAATAAGGAATTTTCCTGCCCTTCTTTGCTTCTGGAATCTAGTATGACCGAGAGCAAGAGAGTAGGATTCGTTGAGTCATTTTCATTCTCGTCCACACACATATTTTCATTTAATAATTTTGTTTTTCATTGCTGTTGAATTTCGCATGAAGAGACATACACAATCTCTTTCATTCATGCATACGTTTCCATTTATTTTAAGGTTCACACGTTCAAACATACAGAGTGTTTTGCATTTACATTTGGCGGTCGAAGTTGGAAAGCTTGGGTCGTTTTCAATGCTAATGTTTTTTGGTTTTTTGTTGTTGTTTTTCTTGTTGTTGATTTTATTGTTATTGTTGTGCATGTATTGAAATGAAGGGAAAAAAGCGCCGGGCAAAATGTTAGCTGAACGATTACTAACCCAAGCACCGTTGCGACATGATAAAGCGTTATCGTGTAGTTTTAATTTGTATCATTTTCCCGCAAAACTTTGTTTTTGTTCGTTCGCCTTTAAAAATGTTTTTTTTTTTGTGTGTGTGTGTTGTTTTACTCCATTTAGTTTGCTTTCGTTTTGTAATAGTTGAATGTATATTGTTTGTGTTTTGTATGAAGAGATTTTTTTTTATATATATGGACAGTTGGAGGAGAGATGATCCAAATGAAGGTAAGTTGGAAAGATGGACCAATGAATTGTAATTTTATTCTAAACAATGTAAATTCAACTTCGCCAAACAATGTATACAAATTTGACCACTAATTTTACCCAAAATCCATTCATTACTTAAATGTATTTAGTGTATTTCGTTATTTTTTTCTTCTCTCGTTCCTAGTTTTAATTTATGTTATTCCGACATTTCGAACGCAATGAACACAAATGGGCGACACAAAGCAGAAGTTTTTATTTTACTTTGTTTTATTGAGAATGGACTGTGAATGTTCTCTATGTGATATGGCATATGCCATTATTTTATTATGGTTTCGTGTTGTTTTGTAGAGGGACGACTCATTTTGGTTTTTCTTTTTGGTTTCTCTATGTAGTCGGCGACATAAATACACTAAAGTCCAGCTAATCGCTTTGATGGGTGAACGTTGGATTTTTTCGAGACGGGCGCGTGTTTTGTTGATTTTCATTGAATTAGTGCTTTTTTACACTTAGCATGTGACCTCATTCGTTTGGTTTGGCACAAGCTTAAGACATAAAAGCAATCATTTTGGCATTTTATTATGGCACACACATAATCGTAATTCAATTTTTCCCAATCATTTATCGAAATGGGAATGGAATAAAAAGAGATAGAGATAGAGAAAGAGACCGAAAAACGAAAAAGAAAAGAGTGAAAAAAAAAACACTGAATTCACGAAGAATTATTTGATGGGTTAGCGTGTTCTTCTTTTTTATTTTCCTAAATTATAGTGAACGCTCCTGGTTTCGTTGTAATTGTCTTAAAGTGCTTCACCTTCCGGATGATTTACATGCTTTAATACACTCAATTTGACTCTATTAATATCTTCGAAGCTTGGCTTGAAAATCACACAACTGGTATAGGTGAATCCAGTTCGTTTCATTTGTGTGGGTGTGTGTGTATGGTATCATGAGGCGACCACCCATCGCGTGACAATATATTTTATGCTGCTAGATAATATCAATACTTCGAATTCGATGTTAGATCATGTGACATGCACGCATGATGTTTCATACAGTTTCAAAATGGCTGATACTCAAAGAAAATGTGACCAACTAAGTGGGCATACCATAAGCTGAAACACTATGAACATTTGATGAATTCAGTGAATTGAGTTGAAGTGCTTACGGGCAAAATTGAGTGGATTTACGAAGAAAACCAATCGTCAACCACACATTTCCACTCACAACTTGTGTCACAAGTACACACAAATACCACCCAAAGGTATTTGTTTTATTTATTCGCTCCGCGTTGAGTGTATTTGAGCACATCTCTTGTCAATATTGAAATGGCAAAACGTTCACACAAATAAAATATGCTAATTTTATTCGTTTGCATAAAAAACAATACAATTAAAATAACGGCTTAAATTCGTCCATTATCGTTCACTTCACGTTTTCAGTGTTTTTAAATCAGCCGCAACAGTATAGTAGCAGTAGTGGCAGAGCAATCGTACCGATAGAATGACGATTGAACGAAGCATTGTCGTCTTGCTCTTCATGTTCCGATGACAATTTTTATTCTCTTAAAATGCGTGCTATATAGTTTATATAATAAACTCCATTGAATGCTTGTGCTTTGATGAGATTACTTTTTCGTCAGTTGTTCGCCTGCTGTTTTAAGACAAACAACTAAAATGACTACATCGATTTACACTTACTGAAAGTGTACATTTGTGTGTGTGTTTGTGTGTGATAGAGAGAAAGAGAGAGAGAGAGATGGAAGATGCTCGAATCTTATTTGCTTTATTTTCTTTTCAGTTTCGATCATGTCAATGTGGTTTAGTCGATTCGATAAATTGTTCTGCCGTAGTTTATCAACAATGTATTGTACACACACACACACAATCTACATTGAGCATTTCGGCATCGACAAAATATGGTATAGGGTTGGTATAGTGCACAGCAGCATCCAATGGCACCATATCGCTACCAATTCTACATCATGCCGAGCATCATCATTATTCTCTTTCGTTCGCATCCCGAAAAATAACTTTCTTCCATCCGACCATTTCATTTCAGTCAGAACAGGTCGTTTGTCTCTTTCACAGCACGAATCTGACTATTGCACGTACACATATATTTTATGTGCTCTAGTCAACACTATGCAAGTAAATGAACTTTGAAATTGAGTGCACCTGATGGTAAAGTATCTGGTGTATACACAACTTTGACTTGAAATCATATCAAACAATGAGCGAAGCGAACATAACTGAAAGCGCGCACGCGACTTTAACGAAAAACTCGAACAAAATGAGCATGTATATGGAGAAAGCTTTTGTGTGCCACAATACACTCATCGTGCGCTCAAATACAAAGAAGAAAAATTGGCGAAAAACAACAAATAAATGAGTTTTGCTTTGTAAATGTTCTGCTAAAGTTGATGTGAATGATGCGATTTACTGTGCGCTTCTCTTTTCACCAATTTCGCTTGATTCCTTTTTATTCGACTTTATTTTTTCGCCGATTTCACTCTCTTGTTCCTCGTTTTGTCGCCCTTGCTCCTTTTTCGCTCATTTCATTCTAATAAAATCAAGCACACCGAAGAGAAAACGAATTTAACGCATTTGTCGAGAGCACCTCTTCATATTGGCATCGAGTTAATGTACTAGTCACGGTAGATGGAATATACATCGAATTAGGAACAAGAGCCCAAAAGATGTGTATATAGAATATTTTTCTCATTCGTTCGTTCGTTGCTCCTTCTCTTTTTTTCTGTCTGTCTCTCTTAGTCACTCTTGTCATCGTTTGGATTTTTTTTTTCATCCGCATTTGCGTTCATTTGGCATATTCTCTATTCTCTGTGCAATTTTTGCCATTTGTCGATAAATTTGGCTTTTATATTCGTGCTCCAGTTGGTCTCTTGGCGCGTCTCATACAATACACACAACCATCTTTGACTAAAATAAAAGGCCGACAAGCATTTCAAACACTCGCACAGTTAGAGAAAGAGAGAGAGAGAAGAAAAAACGCACGGTAAGATAAGAAAACGAAAAATCTACCGTAAAATTTAATAATGATACATAACTATGGTGAAGTTACGAGTGGTACGCTATTACAGCTCATTGCTGATACGAGAGTTGATTTGACTTCGTTCGATGAGTGTATTTGAAGCCGAATGACGCCGCTGCTTCCAATCACTTGTCCTCAAAACGATTCAAGTCTGCTCAAAAGATGTAAAAATGTCTGAAAGCTTTCACTAACGACCGCCAAAAATAAAAGAATGAGCGAACGCACAGGCATAAAACAATAAGTAACTTTTCAAGTGAACGGCAGAAAGTAAAAAAAATGGAACAAAACCATTTGGTATGTTAGCATAAATATATCCTTTTGTGGCATTAGCAACGAAATGGGTAAAGGAGGGCGAACACAGAGAGGGAGAGTGTGTAAACATACACGATTTTTTTTCTATTCTACTGTGTTTCACCGTTGAGTTTTCAATAGGTCGAGAGAGCTGCATGCAAATCTTGCCTATTCTGCAATGTTTTCCTATACCTAAATATGCGAACGAGGCGCACACAAAAAAAGCACCGTTTATATATTGATACCAATGAACAATTTAGCTAACGTATAATTTAGCGTATTATTAAGATTGGCCATAGTGTTGGTAAACAAAATCAACATGAAAATGAACTGCTGAACGGTGAAAACGATACAATCTCGTCCCATCCAATGGAAATCATTTTAAAATTACATGTGTGCACATCCGTTAAACGTTTCAAGATTTTGTATAGCATTTTATGCGATCGATTCAATGTTTGCCAGGGAAAATATGATATTTCTCTTCGTTCATATTGTTTCTAAGAAAACTAATTTTACCAGAGAAAAAAAAAACACACGCACACACATCAGAAGTCAATTGCTTTTTCTCTCTCGCCATTCAGCGTGTATTGGGATCGTTTTGATAATCATAAATGAATTTAAAATGTTTGTAAGCGAACAAAAAAAAAGTTGAAATAAATCGATCTGGCGAGAATTATAAACGGTGTCGTAATATGTGAATATGGTAAACGAAATTGTTGGTGTTTTTGCTGCGTATTGATGTGTGTAATATATCTTTTCCGTGCGCATAATGCATTCAAATTTATATGAGCACAAACACTCACTGAATTACACTTGAAATGATACACATTCAGTGTGTGTACTGTGTACGCTATGCAAAAATCATATGTGTACACTTTTTTTGCACGCCCGGCTCTATCTCTTTCGCTTGAAATGACTTTTTAGCCACAATTCGTTAGCACACTCCATTCATGTACACACATCACAATTTCGTTCCACTTACCGTTGCACGTATACTCATTTCTCAATTACCTAACCGTATGCTGGTATATTGAAATGCATTCCGTGCACGCGACACAATACATTATGGCCACATCTATTTGCCCGTTTTATGCATATTCAAAAGCGAAATTAAAATATTTCGCATTATGTGCGTCTCTTGCCGTTATCATATTTTCTCTCGCGTGTTTTTTTTTTCATCGTCTCTGTGTAGATTGTGAAAAAGGTAAAAAAGCATCAGCAGTGATGATGAGCACGGAACAATATCACTTCGACTTTACGAAGAATGAGAAGTATTATAAAGATTCTTTTTTTTATCCGTATCTCGAAAATATTCGAAAGTGGTTTCAGGGCATTTACGTTTCATTTATTTAAATCGATGCATCAATCGTGTAGTCATCGACTTTCAGCTCTCTTGCTCTTTTGGCAGAAAGTGGAAAATATGTAAATATATGCACATCAGTTTTAAAAGCGAAAACCAAATGAATCCAATGCATCATATATAGATTGAAAATGCCACACAATGAGTTTGCTCAACGTAAGCTAAGCATCTTCCATGCTCTACTTAATTATGCGATTCTGGAAAACTCCATTATCAAAATCCTCATTGCTCGTAACATCTACAACGGCTTTATAACATCACATCACAACAAACGCCCCCTCCGTACAATAGCAGCGGCACACACACATACGGTCGTCCACTTTGCTTTGTGACTCGATTTCCTCATCATCAAGTTCAATTTTTCAGCGACGAGCAAAATGAAATGTGATTTGAATATTGTTGTTTCTGTAAACAAAGCTTCGATTGAGCTGAGAGCAGTTGAAAAAAAAAACGATCCAATCCGAATATGACAAAAGAATTTCTCTTGAAGGCACTCCAAAAAAAATTGCCCGCGTTATGAGTATTAAATGGTGATATTCAATTGTTGTCGTCAATGAAGGAAAAGTACTTCATGGCTTAATTCGTTAGCAAAATCAAAAATGAAAAACACTTGAAGGTTTTTGATTTTCTTGGCATTTTAAAATGGAAAAGCATTGAAATTGAATCATCGACAATGAAACGCCAACTTTTTTAAGCGGCATTAGCAATGTATTTTAGACATTCTGCATTGTTTACTTCCGATTGTCAAAACCATAATCACAATAAGATGCACATGAGATCACCATGTTTGCATTCACTTCATTTGGCCGCAAGACATAAAATTAAATGCTATAACCAGAACAATTTGCGTTCAACATTTATTCGAACAAAGGGATCGGTAAGACACTTCAATAAATATCAAGAGGCGACAAAATATTTCCAGTTATTAAAAGTATGTGCGGCACAGATGTACGTATTCTGTATTCAGTGTTTTCATCTGGCATATTTTTCATTGGCATGACTGTATGTTGCTGATGCCGTTCAATGTTTGCATATAAAAACGAATCAATTTCTTTTGTGTGGAGTATTCTTTCCGGCCATCGCTGACAAGTGTGTCTAAACTCATAACGATAACTATTTAGTTTTTCGATTCACGTACGCTAGCCGAATAATGCACAAAATACCATAAATATTTTCATATTCACCCGAAGACAGAGAGTGAAAAAAAAACGAAAACTTTTTCGTATATTCTTCCATTTTCGCGCTTCTTTTCCCATTGCTTTCATTCGTTTTAAGCCGAAAAGTTTTTGCGTTCGTTTCACTTCACTTCTTATTATTATTTTTTTTTCATCTTGTGTTTTTCTGGCTCTGTGGGTGTGTGTATGTATAAGAGAGACTATCATTCACAATGTATTGACGACGTAAAGTACGCCGACTTCAAGATGTTTGTCCTTTTTTATACTTAAATTGTTGATTTCTTTATTCTTTGCAGCGTTCGTCTCATAACTTGCTTCTTTCTTCTTGCACTCCATAATAATTTGGACGCATTTTTGTCAGATCTTAATTTGTTGTTTGTTCGTGAACAATTTTTTCTGCTGAGTTTTTCTCACTATTTTGGCGCTTGTCAAAAAAAGGGAGAATACACGTGCCCGGGCATGAGAGAAGCGCACATACAACATACATTTATACACACGCGCTAGCGCCCGAATCTTTTAACAATATTCGAACAGCTCATTGAACGTATGTCGTGGAGCCATGTAACAATGAGGAATATGGCCGAACGCTGAAGCCAAAATGAAGAGGGAAAAAAAAACTGAAAACGGAAAGAGAGAACAACAACAATAACCACGTAATATAGGATTCAGAAGCAAAAAGGACCATCTTAATTAAGCTCTTGATTTCACAAGTTTTTTTTTTTCTTCTCCGCTCTATCTTCTTTTTACTACGTTCACTCGGCGTAATAATGTCTGTGGCACAATTTTGCCTCGCACAATCTTCAAAAGAAATATTGAAGCAGTGAAGCGTGTGCACATTATAAACAATATATTCGATATTTTTGTTCTTCGCTTCGTAATGTACCGAAGGCGTTTCCTTTTGGTCAAAATATGCTACTTCAGTTTTATTTCTTTTTATTTCTCTCTCCTCTCTCTTTCTTACTTTGCTTTAACATTTGTTCGTCAATGTTGCCTTCCGTCACAATCGATATAAAACTTCACATCAATCGAACGTTTTGACTCTGTCAATGTGGAAAATCATAAAAGAAACAGGAACAAATGGACTCGCTGCATTTAATGCACAATTTGATATACATTCGGCTTTCATTCTCTCTTTTGACGCCGACTTCAAGTTCAACCGACCGTACACTTTTCTTTATCAATAAATGAAACCGTTTTCAATGAAATCGATTGATCATGTCTATAATCGTTGTGAATGGCATGCATCAGTGATTGAATAATAATTACGATAAGTGACACATTGCGTTTCATAAAAAATTCAATAGAAACTGTTAGTTGAATAAAGAAATTTCAGTAAAAATTTTCGTATATGATATCGACAAGAATATTTAATTAAATTGACGTCATTCGGTGCAATTGAAGTATGACATAAAACATGCAAAGAACGGTTTTCAAAAATTACGTTGACATTTCTAAAAGCGGATATTGTTCCTCTGAAGAGAAGGAATGGTGAGGAGGATCCTCCTCCTCAAGTGAGAAGGACATTTTTTTGGTCAAAAAGCAATTTTCATCACAAAAATATCTTTTTTAGTTAAAAATATTTTCCTCCTCACTAGAGGAGGAGGATCCTCTGCAGCGCTCTTCGCCTCCTCCTCTTTGTCCTCCCCGCCATTCGTCCTCCTCAAAGGAACAACCGCTGTCCAAAAGACATGATTTTGAAACGATTTGCGTCATAATTGCTTAGGCTATTAAATGCCACACATTTGATTTCATACTGTGTCGCTCATTTCGAGTCTTTCAACAGAATCGAAAACGGTCATAATGGGTGAAATACTTTGATGGCTTTCTGATTTGATTTATATAGTTCAACATTAATTCGAATCAGACTTCATGTGCACAAAACAAATCAACTTGTTTGTAATGAATAAACTTCACTTCACAGCAGCTTCCGGTAATGACTCTGTATTTGAGTGGTTACAAAGTACTACTTCATAACATTGCCTTTGTGTACATGAAAATTGAACTTTCCCTTGTAAAAAAAAGTGATGAAGAAGCCTGCTTGAACAGTCACCTCGACTATTGTACGAAAAACAAAATTGATTGTCACGAATGAAGCAACCAAAAATAAATTTAGTAGACAATTCATACTTGTCCCAAAAAAGTCAATTATAATCAGTGTACTGGGTTTCAAATTAGTTAGTGATTTGATTTGCACACGGGCTGGCAGTTGCAAATACCATTAATATGTATAGGCAAACATACATACACACATACATGTAAAACGTTTCGAAGGAAATTTCAGCCGCAAAAGGGAATACACAAGTAGTTGGTATTTGGCCCTTGTTTCTGTGGAATTTAAGCTAATTGAATATCGAAGTTTCGAGATTGGTGTTTGTCAGTGTTGTTTATGGACGATAAATTATTAAAATATTTCTCTATTTTCAAGTATGTAGTGTGCATTCAATCAGCAGAAAATATCGTTTCATCTGGTGTAAACGGTGTGTGTGTGTGTGTGCATGAGTACGTGAGAGCTTTAATTAAAGCGGAAAAACAGGCGGTGCATTTTGATACTTTCAAGACTCGATTAATTCTCTTTTATTTTTACCGCTATGCTTATGTTTGCTTGTTGTGTGTGCCGGACTGGAATGAAATCTAATTTCAATCGGTCTTAGATGAGCAAATAACGTGCCAATGTTGAAGCACTGTGTATGTTTGACTGAAATTAAATTTCAGAGCCTTGGATTAGATGAGCAATTCAAGATAACAATTTTTTTTCTTCGTATTTTTCATTGGAGCTCCATCGAAGATATATATTTTCTGTTTTTTCAAAATCTATATTTAGCTACTCGTTCTATTGAATTCAGAACGTACACCAACGTTGGCGAAGCGATTTGAAAGCATGAAGTCTATGCGAATAATTGCGAAAACGTTCGGCAAACATTATCTCCGAAAGTAATATCATAGCAAAGGCGGAAGAGCGATGAATTTGCGACTGCACGTTTGAAACATTGTTGTTCAACCACATTGAGTACGTCATATCAATTATTTTGCTATGGTATTCCATTTTCTCGTGTCTCTCTGCTCTCTGTCTTGCAAACCATTTGCGTCAGTTTGCTTTTCAAGTTTCTCTTAATTTCGCAGTGCGCCGATTTCATTTCCTCTCTCTCTCTCTCTCTTCCATTATTCAGGTTCGTGCCACTCTCTATAGTTTAGCCCGTGATGTTTACAATTTCTTCAAGACGGAAAACGTGATATTTAGATAACAAACAATGGAAATGCTGTAGTCAACCCAATTCGACAAAAACATAAGCTCATAAATAAAAATTTATAACGTTTTCTCGGTTCTATCATCACTGTTTAATTTTTTTCTTCTCGTCTTAGTCACCGTCATCAGTTGGTTTCACTTTTTTGCCCATTCGGTTTCGAATTTCTTGCGTTCGATCATTTGATTTTGATTCTCACGTTCTTACATCAACACTGTATGCCATAAGCTAGCCATCATTGGAAAGACCACAGTTTGGTGTTTTTGATGCTTTGGCATATCGATACAAGAAAAAAGGCACCGACAAATTATGAACTATAGCACTTTATAAACATCGTGCTTCATCGTTGTCGAAAAAATAAAATGGACAATGTGTTGTGGCAAACCCGATACTAAAAGGATAAATGTTCGTTCGATAAACATCAATAAGTACAGAAATACAGAGAAAGCAGTAAGTGAAACGCGAAAACAATCGAACGCCAATGTTGTTTCAATTCCGTACAATTGTGCATAAAAACATTCATTTGTGATAATTCATTCGATGTGATTTCTTGAAAATCAAGTGATAGCAATAGGTTTTAAATTGGCCGTCATAGAAGAGTTTGTAATTCACAAAACCGGATTCCGGCCACAGAAAGACGATGTCTAATGAACGAGCGGAAAGGAGGGCACACGTTCGCATCTTATAGTATTTTGACTTTTGAAAATCCCATTTCCATTTTAGACGATAGAAAAATATATGGGAAATTTACGTGACATGTCTATCTTTACATTGCAATAAAAAATTTTTTTTTATAAAATCCATCACGTACTGTTCTACCGTCTCTTATATTCAGACAAGTATGGTATTATTGGAATCCGCTTATAGCTTCATCGCAATTTCTAATTGCCATCTATTCGCACAGACATCAAAGTTATATATATATTCGCATTCAAAGTCTCTCTTTCTTGCCTAATTTCAATTCAATCAATTCATTCATAAATGGGTACATATCCCATCTAAGTATACTTTATATTCAAGCGTATGTCTGTGGCAGTAAATTCAATGTCTCGTATTGATCTTTGTTTTTTAAAAATTTAAACGACAGAAATTTTGTCCCAATGCAAAAATTTTACTCAAAAAAAGAAATGAATATGAAACCATTAAGCTATGATTTCACAGCATCAGAAGCAACAACCACAACAACAACAACAGTATCGCAGTGAATGTATCTGATGAAGATGTATTGGAGAGATATGATGAGAAAAGAAGGATCCCGAATGCGCAGAAGAAAAAAAACTTCTCACCTTTTTTTTTTGTATTCAAGAGCGAAGAAAACTCGATTCTTCCGACGCACTCAATTTTCAATTAAATGCGCTTAAAGATGTAAATCTGAATGCGAGAGATGGGAAATAAAGAAATATTTATGCCTAGCGATAGAAAATGTTAAGAGAGGTGTACGACATTCGGATTGGGGCTGTGGGAAATGCGAAATGAATAAACGAACGATAAATGAAAATCCACATCTTTTTTTCATATCTCGCTCTCTTCTCCATCTCTACGTCTCCACATTCCCATTCTATTGCCATAATAAATCTTTTACATAAGTGAAAGCAGTCGGAACCCCTACTCTTAATACCAGTTATTAATTTTCATTAGAGTATCGCTTTTTCTTTTCGCACAATTTTCTTTGGTCGCGGCATTTCTTCGTTGGTTTGGCATAATTCTTCGTTTCTCACAATTCTCTTTATTGGTATGCCTTCGAGTGAAACAAAACGTAGTCGCGTAATGAAAACCAAGGGAAAAGTTTTAATCTTTCGATTCGCTTTCGTTTTTTTTTTGTGTGCAGATTTTTCTTCGTCTCATCCTGTGCCTTTTTTTTGCTTATTCATTCTTTACATTCACGCACTCTCAAATTGTACTCTAAATCATTTGCAAATTAAAAATGTATATACGCCAAATATTCAGAGACTGATGATGAAAAAAAGGTATTTAACCTAAGGTGTACTTTTCACAAAGTATCAATTACGATAAAATATTGCGTACTCGATCTTTAAAATCGAATTTCCATTTATATATTTTTTTCTCGTCGTTCAACATCAAAATGTAATTAACGCACGATGAAAATTGCCATTTACAACCTTATAAGTTTTATATGAATCGATGCGATGATATCTCGTAACTACTAACACTATTATTATTATTGTTATTTGCACCATTTTATTTTATATTTGTTCAACGCAATGCTTCAGATGCAAAGGTTGCTGCATTAGATAATGTTGAACAAAAAAAGCGACATGTTTAGGTTATTACGCATAGAATATCTTTTCAAACGAATAATTAATCTATGATAAACGACGAAGTAAACCGAACATCATCAAATTTCTTTTGCTTGCTGTTTTGAAATGTGCCCCATCTCATCTGCTTTTGTTCGATGCCGTGATGAATAGAAAATATGCCTGAAATTATTCATCACAAATGCGACAAATTTTGAGAATAACCTCTGCGCATATTAATTGCGTGCCGGTTTCACAACATCAAAGTGTCTGTACCGAAATGAGTCGCAAATATGCTTTATGGCTTTTTCATCAAAACCACAATTCTTTTCAATTTTCTTAATTCAATTCTCAATGTCAATTCCATGGTGGCGTTCTTTTTCCTTTTTTGCAGCAATAGTTGCGCATTATTACATTCCTTTTCTAAATAACAATAAAGAGATCTCTTGTGCTCAGTTAACATAATAGAAAATTGCAAGGCCTATGATGTTTTTTTGGTCATTTCATTACTTACCCGCTATAATTTGAATGCCATTATGCAAGGAGACTCTCAGTTTTTGTCAATCATTTTGTCTAGAATCGCCAACATAATCGCATTCAACCAAAAATTCAAAGAGCATATTCATGTTTTCTTCGCATTCTACTATTTTTTTTCTAATTTTATATCTTTCACTGTATGAGATGAGCAAAATCTTTCATTGCTCATTCATATGAAAATTTTGAACGGAATTTAAATTAATAGATGGGACATTTGTTTTTCTTCAATTTTTGAAAATAAAATAAATGTCTCGTTAATTGTATGGTGGTTTTTTTCTTATTTCGAAAATAAAATCATTGAAACACACATTGTGTGTGTGTGTCTGATGAAATTTTATTTTCGATTTAGTAGCTCAAGCAAAATTGAAAAAATAAATGAAGATATTTTGCACCACTGTTGCGAGTTACGAGTGACACAGCAACAAAAACGATTTCGGAACAAAATATTTGGCAAATGCATCTCAATATAATATAATGTTCATATAGTGGCAAAAGAAATAAGTTTGTCAGTATTATATAAAAAAATAGATTAATTAAACAAGTGTCTAGATTAAAATATCAATATTATCAAATGTTTTTTTTTGGTTAAAGAAAACGTTCAATCTACAGATCACAGACAACACCCTAATGTTTCACAAACATTAACACGAACAACAACATTATAAATGCTCTTTTTGAATGTGATACAGCGCTTTTTGATTCGCAGCTCATCGTTTCGATCTCTATTTGTCACAGTAATATTGAGCGTAGAGTGAGTGCGATTGCATGCGTTCAAAATGTGTTTATTTTTTTAATTTTATTCAAATTTGCCAATTACTGGTGCGTTTTGCTTCTACTACATATATCTATCGATTTTGAACTGGAGCTTTTTTCAATGTGAAATTTTGAAAGCGACTAAATGAAACATTAGGATCGATGTTGAATCGATTTTGAACCCTTTTTTTTTCTTTCAAAATGTTCTTTTTTCCCGTTACATTTCTCTGGATTTTTCGTTCTGCCAAAAAAAATTATATAACGAACGAAGTGAATTCGCATATTTGCGCCAAATGCTTAAAATTTTTGAAAAAAAAAAAAAAAAAAATTAAAAATTTGTCTGCCTTTTGGAAAAAAAAAATTGCTCCACCGTATCACATTAAACGAGCTATCTCTCTATAAGAGTGTGTGAACAACAACACCGATCATCTTACTTTGGATGGCAATCTGTTTCGGCGTAGCTTGTCCCGCCGTGCTCTCGTCTTGTGCTCTTTTCGTCACTATGGCGCGCTTCAACGATTTTAGCGGAATATTGAGTGTTTGTTTGTGTGTTTGTGAGTGTACTGTATGTGTGGTTTGATGCAATTTTGAAGCACTTTATATTTTCAAATCGTTTAACAAGTGGCATGTACAGTACGCATTTAATAAAGGTACACCCTTTTTCGCTTGTTCGTATTATTGTTATTATTATTTTTTTGTTGTTAAATCTCTTTTGCTCTTTTTTCTCTCACTTTCTCACTCTCTATTATTATTATTTATTTATTTATTTTTGTATGTTTCCCTTTTACTCTATGCAAATATAAATTGACATGAAGAAGAAATTATTTGCATCATCATTATGGTTGCCATTTAGTAGACGAAACGATTTCATTGCATTTTGTGTCTCTGTAATTAAATAGGAATTAAATTTCAAGTAAAGTAGTTAAGCTTTAATTCGGGTTTCATGTTCTAAAGGGAATGAATGAAAAATGCACTGAATTACGATAACACAAAAAAGACGTTTCCTTTTTTTTTGAAGAACACAATGGAAAATTGCAAAAAAAAAATCCTAGGAACAACGAAATAGGAAAAAGTAAACATTTCGCGATGAAACAAAAATGTGTACGCTTTTTTAAATTTAAAATATAATAATAAGATTTGTCTAGAACACCAACAGTAAAAAAAAAGTAAAAACAAATCTGAAGAAATTCCGGTACAACATCTCGACCGATATAACACCGTTTAGTTCGATTTTAGCGCCATTGCACATTTACCAGTGACGAGTTATCAGTGTGCCGAAAAGCAGTTTGTTGTTGTTTTGATAATTGAATTAAACCAAATTATAGATTACACAAGTTTGCTTTGCCACTTTTCTGGTGTTGAATTTAATCGGGGTCGATATATTTTTTTTGTTCGTCTTCTTTTTCATGTTCCGTTCTTCTGCAATTTTCAGTTCAAACATACACACACACATATACATTTCTCAATTTATAACAGTAAACAGTTTCGTACACCACTTAATCTAAACAAATGACCAATTTTCATCCGGGCAGAGGTTGAAAATGGAACTAAACGAGTTCAGGCTAAAACAAAAGCAATTGTCAGAGGAAACAATAAAAAGAAGTAGACGAAGTGGAGAGAGTAAAAACGAAAGAAAACGAGATGCAGATAAAGCAACCAAAAAGCTACGCTAACGAACGGCATAACTATAATACAAGAAATGCGACGAAAAATAAAACGAACAAAAAAAAAGAAGAACAGTAACAACAATAACAACAAAAAAAAGGCATTTGAAATACGCTCGAGTCAGTTGGACGGAATGTACCCGCGTTTGTTTTCGAAAAGAATTTTAACAATTCCAATTCAATTTAATTAGCGAGTGCAAAGGCATCTCCTTCCACTTTCTCGATGGACTATCGTGTCGAAGTTCTTTCGCATTTATCGTTATTAACTTTGATAATAGTGTTTCTTGTATAGTACAAAAGCCACACCGACAATGCAAAATGTCTAAACGCGCACACTAAACTCCTTTTGCGATTCTGTTGTTGCTTGGTTAACAATTTTTTTTTTCATTCTATTCTCTCTCTATCTCTCTCACTCTTTCTGATTTCGATTTCAAACGACGAGATTATACTGTGCAAATGAAAAAAATTCTATTAAATTTCTGCTGTATTCAGTCTGTTGGAATAGAGCGTTGTGTATTTTATTGTACCTATATATATATATATATATATATCTATACGTGCGTTACTACGGCGCTGCTCAATCTCAGTGAATGCATTCACTTCCATTAAAGTAAACGGTCTTCGTTTCAATTCAACATAATCTAAAATGCTTTGATACGTTTGTTCTATGGTTGAGAGTAAATAAGCGGCACAAGGCACTTTTGACGAAACTAAACAACATTTGCCAACTAAAATCATCACATATATACAGTTTGTAATCGTTTTGTTTTTCCCTTTTTTTACTCGCTGGCTCATTCTAACAATCGTAATCTCAATTTCTCGTTCTCGATCGTCCTTGATGTCTATCTCGAATGTAATTGTCACACAAAAGGACACGCACAAAGAAAGAGAAACGGAGAGAGAGAGAGAGGATTGCAATGAAATGCAAACACAGTTACGAAGAAAATCATCAAAAATAGAACAATTGTTCAGTAGCAGCGAATAAACGAATTGTTCGCTTGAAATGCATTAAGTGTCTCAACAGCCATCAATTCCGTAGAAAATGTTTTAGTTTTTGATGTTGAAAATTATTTGGATTTCTTTCTCCTTTTCTCTCATTTTTTTGTGTCCAACTTTTCTCTTTGATTAGTCTACATTGCATTCACACACATATTGGTGAATGGGGATTTAAAAATAAAAGTATTTTGTCAACGACTCGGAAAGATTCCAGTTGAAAACGAGAAAGTGAGTGAAGTGGAACGATATGGTTGTTGTTTTTTTTTTGAAACTTTGTATAATGTAAATTCTTCAGCGCAGTGCCGTTGGCTTTCTCTAATGATGATGTTTATTGAATTTGCATTCGCATATATTTTGGCTCCATCGGCGGCTTTGTGTTTCGTATTTGATTTTTATTCTTTCATTCATTCGTTTGCAGAAAAGGTCCGTAATATTAACGCAAAATATCCCATTTGAAAATGATTGAAATCGGCCGATGGGATACAATGTGTTGTCTCTTCATACGTCACTAGTAACAGCAAGAACAACAAAAACAGAATCCTATTTTAAGTTTACACTAGGGATGCGATTCTCTGAATGAGATGCATGAATTTCCAATTGAAACTCAAGACCGGATGAAGTTCTTAGGAAAAGTACAAAGAAACAGATAAGTACACAATGATATTTAGAAAATAGAATAAAGACAGCATTGTTGCAGAACGAAAGAGAAAGAGATAGATGGGATTTTCCTCATCTAACCGGCAAATGGTAGCATATAACATTTGGATTTTACATTTGTAAAAGTCAAGAGAAAATACACACACGAACAGGGAGAGAGAGAGAGACTCATACAAATCCAGATAAACAATGTCGTTTAATGATGTAAAAATTTTCATTTGCGGTCTACGGGGTCTAAAATTCTAGCTTGTTATCGTCTTTGATGTCCCTTGGGGCTAACTAACTTTTTACTCATGCCGCTGTCATCAGAGAGACGAACGGAAAGAATGAATACATTCAGCCGAGTTGGACAAATAACATAAAAGGCAGCTATTGTGTAACAGTTACATAAAAATATGGGGCTAACCTCAGTGTTGGTCCGCAATCTAACGAATTGCAGAACGAACATCACTTGGTGGTTAATCAAACGATTCAAATCAAACAACATACAAACATGGATCTTTTTGTTCGCCAAGACCATAAAATCTCATTTCTCAAAAGGAAAATGTCATGTGCCGCATTGTTTGTCGCTTATAACGTGGTACAGTGGCCCAGCACTGCATCGAATATAGTTTACATTATACAGAAGGAAGTAATTCCAGCACATACCCACAATAAATATTATAGTTTAAGTTTTTGAGTGAGCTCATAAGCTCATACATGCACACGCATCATTGTATTTACTTGTGAGACACAGCAGTCGCTGTCATCATCGTCATTTTCATCTTATTTGTTCTGCCAATGTTCTGCGGCTGCTGGGCGGCAAAATGATGTAGCATATCAAAGTATTTCTATCATTCATTTGTAACTAATGCACTTCTATTTTAAGATCATGTCAAAACTTCAATCGTTAACAAAGTTTGCATCGCTCAACAATTTTATGTGCGTGTCCTTGTGCATCGCTATTGGTTTTGGGATATCGCATGAAATTAGTTTCAATATGTATAAGTTTCGTTTAACGATATCAAATTTTATTTTTTGTTTCATTTTTTGAATCTCAAATAATCCGCAATGGAAATTGCAATTTTCATATAAATTCGATTTAAAGAAAAATCAAGTAGAAGCGAAAGAAAAGAAGAAGAAGAACAACATTTATACAGCGCAATCATATAAATTTAATGTATGTTCCATTTCTCGTAGTGACATTTATATTCATAGCACAGCCATGAAAATTATCTCGTCGCGTGCAGTCCATTTGAGCGCTTGAAACGCGATTAAATTTCATATTTTGATACATTTCAATACACGAACATTAAGAATTTGCGTCAATCGCACCACTTTAACGCTAGTTTTTTTTTTCTGTAAGCAAAAAAGTGACCAAGTATATTTGAAAACTGATTTTTTTTATATCTTTCAAAAGTAACGCAATTTCTGCTCTTGCCGATCTTTTTAATGCTTTAATCCAATTGTCATGTACTGAATAGAAAATGCTCTGCACATTATTATTATGTGGTACATTTCTTGTGACGATGGAATTGGTAAAATACGGATACGAAACCGGAAAATACCACAATCAGAATGAAAACACTTTTTTCAATGGCTGTAACACGATACGCCTCAGATAAGAATCGTTTACATCGACGGAACAATTCGATTCAAGTGAGTAAAGTAGACTTTATTCGAAATGATTTTCGAGTTTTTTTCTTTCGATATAGGAAAACGTATTCTTTGCGGTAAATTATCACAACAACAAAGATAAATCTGTTTCAAAAACATCAATTGTCTAATAGACTATCGTCTGAATTTACGTATTTTTTTCTTACATTCACGGCTCATTTTCCGTTAAGCATTGCAGCTTTGGTGTGTTAATGAAAATTGGAAGTCATTGTTCGCAATTGATAATAAGAAAATGCAGACCCTTCTGTTAAATTTGCGCACAAAAATTGGTTGATTAGGAAGCAAAACGATGCAATTTGAAAGGAAATCGGTCGACCTAAAAGCATATTGGACACAAGAATTCAAAGCAAATTGATAATGATGATGATGAGGTGATTTTGCTGAAATATCATAAATCTTTTCTCTCTCTCTCTCTCTCTTTTCTTTTTTTTGTACTTTTCGTTCATTGAATATTTGCAGAAAGTAGGGAATGCTGGTAATGGTGTCGACATTCTTATCAGTGAATGAGTTTAGTGAATGTGAGTGGTATGTCTTACATATAGAAAAATTAATAGCTCTACCACGTCCCTAGTCGCATAAATACACAGACTCTTTTGATTGCTGGCTTGAAATGTAATAATACGTTTTGCTTTTCATTTGAATGAATCGAATGGTTATCACCCTCACACATCATTCGCTTTTCAGTCATTGTCCAAGATTTTTATGTGTGCATGCGTGCTATTTTCACTATGTTTTTTCTTCTTCTTTCGTTTCGGTGTGTGTTATTCATCCGTATTTATGTTTCTCCGACAATTTTTTTCCTTCTTATTTTTCTCTGTTTCCTTGACTTTGATTCTAATCACCATTCTTCCGTTTGCTATTGTGGCAATAGCATTTTGGTAGCATTTTTGTATGGTGTTGTGGTACATGGATATAATGTATTGAAATACGCTGGCTGCGTTGTCAATGTAAGCATTCGCATATGGTTTCGTCATTATGTGCACCAATCTTCTCTAACTCACAGACACTGTGAAAGCAATATTGTGTTGGTGCAAAAAAAAAGTATGCGTACAATGTGATGTGAAAATAAAATTGGATGGAAATTCAGTGTGAATATTATTATTGTTACTGCCAATTTTAAAATCAAAAACAGCGATTGCAGCAATTCAATGATGTGCCTCTTTCTCGTTCGCTCGCTCTCACTCTCAGGATCAATCTAAATCTTTTAATGGCAATACAACCGAAACTTTCATATTGACTATCTCTTTCCATATTACTTATCTTATGTTACAATACCATTCTTTGCCATTTTCGGCTCATATTTTCTCTCTTTCGCTCTTGAAGTCGTCGATTTGCTATATTTGCTTCGTTGGTTTCATCTTTTTTTTTCTCTTTTGGCTTGAAGCGATTTTCGTCAATGTTCGAACAAAACCCAATGTCTGTGTATCTCTTTTCATATAAGTTTTCCGTTACATAATACATATGTGTGTTTTTGTGAATCGATTTCCTCTTTTTCTTTTATTTTGCTCTCTTCAAAAACACCATACACACACATACACACCGGCATCAAGAGAACTTATCGAATTTGAATAGAGAATACGCGGTATGTCATTGTTCCATACATGAAGTTTTGATGACTAAATGCTATACCGTATTTATATATATGTAGATATATTGGTAAAAAGGGGAACCACTTTTCTCAAAATAACAAATAATGTGCACACGTTATTGTGAATGTGTGTAAAATCGTTGATTTTAGATATATATTTCTGTTTTCGATGTGCCGGGCTCGACTTTTCTAACGAGAATATTTGGTGGAAAATTGACAACGATCGATTCCCATTTTCAGTGATTCCCTTTTTCGGCATCCGAATTTATGTTGTATATTATATAGTGTGTGGTGTATATATTGATAACAATTGAATTTCGAAACATAAAGTTTCAAATTACATTTGCTAAAGGTTCAAGACGATTGATATTAATCTCAAACATTTCGCCAATACTTTCTCGACTAATTTTGTTTGCATCTTCATTGTGTTGGTGTGAAGTTTTTTTGTGTAGGTGTGTGTGTGTGTGCGTAACACACAGTGTGTTTTTATTTTTCTTTCCATCGCATCAAATCGTATTCGGTTGTATATTATATATATCGTTTATGTACGCCCTGTCTCAATGGCATGTGATAAATATGAACGCATGTGGAAATGTGTGCGTCAATAAAATGTGCGATGAGCGTTTCGTGCATTACGAAGCTAATGTGCGTTCAGAGGATTTTATTAGACATTCCATTCTGTTTTCCCATTCGATACACATTTAGTGTATAAATTTTTTGTTTGGCCCATATACGGAGTAAATACGAACACACACACGCACTTCAAAATAGATTTTTGACATTAAAGCACCAGAGACTTTTCTCTTTGTGTGTGTGTGCAGAAATGAAATAGAAGAATGCCGAATAATAAGAAGAAATGTTTATTTTTGTATGGTTTGTTTGGCATGTTCCATCTCTTTTTGCTTTTTCTCTCGCATGGCCGCTCTTTCATGTGACCCACATATATAATTATGTGAGTGCGTATGATGGAATACGTCGACTAATTTGGAATATCGTCATCATTTTAACTATGACGATTGCTTTGAAATACACACAAACGGGTGCACATATTCACATCTGCCTCTTATCGGAACGAACATTAGGAATTCCGTGCAATTGACATTCACCATCTTTGGTTCATAATCAACGGACGACAAAAGCAACGATGTACACACACACACACACACGCCATCGGCACAGATGACTAAGTCAGACGAACGAATGTAAGAGTACGCAAGTAAAACGATACATACTAACAATGTATCTACATGGTCTTGCTATGCGAATCCCTATTGAGGCCAATAATCAAAACGGTTATGTGTCTTGTTAGCAAGCCTCGACCATGTTAGATTATTATGGCGGGATTACGGATCACAAAAGTAGCTTTCGTCATTCATATCATTAGAATTTCTTCTTTCAACTGTCTGTCTATCATTTCTTAATTCGCTTTTTACTCTATCATAATCATGGTCATTCGCATTGCCATCATCAGCATCAGCGTCATTTGAAACTACCAACATTTACTGCTCCAAGTTTTTATATTTCTTTCATTCTCTTTCTCGAGTCTCTGTCTTTTTGTTTCTTTTCCCCTTATACAGCTCGTTGATTTTTCTTCAATTTTTTTTTTCGTTCTCTTCATTCTTTTTGCTGATTTTAGCACAATCTAACCAAATGAAATGCCACACAAAAAAACACTGACAGAGAGCAGTACACAATATCTTTTTTTATGAGTGAAAATTCATTGAAATACTCTTTGAATTGCCAGTTTTATGCTGAGAAGGTAAAATGTGACCTAAACGATTTTCGTTTCATTTATCAGCATATCGTCTGTGTGACTGTGGAAATTTGCGTTTCGTCAAAAGTAAATCCCATCGTTTGAATCGATGCGAATTTATACATTTTTTTCTCTTCACCATATCAAATATCCAAAGTAGTACCGTTTAATGCGATAAAATGGAATTTAGTTTGAAAACGAAACTAAATAATTGCCATTCAAACTCGTTGTTTGATCCATTTTCTTTCAGTTTAATCGCCATGACAGCAATAGAAAAAGATTTGAATGTTTTTTTTTCTTTACAGACCATTTGGTCAGTGAACCAATTGTCACGAGAAAAAAAGGCAAAACAGTTTGACATTTTCGAAATATTCAGAAATCGTTTAACTTTTGTACAACGTCGTTGGAATTATCATGGTCCAAACGATGCGTTAACATAATACACATTTCAATTGTTGTTTTAGATTTCTTCGCAACCGAATTTAGGGCTGACTTATAAACTCTCTGCTGTCCCATAACTAGATTCTAATTGTATCCATCACAACCGAATTAATATGGTTAAAATATACGAAGAAAATGATTTCGTCCAAAAAATCGAAGTCAAACGCATGTTTCAAGCGTATATATTTCTCAAAAGATATGGGTGGTTTACATTTCATATCCATTTGTGTGTGGCAGTCTAATGTCGCCATCGTGTAAAGCAATGATACAAAAAAGGCTTTCATTCTACATTCAAAATCGTTTCGAATGTGAGGTGTGAGATTGTCGGAGAGAATTTGTGATGACGGTGGTGGTAGTGTGTTCTGTGTTGTGTGACTATTACACGCAATATTACGCGCTACTGACCTGGTAAAGGAATGTGCGAAGTTGAACTGATAAAATAAATGCCTTTCTTTTCTTCATTTCAATATTTTCACTCAGCGAATTCCAAACGACCATCAAAGAGATAAAGAAATTTGTACGGTTTTACTATGCAAAAGCAATATAGAGCGAGAAGCCTGAACATTGCCACCATCGAACACGAACGAGATGGCTGAAAGGTTCAAACCAACCCCGAAAAGAAATATATATATATATACAGTTATGGCTCCAATATCAGACATATAATACACCAAAAATGTGAAATAAGACAAAAACGCAGCCCGTTTGTTTGCTCCTTCATGCGCCCAACAAAAACATGCAAAATAGCTTACGCAAAAATAATTCGTTGAAACGAAGAGAAATAAAACAACAGTGATGATGATAACGACGAACGGATAAAGATTGAGCGAGTGAACGGTCATGGGAGAGAGAGAAACCCAGAGAGAAAGATAAAGAAAACGAAGTGTGTTTAACTTTCATATTAAATCGAGTGTCTCATGGCCAATGTAATACACGCATACATATAAATAGATGGAATGAAATGTGTGTATATAAAGCGAATCCATCCATCCAATGCACATGTATAAAATATTTCGTTTCTTTTTTGGACGATTTTCATTTTCGTGCTATTTGGCGCTAAATTTCAATATAACTTTACTCATTTTCGCCGTTTGCCGGTATTTCTATTATTTGTCTCCCTCCCTCACTCCCACTCTCTCTCTCTCTCTCTCTCTGTCGTGCTTTTTTCATTTCTTCTCGTCTCGTTCTCCCATTTTCTTATGGTCTCGATTTTACTATCAACCATCCATGCACGCTCGTTGCTTTTCATCATTCATGTTATAACATTCATGTGCTTTCCTTCTCCGTTCACCAAATTTATTGTTTTGTGTTTTGGGTGATGTCTTATCTATCTCATATAAGTAAGTTCCTTATTTATTTCAACATTTAATAACCTTTCACGAGCACCGAACGAATTCAGCCAACGCTACTCGTACATTCAAACTTATTGTACTGTAGATATAGTCGTATGTCGTTGGGTATTTCTATCGAGTAATGGCAAGGTCATCGTCGCCGTACACATCATAAAAAAATATCATATAAATCGCGCGCTTGCACACAAACCGGTATATAATTTGATGTGGAAATACTTTCTTTAATTCGGCTTTCTTCTTTTCAGCGCCATTTTTTTGGTATTGTGTGTCGACTCTGTACTGCGTCACATGACATTTCTTTTGATCAAATACTAAATCGATCGGACGCCAAAAATGGTTTTGATAAAATGACATCACTACATCAAATACGGATTTCCTTTCGTCTTCATCCAATAAGACACCAAAAATGATGAAAATCTTTGTGATGAAAACTGACTAAATCACACAGACGAGAAATAAAGTGTGTCGACAAAATGAGGAAATGTGTGATACATGGCAAATGATGCTTCTAAGCCATGTATATTTTAAGCTTTTGATTAATTTTCTGTTGGCATTTTTTTTCTTTACTTTTTTGGTTGTTTCGGTACAAAAACGTCGAACACGAGTGATTCTATTCATTCATTTCACGTTTGACTTCTTATGAGACTTTTTGCCAATGTTTATTTCCATTTGGTATTCTAAAAGTGATTCGCTCTTTATTTGAATCTAATCTGAATTCACCTCTCTGCGTCTCATGAAAGGGAGTGCGTAACTGTGCATTAGTAAATATTTGCTTATTTATTTTAACTTTTTTTTTTCTCTCGATTTTGCCAGAAAATAAAAACCCATAGACAAATAAAACTGGATTGAAATTCATGTTGATCGATATTGTGGTATTTTGTTTCGAGTAAACTCAATTTTTTGGCCATTTTTTGTTTTTTTGGTTAGATAAATCCATGTGGCTTTTCATTTTCTCCGTTGAAATGCTTTGGTCACCGTCATAAACTTTGAATGACAATGAACACACTGAAATGAGCATTGGTTATATACGACTTATTGTACAAGTCACTTTTATGATTTTATTCGTTTCAGTGTTTTGTATATTGTTTATGTTTTATCGTGTATTAGACATTTGTCATGGCATTTATTTTATTGATTTTGCCGAAAAGATAAATACATTCCAGTGCTGGAGATTCATATGTGAGTATTTGTTTAACGCGCACACACACACACGCATAGAAGAGCACAGCCATTCGGATAATTTATTCATTTGGAATTTACTTTATCTCATTTGGTTTTCCATAGCTTGCCTTTTTCCTCAAGCACTTCGAATCGAGTGTGATTGAAATTTCTTCTTCGCATTTGTGCTCTTTTTTTTCTTCTTCTCTCTACTTCTTCTTTTTCAAGTTGTTCTTTAACAACAAAAAATTGTTGTTGTCGCTGTCGTTCATTTTAGATCATTTTGTGTCTGCACGTTGTTTTGGTTGGTGTTGCTTCTTTAAATAATTTTTCGATGTGATAGGCAAATAGGGTGCAGAAAGCAAGCGACATAAAATTTATATTTATTCGGCGACGTATTGAATGAAATTCGCGCGCGCGTTCTTTCGTAATTCTCTCCCCCTTGAATTCATATATTAATATTCATGTCATTAGGTATTCTATCACCGCACGCTTGTCGTATTTGTGTTGGCGCCTAAGGGATGACATTATTGCCGAAGGAAGACATCGAAAGCACATAGATGGATAAATAGATGCGGTGTGTGTGTGAGATAGAGAGTGCAAGATGTAGCGAAAATGAGTGAAAGATGGAAAGAGAGAGAGAGAGAGAGAGCAGCCACTTGATTCAATATCTAACATGGCTCTTGTACACACAGTGACAGTGAAGAGGACAAACACACAACTACAAAACAACCACTAGATCTGTATATATTGCAATAGATTCTGAATGCCGTTGGCTCGGATATTCTCAGCTCTCTGGTTGTTGTTTTTTTGTATTCTTCGGCATTGGTTGGTGTTGATATTATTATATGCGAGAATGAAATCTATGGTCTCATACGATTTTTGCCATTTCAAGCGATTTCAATGATTTTCTAGTCTCTACATTATGATTAGAGGATTTTGATATCGAAAAGTCTGATGATTTCACTTTTTTTTGTTGCCTTTTTCACATCTTCGCATACAGATCAATTCGTCGACTCCTTTTCACTCTCCATGTGAACGAAACGGTTCGAATTTTTTGCTCTTATTTTTCTTCCTTTTCTTGATTTATCACAAACCATGATGATGTCGATTATGATGGGTATTTCCATTCAAATTACATGTCTCTATCGATTATACACGTTATACACAGAAAATGTGAACTTTGACCGCTTTCTCATTTTATCTCGCTAAAAAAATGAGTGCTGAAAGTAATACCTTCTTTAATGTAGCCAGTGTGGCAGTGAAATCGATTTGAGTATTTTCAGGGAATTAACTTAAATTTCACAAAACGATTTGAACCTTATGTTGAAAATGGAAAAGCCATGGCTTTTGATTAACTTGCATCGTAAGCAAAACATTTCATATTTATAATGAAATAAGTGTAATCTTTCAAAACCACGGTTAAATGAACGGTTTTGATTTAGTAGTTTATTAGTTTCTCGTACATACTCAAGTGGCACATAGGAAAATATTCGAAATCTTTTATCCTTTGGCCGTAAACGACTTTGAATAAGGTAATAAATGTGAAACAATTTATTTAATGCATCTAAGTTATGGTCTTTATCTCTATCCACTTTTGGTGTGTCTCTGCGATGCTATTCACAGACGAAGAGGAAACAGAGTAATATCCAGAACACAACAAATGCGTCGATACCAATGTCGAATAAATATAAACAGTATTTCACATTCAGTATGTGCGAATGAATAAACAGTTCATCATCATCAAAAATGATCGCTAACACTTCGATACGCAGCACATCAAATGTATTTTATGGCCAACTGCCATCGCGCACACACACACACATCCGCTGATATTCAGAGCTTACAAGGTCAAACAAGCATCTATTCCGATTGGGGACTCTGCACTTCAATAGAATAAAACTACGATGTTTCGTTTTTGTTCTGGTCTTCACATTTTTTTGTCAGAATTACCTTTTACTTCTGTTGATATATTTACGTTTAAAAAAAAATCTGAATCATTGCTTCATTTATAAATATAGCATATATTACTAATTGACGAGTTTTTTAGTGATTTTCAGAAAAGTAATGGTGAATGAAACAAATGAATGTATCAATAAATGTCTGTAAATGAAAATCCTCATCCCAATCCAAATAATTCAATTGAAATTGAAAAGTGAATAATGGGAAAAAAATGCTCCGACAGTCAAATAACCAACACCTTTTTTCCCTTTGAAATGAATGAAAAGGAAGTGTTTTTGATAACACGTTGATTGGGCAAACATTTTTGCATCTAACACGACTAGTCGCTTTCTCGTTGCCTCTTCTCCATGTCGTTGCTTCCTTTGACACGCAAAGCCACAGCATTTGTTTTGAACAAATGTTTGACGTATGTGTATGTGAAAGAGAGTGAGAGAGTGTGTATGTGTGTATGCGAAGCGCGAGTGATAAATGATGATGCGAATGTAAACATTCCCGTATAATACAATCTGTATTGTACAAATCGTTCTTTCATTGTGTTTGCATGGCATTGAATTGGTGTTTGGTATGTCTAGCGTAAGCAATTGGCCCGTGAAATATGTTCAACGATTACAATTATGAAATGCAGATGTGAAAGTCGTCAATGTAAGTTATTGTTAGATCTCATTCTCGTATTCAATCATTTTGCGTGATATTGAAATTGAATAAATCATGAGAGTATGCCAGTTTTGGTACTGTGCGCCCATTATTTTTTTTATCATCGTTCCCATTCAATTCGTCGGCAATTTGTCGACTTACTGTAAACTTCACTTGAAAATTGTGTACGGTGGGATGTGTTAGAAACAATTTTTCATTTTCATTTGACAACACACATTCGATTACACACACTGAGAGAGAGAGAGAGAGAGAGAGGGGGGAAAGAGAGATAGAGAGGGAGAGTGGGAGAGTGGTAGTTGGTATAAAAAGTTGCAAATGCATTGTAACGAATGTCGAGCGCATAAACACTGATTCTTTTTTTCATTTCATATGTTGTCGTTGTCGCCATCATAGTCATCGTCTTCGTCGTCGATGACTGTATGTTGATACATTTTAATTGACGTTTTGAGCAAAACGCGTGAAAATCACACTGGAAGAGGCGAAATAAAACACTCATTACAAATTCATCGCATCAGCAAACATCGAATTATTATGGGTGTGCGATGGATGCATTGATGCGATTACAAATAAATTGGATGTTAGTCATGGTGTAGCTTCCTTTTGTGCAACCTTTTTACATGAGGCAAAATGAAAATCGCAATCGATCGCAAACGTTGCCGGTAATTCAATATTGCATCGATAATGTGCACTTTGTTGATATTTTGCACAATATCATTTCTAACAATAGTGGCGTTGCTATCCATCATACAATCGGATGAATGGTATTGAATGGATTTTGTTTGTGCAAACGAAACACTGTCTATCTATGACAAATCATCAACCAAACAACAATGAGTGTGTACCACATTCGAAAGGGTGGCATTATTTCATTGGATTGAGTATCATGTTTGGTCTGAATGTGCGTTTGAAAGTAGAAAAATAAAACTAAAATTATTAAAATGCACGATGGTTTCAAAGCTTTGTAAAACTATTTCGTCAACTGAATCCAAATTCAATGACAAATTCACATAACTCAATCAAAAGATTCTTTAAAAATTCTGAGCAGCGTACAAAGTGCCTTATTAGATTTTACCGCAAATAAATGCGTGCGGATTCATTGTGAATGGTTTATTTTTCTCTCATTTCGATTTGATGCGGTGCGTTGGCAATAAAAATTCAGCACGAAATGAAACGAACCAAAAGTGGAAAGCTCTCTAAGTTGAAAGAGCCTCCAAAATTTGCAATATATTCACAACAAATCAGCTGTTATTTGCGACGAAGATGTTGAACTTTGGAACTCTATTCAATTTATAAAATACGAAATAATATGCGGCTCTTTCTGCATAGTCGCCACCAAAAAAAAAGAAGTGGAATGTCGACCCATTTATCTAAGAAGATGTTTATGCATGTCTAAAAACACAGATACACATGTGGATTTTGTGAACGTGTAGCTCGTGATGAAGAATCCTCTGACATCTACCTTGCTCTCTAACTTCATCTTCGTCGTCGTCGCCTTTGCCGAGCGAACAGTCTATTGGCTGTATGCCACTTGCACTTATGTGATAGTACAATCGTGCATATGGTACGAAAACTGAGTTTCAAAAAGTTCGTGCCACTTTAGTGTGCATATAATTTCATACTTCGTATGCTTTGGGTTAAACAGAGCAAATAACATATTTTCGAAAAGTGTGTGATGCGTAAGTTTAGTGTGCCCGATGAAAACACCCATTTCACCATACTGATATACATTTTCATTCGCATTGAACCGGCATTCGGTAGAAAATGGTGGGTAGAGGCGAATGAGAGACATATAGATGGATCGAAAGAACACGGCTGCAATGGCAACTTGTTGTGAAAGCCGAAGTCATCATCATACGTTAATAAGCTACACATCGGTTGAGTCACTCACTCAATGAATGTTTAAAGGAGACGTTGGTGTGTGTTTTTTTTATTCTCGTTTCAATGTATATTTCGTGACCGGGCGGCATGTTTCAGGTGCATGGGTCAAAGCAATTGGATGTATTTTCTGTGTGCATGTGTCGAACGATTACTGAATTCAATGCATATACAACGAATTACCGCAACACGAAACCATATTTTTACATCCAATCGACTGTCTTATCATGTATTTGTGGTTTTTCCAAATGCTCTCAATTCTCAATTCTCGCCATATTCACTTTGATCATTTGCGGTTGAATTGATGTGCGGGCAATCTTTTTTCACCATACGCTTCGTTGAAAATTCACACAAATTACTTGAGGTCGCTTCAATTTGGCTTTACGACTTTTTGGTCGCTTTCTACTTTTTGGGATTTTTTTAAAAGAATTAATAATGAAAAAAAGCGTCTAATTTCGATACCCTTCCACAGGAGAAATCAACGCAGACGATTGGGAATCTCGAGTCGAATCAAAATTGGTGTTGATGAATCTTTTAAAAAGTTACGGACAAGCTAATGAAAATATCGGATCGGTATCGAAATGGAAAAGGTGATAAGTGGAAAGCATGAAAAGTGATTGAAAATGGAAGGGAAAATGCATTATCTTCTCATGTTATTACTCTCATTCTCTGCCATAAAATCGATAACCACCCAAAACGTTAGAGCATCTTCAATATGAAAAACAAATTTCGACATTTTGATGAAATGCGATGCAAATGGATGGTCGCTACCTTAGACCGACCTTTCGCATTGTATTTATTTTTCTGTGTTATCGTATTCAGCCAAAACTATAAACCAAATCAAAATCAACCGAAAACAATCAAACGCATGATGTGTAAGCGCTTGCACACACACACGTACACAACACCGTACCGATGTATTGTAATAAAAATGAAATAGCAAACACATACGGTGCTTTGAATTTATGCCACTTTTTTCCTCCTTTACACGCAATATTTTTTTGTCGATTTACGATAGCTTACGATACAAAATAAAATCAAATAAGAGAAATGCCAACAACAACAATTCGTGGAAGCATGAAAAGGGAGACGAAAAACAATAACATTGAACGAAACACACTCACACTTGCTCACACATCGATTTGGATCGAACGAAAAAACAGCGAAGAAAATGCCAACATCAAGCGGTATTATATGGAAAACAGAGGCTCATACGACATACGTATCGCCTCCAAAAAGCATTTAAGATTCGGGGAGCGAAGAGAAGAAAAACACATAAAATTGATGAAATAAGATGAATACCAACGTAAAATCGACGAGCTGCATGTGAAAGGCAATATTTTTAAATTCTTCGTATTTTTCACTTTATGCTTTTGTTCGCCTTTGCAAATATGTTTCAATATTTCTCTCTCTCTCACACTCATTCAGCCATACACAGCCTGTGTATGTGTGTGTGTGTGTGTGTGTGTGTGTGTGTGTGTGTGTGTGGAAAAACGAGCGAGGCATTTTTCTTTCGTTTTTGTCTTGTTGCCATTTGTTCCTTTTTTGTGGGTTGCTTTTATTATTGCTACTATTATTCGTTCATCTGTTTATTTTTGTTATGTGCTTATCACTCATAATTGGCGACTACGTTATAAAAAAACGAAGATTCCAAAGAAAGTGCATAAGCGTTGACTGTGTGTGAATGTGTTTTTATCACTTCGTTTCGAAGAGGCTGTCGAAAAACTGCCAGCTATCATTAAACCGTTAGACAGACTTATTGAATGGTTGCATTGCAACTTTTATACAATTTTTCTCGTTTGCCCGTTTTTGTGTGTGTGTATGCTTTTTTTTTGTTCGTTATTTTGGTCGCGCGAACATTTCTTCTCACTTGATTCAGCGTAAATGTGTTTCATCGTTAGATCATGGTTTATTTTTTGCTTGTCGGCGCATTCGATTGGCAGCGAACATCGTGATAACGTGAATTTGCTTCAAAATGTACAAAACAGCTGGAAAATTGACATCTATCGCAACTACCAAATAGAAGCGCATGGAAGCTATTTAATTTCTGCCGTTTGCTTTTTGCACTTTCCTCAAATGGCTTTTTTCTAGTCCGCTCTCTCTCTCTCTCTCTCTCTCTCTCTCTCTCTCTCTCTCTCTCTCCTTTTAATTTAATGGAGAGACGACAAAAATAGCATCAGCAATAATAACGCCAGTGACAAAACGAATATTCTTGTCTAAGCATACACATGTATATTATGTATAAGCGACAATAAATTTGAATTTTTTGGAGGGTGCAAGAAACTTTTTCAAGCGACTAATACATTTGAACAAAAAAACTGTCCCACAACAACAACAACAAAAAAAAAATCTTCGAAAGCACACTATGTCGTTGCTTATATTTTTGTTGCCATTTCAGTCACAGTTTGTGCGTAGTATGTGTTCCACTGACTTCGATTTTTTGACTTCGATGGGTTTTTATTAGTGTTGATGTGCGTTCGTTGTGTTGTTTTGCTCATCCCTTGTTTTTATATGTTCAGGCGATGCTGTGTGCGTACTGATCCATATTTATTTGCTTTTTATGTGTGCACGCACATGAAAACACATTGTGTGTATTCGAAGCATTCCACCATCATCGTACACATACACACGACGATAACGAATCTCTAATTCTTGTTTTTCTATCTCTCATGATGATTTTATGGCATCATTGTTGTGTCTCGTTTGCTCTTATTGTGTCAAACACATTATTCGTTCGTTTTGGCCGGGAAATTTGCAGATCATTTTGCGAGGCAGAGATGTATCTTATAGCCTACATACACACACAAATTTGTTATCTTTATAACACAAGGAAATATATTTATATATCTATATACGTTTAATGTGCATTCAGAGCCGAATATGAAAATCGATTTTCTTTTTGGCCTTCATCATTGTCTTTTGCTCTTTCTTATATTATCCTTTCGTTTATTTTCGAATCTCAACGGACCCGAAAAAAAGAACAAAAGCAATACGCTTTTGCATTAAATTGAATCAATTACGATGGCGCATTTGAACAGCTGGTTATTTTATTTCGATAGACTGACTAATATGAAAAACTAAATGCACTGCACATGCTAATCGTCTGTGTCGTGAGTCTCTTGTATTCAGCAGATAAAATACAATTCTACACTTTTTTTGCACTTGTTTCACATCTTCATCTGAACAACTGAAGAATGCCATTATAAATTGTGCTAATTAAACGTTTTATTGTTTCTCTCTATTTCTCTGTCTATCTTTCTCTTTTCCTTGCGTCATCATTTAAGCACATTTAACCATACATATCGTGTGTACTGTGTTCAGCGTTAATATGTTGACACTGATGATTCGACATTTCACTTAATTTTTTTGCTGTTGTCTTTTAACAACCAGCTCCAAGCATATTTGTGTCTTTTCATACGAATCCTCCCGGCGTTCGTTTGTTTCATTTTCAAATTTGCTCGTTTCATTTGCAGGCTTCGTCCAACCATTATATATTTCTCTTGTTGCTGCATTTTTTTTTAAATTGGTGTTGTTGTTGCCACTGAAGCTATCTTCAAACTCGCAAACAACAGTAGAGAAAAAAAATGGTTTCGCTTTAGTATACATTGTCTCATTTTTTGTTGTTGGATTTTTCGTACATTGAAAGTTTTGTTATTTTTTCACAACTGTGTTATGTGTGTTTCTTGCCCCCAAGAATTTTATTTCCTTGCCAAAAACCTTAATTAGTGACAATGAAAACTTTAATGGAGTGCTAAATAATAGCATATTTTCTCGTTTGTCCTCTGGCCGTTTAATGTTCGGAGTAATAACAATATGTTTTCAAACTTGTACTGGGCTTGTTTCAACTTTTTTTCCTTCCCTCCAATCCATTCTCCCTCCCTATCTCTCTCTAGCATTTTTAGCTCAAATCTTGTTCCAACTGCTTTTTTAGTCTTATTCATTTCTGGCCATTCTTTCGTTAGTTAAATGCCACTTCAAAAGTTTTACCGGATATTTTTCAAGATTTTTTTTTTCTTCTTCTTCTTTTCACTTGTGTTTTTTTACGATTACTTTTATCCGGTTGCATACATAAGCAATGTGCTTTCAATTTTCCTTTGTTTTAGTGAATATTGCCCAGTTTGCAATGTAATGCATTGTTTTTTTTGCCATTTACTTAAAGAAATAAGTGTAACATTTATACATCTTCATTTTTCGATGAGTTCTTTCTTAAAATTGTATGTGTGTTTTAAGAGAAAAAAAAATTCCTGTGAAATTCTGGCCTTTTGAGGTGATATTTTTTAGTTTTTTTTTTCGTTAATAGTATTTTTGTAGCTCTCATAAGGAATATCGAAGCTTTTAAAATTCTTAAAGAAAAATAATCTTCTTCGAGTACTTGTTCGTATTTTCAAGTGAATGTAGACAGTAAACGATGAAATATCGAAATTGAAATGGGAGCCTCTTACGTTTTTTTTTATCTTTCTTCACTCAAATGATGAAAACATATCTATTGAGAGATGATTTATTTCAAGAACGACGAATCTTCTTACCAATAAAACGAAGTATGCCAAAAATATGTAAATTCAACATTTACAACAACAACAAAAGATTCAGAAGAAAGATGAGGAAAATTCAAAGATAAAAAAATCGAAAAGATGACTCAGAAAGGTTCTTTTTTGTCAAAAACTCTTAACAAAAATGATTTTGCATCAGCTATAAGCTTCTCTTCAATACCAATTATTGAAGATTTCATTTTTTCTGATGCATATGTATGAAAAGGTCTCGTTCGGTTGGTTGCGCACAATTTCATCAAATTCAAAGAACAGCCACATCGATAGGGCGGTTTTATTTTTAAAAAAAGAAGGTTTTCGAGTATAATTTGTTTTGGAAAATGTTTTGCGATCAGTCGGAATGAACTGAGAGTCATATTTGCACTTTTTCTTCAGGTTGTTTTTTTCGTTGCCACAAAAAAATGAAAATATTTTTCGCGAGGTATTTTTTGTAATGTAATAAAACAAAGGAAAAAAACATCAACCTGGACATGAACGTATTCATCTGTCACATGTGCATTAATTTTCGTTTTCTCTTGGGATGGAGCGCAAACATAAAAAAGAATTTTTTTATTTACTTGACAAATATTATTTCTGACTAAAAAATGCCATTTACACCATACATTCAGTATGAATACTATGAATATCAATGTTATTTTTATTTGTGTGTTAATATTTATATTTAAAATGCGAAATATCGTTGCTGCTGAAAATAATCTCATTGTATATTGGTTGTTTTTAATTTAAATTTTGTTCTCATTTTATTTCGTAGATTCATGGAAGAATTTGCTTATTCGCTTATTCAATATTCCCGCAATGCTCATAAAGAGCAAACGGGGACGTTTGTGCTTTTTTACTTCCGACTTTTGCTACGATGCTATTTAATTCGTTCAATAAATAATTCAATTATAAAAGAATTTAACATATTTAAGACTTGTGAACACATTATTATTAGTTTTTAGAACCGACAAACGTAAATAAAAACGCAATACGGAGTGGAAAAAAAATCAAACTAAGAGAGAAAACGAATTGAAAATGCGTGGGACTCGTGAGAAGCGGCCACAAACAATAAGAATGCATTGATGATGATGATGGGATGTGAATCATGTTGACGATGGAATGAGAAAGAGAGAGATTATCATCGTGATATGGCGCATTTAGCCTTGGTGGCTGCCATACTGATGTGAGAGCAATACCAAACTGATCCAAATAAAGAATGGAAAGGCATTTGAATGGGTAAGAGCAAGAGTGTGTGAGAGAGAGAGGGAGAGAGTAAATACGAAGAAAATAAAAATCCAGAAAAAGAAAGTGAGAGAGGTGGGAGGAGGTAGAAGGAGAGAAACATAACTGACATGGTAGTTTGGGGTGCGTTAAAGAATTTGCATTGGAATGAAAAGTATTTTTCATCAAGTTTGCAATATTTCAAAGCAAATTACCTGCTTATTCTTATAAATTACGTAATATATTCGCAGTGAATTTCGCATTTATATGATATATGCAACATTCCTTTAGTGGCTCACAAGCCAACAGGAGCGCAACTGAGACATCATCCGAAGCGAAACGAAACAAAAATAAAATAAGCCATATTATAATGCCAGACTAATGGTAGCAAAAGAACGCCGTTCAAAATTAAAAACGAGACACATGCACACAGCAAATGTTAGATGAAGGCAGATGGAGAGAAACGAAGACGAACAAGTTGAATCCTGTAAGAAGGAAGAATTGAAAGAACAACCATCGGCGAAATACAAAATAGAGTGAGATATGCGTCATTTTTTTGTTGCTTTCTTCTTCTTCTACTCTTTTCGTTGTTCACTTTCTGCAACGCTTTTTTACGCTCTCGCCCTATTGTACTTTTTATACATACACGTATACTTTATGTTCACTTTTTATTTTGTTGTGTTCGTGTTTTTTTGGTACTTTGTTCAGTGTTTTTTTTCAATGTTGTTGTTGTTGTCATTATTTTTTTCGGAGCCCATACCATCCAAAATAAGTCTTTGCTCGCCGCTTTTTTTTATTTCTTCAATTTTTATTTTTGTTCAGTGAAAAATATTTGTGTAATGTAATAAACAGAATTTATGAACTATACTTTTTTGAGGGCCGCATAGAGAGAATATGGGATTGGACGAAATCATATCGTTCAGCGACTACATCGAGAGATGCGTTTAAATTGTTGTGTCGGGTGTTATAGGCATTTGACAACTACTCTCTCTCATTCCCACTTCTTCCTTTCTCTCTCTTTGTCATCGCTGAAAATTCCAAATACCGTGCTATATGAGCTTGTGCAATTTGATGAATCACAAGAGTTCGTTGTTCGAAAGATTCCTTAATACTTTTGTGTTGATGGTCTAACGCTAAGTATTTCAAAATCATCAACAGTATGCCTGCTGCAGAAAGCATTGATGTCAAAAGTCATCAAAGAAGCAAACGACGATGTGAAAAACATGGTTGAAAATAAAAGAAGTAAATATAGAAAGTAAAGGCAAGTGGAAAGAAGGCGAAAAAAACTGAACGAAGAACGAAGTCGCTGTGAAGAAGACATTGAGCCGTTGTCGAAAACAGTAAAGCGTATACGTTTATTCCGTTTTTCTTTTCGTTTCTTTTTGACTTTTCTTCTCGATCTTGTGTATGTATGTGTGTGTATGTGCGTGCGCGTTTTTTTTCTCGTTGGAAATAATAAAGTACGATTATGGTGCACATATACATAAAGTTTGTTTGGAAGACAACTACGTTGAGACTTTGGCATGTGCACGGTGTTGTGAGATATGCGTTGTTGATGCGCGCGCGTATAGTGTATTATGTTCGTTTAATTCAACTTCATATTCTGGAAGATTCTGCAGAAGAGAGAGAGAGAAGGACCAGAAAGAGTAAAAGATAATAAATGAAAGAAAGAGATCGAAAATGGAAAAGTAACTAAAAAGTATTTATGAGAAAGCAAACTAAAACAACAAAGAGAAATCTACTTTTTCGGGTGGTAACGTCACTGCTACTGTTGTTCTACTTGCTCGTACACACATTTGAGTTGAAGACACAGCAAAGAGACCCATCACATGAATGTTTCCTCAAAGACCTATTTGATTTTTGATCTGGTAACTACCGTTTCCTTATTTTGCTTAGCGAAAACTGCTAGCCCAAAGCTGATCCATCAACGTGTTCAACAGCATCATACACACATAACCCGCCCCCTCTCAAAAAACGACTTTGATGCACGACAGACTTCATAACACTTCCGACGAGTAATAGAATTTTTTGCGCTTTGCCATTTTCAGTTTTACTCATATTTTGTCGAGTTCTGTTCAAATATTATTTAAAACATGTGCAGGTTCTTCTTTCACATACATAGATAGCACCTTATTCTCGTGTCATATTATGCGTTCGAAACTACAATTCACATGAATGTCATTCTTTTTTCCGTTATTTCGCTATTCGAGAATGCTTCAACATGCTCATTCTTTGCACTCCGGACATTATTCAACGGCATGGAACAATCTATGTATTTATATTAAATCGTGTTGCAAAGAGACAGAGAGGGAGATAGAGTGTGGGAAAGAAAAAGACAGATTGAACCCAAGTCAATTGCTTATATGCTTGAGCATCGTCAAAACTTTTCGTAAAAGAATCATTTTGGATGAATTTCCGAAAATAAATTGATGCACAAAACAAAGATTAAAAAGTGTCAAGCAAGAGATGAAATCTTATTAAATTTTTCGATACAGCGGGAAAAAGTTTTGTGGCAAAAACTAAAACGTATTAAAGGAAAATCGGTGTTAAAAGCATAAGCGTCTAAACTATCAACTGAAAAGAAAAATCTTTTTACATATTCTAAGTATATTACTAACTAGATTTTTAGCAGTTAAATGAAAAATGATGAGCTTATTCGATTTTGATGCAGGCATAAGTTTTTGAATTTTCTTTTCACTCACAACACATACTATAATTATAAATATAATTAAAATACAGACGCTAGAAGTTGTTAAACATATGCACAGAGTTCATATTGTTGCTAATATTGTTAAATGTCTATCTTATTTCTATGGTATATATTAGAATGCAAATCTTAAGATCAATTTTCATGACAAAAATCAAAACTAAATAAGCTGGAATAGATTGTGTTTAAAAATTGCGATCAACATACCACCGCGGTTTTCAGTGTCCGCTGGCTTAACTTGAATAGGACGGTTCATCTGAAATGAAAAGAACAAAGTTTACCGATTAGTATGATTTTAGGATAACTACAAAGTCTATAGAGCAAAGGCACGTTTCTTTCGATAAAAGCAATTGTAGGGAAATATTTATCAAATGAGTTTCTGTTTTATCCGTTATTCACCGGACGGAAAAATTCCCTCAAATCGATTCGCAAATCATTTGTGTGTGAAAGAATGAGAGTGGTAAAGGTCGAGCACAATTTACGAAAAAGATTTATTTTTATTGAACTATTGCAAAGCGTTAGCTATTGAGCCATAAACCTGAATGAGTAGCACGAGCGTTTGTGATGTGGTGCCAAATGATTGGAAAAAAGTGTCTTGCAACTAATAGTTTATTGGCCAAAATGTGGATGCGAGTTGAATTTAATATGGCAAATTATAACTGGTGGGGCTCCGGTGTAATTCAGACACATTTAATGTGCCGCTACTTTTTTTTCTCTCTTTTCCTATCTTTGTCACTCTCACATTCAATATCGACGCTACTTTTATATCAGGCGATTGCACCATCATACATACATACACACAAACACACAAACCAAAAATCAACGAGAACAAACCGAAAAAAAATCACACATAAAATATCAACTATAATATACTATATAGACTAATATTCATTCAAAAGGCCAATGAAATCCGCACCATATTTTTAAAACAATAAGCGCACGTACAACGTTTCAATACGTGTCATGAATTCAGAGCCAATGTAATGGCCCGCGAAGTGCAAAAAGGAATATCTCAAACGGACGAGAGCGAGAAAGATAGAAACTCACATAACAACATCGTGAATGAAAATCTCATGGAACAATTTATAGATTTGGCCATTAAATTTTTGGTGTCACTGTCATAATTTATTGAATCGATTGTTTTTCTCTTATGTAACAAAAAGTATGCACTGCCATTGCACATGAATTAAGAAAATCAGTCGCGATTCAAACATAAAAATATTTCTCTCACTTTTATTTTTTAAATTATTTTTCCTTCAATCTTATGGTTGCATTGGACCCATCTCAACATTATCAGTTGGCGCACATCAATTAACAGACTAACTTATTCGTGCACAGAAAAAAGTACTGCTTTTTGAATTCCAAAGCAAAATCTTCAAAACGATATTATTTTTATTCCATTTTTTAAAAATATTTTTCTTCGACCACAAACATAGCTCACATAAATTTTAATAAGCAGAAACAAAGGAAAATATCGTAAATGCTATTACTTTACAGTTCCAAAAAAAATTGTATCCAGCCGTGACACTTTGTTTTATTTAGAAAAGTAAATTTCTAATACCATCTCAATCTGAAAAAGCGTTGCTGTGAGAAAAAAAACTGCTGATCATTAAAAATGGAAGAATACAGAAGAAGAGGACTAATATGGTAATGCAGACCCGAAACAACCCCATCACCAAACAGATATTTTTAGCAGGAAAGAACGAATGATAGCGGCTGAATGCTGGAAACGACGATAAATCGCTAGGTTAGAGAGAAGAAAAAAACACACGTAAACACGCGCACACACAAACGAAAGATAAACGCGTATAGAAAAGGGTAGAAGAGGCGCATAAAGTAATTATCTCATCACGTTATATAAAAATATTTTAATTAAAAGAAGGGCTGCGTAACCCATCAGTAAAAGATATAAAAGATTTGATCAACATGCACCAGCATAGAACACGGCTTTTTTTTATCCGACTTATTTTCAGTGATTTAAATATATTTGGTCCGATGAAAATGAGATCCATTCTTATCCACAAAGCAAAAATGTTTATTAAGGGCAAAACCGCACCTCATCGTATTGATTCATAATAATATTTTTGCGTTTTTTTCCAATAAATTATGAATAAGTATGTACGCGTCATGCACGGTGGCATTCAAGTCAAAATAACAGTAAATGCTTGTGTGGTGATAAGACACAGCGCAATGAAGTGTGTTTAGTTAAAAATAAAACGCGGTATTGACATTATTTCCTCGAGTATTTTCGATGAATTTGGAAGAGCGAGAAAAAGGTTCGTCGGCATATATAACGAATCATTATTAACGATATGGTATACGATCCATGTATAAAACCGTTCGTCGCGAATAAGAAATTACACACCAATTTTGATTTCGTTGGTATTTTCTTTGGGTGCGTTCCTTGCTCTTCTTCTCTAACACTCTTCTATCGTTTGCTGTTTGTTTTTTTTTGCGTTCACTTCTTTATTATATGCTTTTTTATGGTGTTTGTCACTAAATGATGCTTTTCGATTGCGTAACCACGGCCATTGCTTGCTTCGTCTTTTCTCAATATTTGCATAAATTTTCTCATTAAACAAGTGCTTTGTGCAGCATTTAGGTCCGATGGTGAACTGTTTCGTGCTCTGGCGGTTCCTTACGCACGTGAAATGTGTGGAACGACGAACGCGAAAACACTAAGTGAGAAAAAAATATGAGAAGTAAGCAAAGAGGGAAAAGTTTCTTTACGTGCCTGTCATCGTCGGTTTGCGCGTCAGCGTGTACATATATTTGATTTTTTTTCCCCTTTGAATGCAAAATAAATTTACCAATTCAGCAAATATTACACAACACATGGCTTCTTTTTCACTCGCCTCGCGTACTCTCAGAACGTGTCGCACCCATTAAAAATATTGCAAATGAAAATAAGATTTTTTTCCCTTTTTGGTTCGCTCAATTTTTTGATTGCTTTTTCTTTGCAAAAAGAAAAATTTTGTTGTTCCTTTTCGCCACAGCCGATATACATTCGGGGTATACACTATACATTTTTTTGAACCAAAGTACGATGATTATAAAAGGTTCATTATTGAATACTATCTTAATTCCACGTGAATTTTGGGTTTCAGCGCAATCCATTATTTTCTATTTGAAGTTGTTGTTTGGTACTGTTACTTTTTTTTGTTTATACATATGTAATTCAAGTGAAATGTAATAGCAATAATAAACACATCGTTCGATAATAACTAATATAAAGTTCATCTAAATTATTTTAAAAAACAGCGATTCTCTTTTTGTGTGTGTTGGAGCCTCAAGCCTTGAGGATGTATGTACTTATTTCCTATACATCTTATTCTTAGATTGACTGGGACCCAGTCACTGGGTTACCCAACTTGGATGATAAATTGTATTTTTTTTTTACATCAGCATACAAGAAAGAGCACGAAAGAAATTGAAAGTGAACTAGACAACAGCCTACGGGCTGATAATGGAATGCCAATTTCATCACATTGATTTTTCAATTTTTACCCCCATCACATTATGCATTTGCTCTTATCACAGCATGCGAATAAATCTTCCCCATTCTTGCGAAGCCGTTGTTATACGAGAGTAAAAGTTTTTTGTAATTCTAATCGCTGGAAAAATTCGTACCTTTTTTATATTTACATTAATTTGATTCGAAGTTAAGTAAAATTTTGCATCTATGATTCAAAGTTATGTTGGATTTGTTGAAAAAAAAGAGATTGGTTTGGTCGAAACTCAATTATTATTTTCAATTTTGAAGTCTGTGTAACACCACCGGATCCGAAATAAATATTTGGCCGATGATTTTGTTGCTGAACCGCACATATGTATATTCAATTCATAAATCCGATTTAATTAAATTTTCTATCTAACAAACATTTTCCAATTATCTATGCCCATGTTAAAGTCATTGCGAACGGCCCATTTTCACGTGTTTTGGCGTTGTGCTTCAAAGGCCGTGAAACGCCATCATGTTTTCCAGTCAATACAAAATACGAATTTACACGTAATTATTTACAATAATTTTCAATTGCTTTTCAACGCTTGGTTGCCATAACATCGATAGCACACGCCTGTCCGTTCATATATTTACCCTTTTTTTTTTTGTGCGAATGTGAACGGGATGTATGGGTGAGCGCACGAGCGCGTCTCGTCGCCAAAATGGTTGGATGTGAATTAGCAAATATTTGGCTAGAGGTGAGAGTGTGGCAGCGAACGGATGAATTCCGAGTCAAACTGAACGGAAATGAGAGAAAGGGAGACAGAGAAAAAAAATGTTCCAAGCGAAATTACCTAATTAGGAAAATACGTTTTCATTCACCGGAACGGCGTGGCAGCTTGATGGGAATTCAATTTTATTTTCTGATTCTAAATTGATTGCAAACACTTTGTGTACATATTTTAACGATGCTCGATTTTAATTATCTGACGATTAATATAGGTACAGTGTTTGAATGTGGCTTGATTGATGCCATAAACCATTTCGATTGTGTGTATTCTATTAAATGAAAAACGAGCACTGGTAAAACATCAAACAAAGAACAGCTATTGGTTGCGATGGTTGCTGCAATAAACATGCAAAGCAAACGTTTTCTCATTTTAGCTCTCATGTTCTTTCTCTCATTTTTTTCCTCGTTCTCCCTTTTGTGAAATTACCAAATCGAATATCACAATTTACTTCGATTGTGTCACATTGATTGCGAAAGGGCGCTAAATGTTCGGCATTTGCAGTGAATTGTTGTTGGCACCACAATGAAAACCAAACCACTCTATTTGGATTTCATTTTCTCTCTTTCTCTATTACTTTCCATCTTCTGCTTATATTTTGCAATTTTTCTCGCGTGCATACCACCAAACGTAAATATGAAATACATAAACGGCAATTTTTCGTGCACCAGACCGAGTACAAAAGCTATAAACAAACCAGAATTCAAAGATGAGAGGAAAAAAAATGTTTTCAATCAAATGAACACATAGGAACAAATGTTCAAATGTTTGTACTCGCAGAAAAATGTATATGTATATGAGTGAATGAAATGGGGAACACACACACACAGAAAGAGAGAGAAAGAAAAAAACCTCGGCAACAAATAAAGAGCGTTACCATTTTAACATTTAAATAAAATAAATGTGAAAGCAAGCGGTGGTGTGAACATTTGTTTTGGAAAAAGTCAAACCAAACAAGAGGAAAAACATTTGTCGGTCCGGCTCCGAGAAAATTGACAAATTAATTCCAAATATGTATTATGTCGCGTAATGCGACATAATATACAATTGTAGGTGGAGAGATAGACGGATACTTATGTAGATAGATTGAACACACAGATGGATTGTGGATTGACATGGTGCGCACACATACGCAACAACCAATGTGTACCAGCCCAGCGACATTTCGATTTTAATTCGCGAAAATTGTAACAAAGCACTTGAAATTGTGATTTTAATGTTGTATATTGTGCCATTTCATTCACCGAATTTCGTCCGCCGATGTACAATGTGTAATATTTATGATATTGCTGACAAAACAAATGTGCACACCATGCTATATATAGTGAGAGAGTGAGAGTACTCATTAACTACAGGTTCATTATTTTTCAGACTGTTGTCATATTGGCAAACACGCAATCGCCATATTTTTTGCTCTTTGTGCGCCTCGTGCGAATTCTATAGTTTGTAGTTCAACATACTGCACAAATTGTAGCCAAAAGTGTATAACATTTTTTTACCCGTTTGTCGGACATTAAATTATATGTTCGAGAAAGAGAGGGAGAGAGAGAGAGAGAGAGATAGGGAGAGAAAGAGAGCGAGAGAATAACTGAAAATGAACGGATAATACATTGTGGATGAGTGCAAAAAAATCCAACATCCGATTCAATGCCAAAGAGTGGAAGCGATTCAAAACAGATTGTGCATTGTCGTAATATTTGCCGAACTGTATTCTGCTTCATATCATGGTAAATATGTATAAAATGATTCAATTATTGCGCGTCGAATGAACCCCATTTGTTCTGTATATTTCCTTTTTTATCTCTCTCTCTCTCTCTCTCTCTCTCTCTCTCTCTCTTTCTATCTTTATCGCACTATTACAATTCATATTTCTTCAGTGCTGTCAATTTTTGTATACTTTTACAATGTATTCGATGGCATCTCAATAGACATAATGTACATAACGCCGAGATGAGCATAAAGAATGTCAAAACTTCGATTCAGTTAATAACACGCAAGCCAATGCTATTCAAAAACTGTGTATGGTTAAAATCTCGAATAGATTCATTACATCATTTCATATGTAGATTTACGATGTAAAAAAAACAGAAAGAAAGAGAAAGAGACAGAGGAAGATGGAATGAATATGGAACAGTCGAAATAGTGTAATGCATAGTGTGTATTTTTAAGCGAATGCTTCATTTTCTAAATGATTGTTCAAATATGTTCGAATTTACAGTTGGTTCTCGGTTGCGTGTGTGTGTGTGCATCAATTGAGTCAAATTCAAATGTAAATGAAATTCAAGCAGGCGCAACAACTGAACGAATTAATGGGGCAAAAGGAAAACCATCAAGTGAAAATCTGCATTTCGAATAATATGCCGTCCGGATGAATTGCAATACCATTGAAATTGAACCATATTGATTTCATGCATAAAGCCAAGTAAATGCTTTTCAATGTTTCTAAGTTAAAAAGTGAAGCGACAAAGCTTTTTATTCCGAACGTATTGTTCATGCAAAATCGGCATTTTATCATCATCACACCATCATCATTATCATCACTTTCAATCGCCTATGCCTTTCTCTTTCGTTTTGTTTTGACTCCGTTTTCACTCTCACTTGCCTCTCAATCGCTCATACTGCTGAAAATGAACGCACTTCAACACATTCAGTGTAATCAAATGAATTGCAATTTCTAATTGCGAAAGTGCTCTAATTGCTTTCGTGCGCGCACGCTCGCATCACCATCAGCCCATTTTAAATATATATATATTATTTCAATTTCATTGTATACTCCATTAGCGCTTGTCAAATATAACGCGCTCATCTTATTGCCTGCGACCGAATTTATTGAGAACATTTGCCACGTAATATGTACTTCGTGAGGATCACCAAGACTTTGAGATTAGAATAGCTAAGAATCATTTTAATGAAAAAGTTTCACCTCATTTCAGCCTTGTACTGCAGTTTTTCCCCTTCTTCGTCTCTCACAGTGTGTCTATATCCTTTGCTGTACTGTCAGTTGATTTTATTAAAAAAAAAACTCCGCGACAAATTGCGTACGTGACAGCCGAACTCATTAGGAAATGTTTAAAATGACATTCACCATCCCAAACACAACAAAATAAGCAGTGGAAAAACCCTCACTTTGAACATGTTGTACATGCTTCAATTTTGATGTCCATGAGCTGTTCGCCACTTTCTTTTTTTTTCTTTTCTCTCTCTTTCCCTCTTTCTCTCTCGCACTCTACTTCTCGTCGTTCCTTTAAACATGTTTGTCGGACGTTTTTGAGAAAATTCTTTCGACGAAAATGAATCCCTTGTGCGTATTCGGTGTAATGCGTTTAATAAAAGTTAAAAAAATCGATGTCACAAATTTAGGCTCCGATTTAATATCTTTACTGCCGCTGCTGTCACCATCATAGTCGTCGTCATTCGTTGTCGTTACCATCGATGACATTGCACGAGCGAATGAGTGAAAAGACACGCACATTCCATCGTACGCATTTTGAACGGCCAACAGCAAATAAATAACAAATGAAAAAAAAAAACTACGCTTTTATCAAAAGCTCACGATTGTACTGGTAAACAGGCAATGGAACCGCATGCCGCTGCCAATTCGAAATTGAGAATATGAAATGATATTATATTTAGTGATGGTATCAGTTGAGAGGGTTTCCAACCCAAAGTAAAAAAGGTAAAATGTGCTTCGACACAATCGCACAGGCAGCCCGGTCGTTTGGTCGATCTTAGCATATCTAGAGACATATACAAAATCTCGCCCTTTCTTTAGCGCTTACACATTCACTCGGCTCTACTATCTAACTGTCGATGAATGTACACATTCACACGAAAAATGACAACGAAAAATTAAATTATAAGAGCAGATGTCACTAATTTGGCAATTGTGTGAACTGCTGCCGTTTTCTTTCCATTTTTCAAAAATCATGCTAATTTTAATCGTTTATGACACTGGAAGCGCACTCTCGCTCTCATATCCAAGCACAGTGAAGTATTTTCGAAGTGCTTGTCCATAAGCACTGTTGGTATTTTTGTTCGGAAAACGGCACAGTCATTATTCAGCAGCGGTGGCAGTACAAAAACTGTTGAACTAAGTGATTCAACCAACAAAATATGATTGAGAGAGCCCGTATTTAGTTTTATTTTCTCTATATCAGTGTATTTATCCCAATGCTTAACCATCATATAAGCTTGCTTTCATCCCCTGCTTTACTAATTTGATTGAAACAAACGGTAACAAGGTATAATTTCAGCAATCGCAAAACGGATAAGTAATGTGGAATAATATTGTGAATCGTTTCATTTTCAGGCCTGAATGACAAAATGAAATGGGAACTAGAATAAAATGTGACGCAAGACGAGTAAAAAAAGGATGGCCAAAATAACACCAACATCAACATCACCATTGTGAAATGTGAGTCAAACAACTCGCACCACTGCAACCATCGAATGTTGATCGAATGTGATGCGCAAGCGAGACACAAAACGAACGAAAATAAATAAAAATAAAAAACAAGAACGATATCTGATTACATTTTACAGCATCTTTTTTAGCTCTCAAAATAGATTTAGGTTATTTGATGTTACCTTTAAATAATATATTAACTTTTATCCATAAAGAAAGTCTACTAAATTATTGGGGTAGAAAAAGAGATTTTGAGTTTTTTTTTACTTTTTTGTGTGTTTAGATGCAGAGTAATTGTGTTTGTATGTGCGAGTGTGCATGTATGTGTAGATGAATTCCGTAGATATGTTCAGTCGTTCACACACATCGATTGATGTGACTGGCGCTTTTGTGGGGTGCACAAACTCGATCAGAAAATAGATGGGGTGAAAAAGTGTGTTGTGTGTAGAAGTGAATGCCAATGTATATTGGGAAGTTTAATGCTACAATGTGCGTTTGGCCTGTATTTCATCATTTTACACGCGATGAACGACAGAGAAAGTGGACGCAAATTTACTGGATAAATGTGGGTATGAGAGTTGGTTATTTTCGTGAAGCAAAGTAATGCTTATGTTATTGAATAACAGCCGTCGTAAGCAGAACACTTCACATTTTTCAAATGTCATATTGAAAAGTGAATGCATTTAATGTTCTCTCTCTTTTTTTTTAAAGCATCAGCACTCTATCTTCTGGTAAATGAACAATAATCAACACTGTGCAATCATTGAACGCATTCATTTTGTTTTGAAGAAGGCGAAATGATTTTCCTATCACTCATTGCTATGCTCACCGTTATTCTGATACATTTTTGATCAGACAAATGCATCATCAAAGGCAATTAATGGTGTGTTTGGTGTTCATTCGAAATTGAAAATATTTTCAATACAATGAAATTGCAAAATGGAATAACACAATGACGAAAATAAACAAAAGCGAAACTCATCACTCATTCATATTTGCACACATTTACACACCGGAGCACATCAATAGAATACACTCAATTTTAATTTTCAACCAAGCAATTCGAATCATTCGTACATTCGATCGATGCTAGGTGGCACGCCTGCGTTATGTCGTTGAATTAAAGATTCGGCCTTTGAATAGAGATATTTTCGGTTCGTTTTATTGTTGGCATGGTGTGTTTGGTGGTACTCTGTTATTTTCATATAACCAGGAAGCCACACATCACCAAACTTCACCGCAAACATTTTTCACCGACCAATGAACAAACGAAAATAAATGCGCTAGAAAATTACGATAGAATTTTCGTTTAGGCCAAATAGATAAATGGAATGAAAGTAGAATATAATTGAATTCCCTTTTTTTGTTTTCTCGTTTTTATCGCAAATATATTGTGCTATCGCTTGTGCACTCGCAATTGGCATACATTTTTCACTAAATGCTATTCTATTTGATTCTATTGAGCACAGTGCCGAGGCATCGTTCGTAAATTGATGAATCTATGTATATCTACAATATATAAAATTGTGGATATGTGTATATTGGTTATTAATCGAATTAGTATTTATCAAAATGCTCTCTCATTCCCGTCTTTCTCGAATAATTTGTGCTTTGGAATTCGCATTTTATTTATCTAATTCCTTTCGCATTTTATTTGCGACGCGCACTAAAACTTTTCACATTGATTAGCAAAAATGAATGGATTTTGTCTGTGTTGTTGTTGAATTGTGCTCAATATTTGTCGGGCTGACTGGCTCTTTGGTTAAATGCATCATTACACACACGCACACACACTCACACATACAAAAATAACCACTCGATAAACTCTTCGATTCATTTATCGTATGAATGAATGGATAAAAAAAAAACGAACAAACACCGAAAGAAAGAGAAACACGCACAATTTTTATAATCTTAAATCGACATAAAGCCAAAACATCGATTGGATTGTTAGTATTCCGTAAAGCTAGCAAATAGAAGTCAAATAAATTGGAAAAAGAGCCGAGGATAGTTCAGTGTACACTTTTGCTAAGCAAATAAATGCCAATGCTATGGATACAACAATATCTAACTTAAACGCACACATAGACACAGTACATGAATACACAATGAAAAAGAATAAAGAATCGAAGTGGAATCAAGAAGAGAAACCAGATTCATTTGATAAGTCTGAAACAATGTTAGCTATTTTAGTGCTGTATTTTTGCAGCATCACTGCTGCCACTGTTTAGAGTAGTCCGTGTTCTGATTATTGTCAATAGCTCAGTTGCACAAGTTCATCGCCACAAATACTCCAACTACAATATTGTTCGAAAATGGGCTATAACCAAACACAAAATGAGAAGAAAACAGAAAAACTTTGAATGTGTCGCACATAGATAAAGAAAATCAAATCAAGCGGCTGCTGCCACACACAAACACAAAAACACACATACAAATTTAATATATATTCAGGTTTCAGGTATCAAATGGAAAAGTGCGCAACATAGAAAGAGAAAGAGAAGTGAAAAAATGGGAACAAAATCCAAAAACAAACTGAAATAACATTTGAACACGTTAAGCCTATAGAAATTGCCTTCAAAATGCCTGTCGCTTTTCTCAATCTTTTTCAGTGCTTTTTCCTTTTATTTTCGTCACAATCGAACCAAATTCCAATCAAACGAAACGAAGCACATACAATATAAAAGGCGAAGAGAATTTAAGAGCAACGAGATGATGTTGGTTACTTTTTTTGTCTTCAACTACGTATACATTTTGTGCGTGAGTTTTTCAGTTGATGTTTAGCAAAAATCGTCTATTTTCCATAAATTTGCAATTCTCAAAGGCATAAGGTAATTTTTTGTTGAAAAAAAAAACACATTCGTTGGAACAAAAATATTGACAAATAAATTAGATGTCCTCCATTTCATTCCGCCGACAAAGAAAATGTGCCAAATTGGTGCTTGCAATGTTTTTCTGTATTTGTGATTTTCATGTGAAATGGTTTCAACAAAAACTCTGCTACGAAAATGATAGTTTATTCCAACAACAAATTATTTTGTAAAATTAAATGAAGATCTCAACAATTTACCAAAGAAATTTCGGACGTGCCGAAGAAAATTCAAATGCAAACAAATGTAGTTCAATGAAAACTGAGGTAGAATTGAATTCGATCCACAATGGAAGAACCATAGGTACTAGGACTCAAGTTGAAATCGAGGTCTAATGTTCGGTTTCATTTTGTGCTGATTAGAGTAAAAAAAGGTTTCTCTATGCTATTCCGCTACGTCAGATTTATGATGACGATGAAGTTATAGTGTGTGTGTGTCTATGTCATTCTTATCATTCAAATGTGGGCAAAATGAATATAAGGGTGTCTGTATAATGTTACAATGATTTTGTTACATTTGGAAATAAAATGCAAACAAATCAAGCATAAAATCAACTTCATATAGTGATACCCTGTCACTTGTGTCATTGATTTGATTATGCGTTGTGATTATTACGGGCGTCGTATATAAAGGGAATGGGCACAATTCTGGCGATTTCAATATTCCTTCTTGGTTCACGTTCGTTCTTCAATTTCACAGATATTGCGTACAATTTTACAAAAGTCACTATCGTCAATCGGCTCAGCGTCATTTACTGACAAACGATGACAATCGTAAAAGGAAAAAAAGAAGTGCACGATTGACAACGTACGCCCTCAAAAAAAAGATAGAAAAAATCAGTTCGATACAATATTTCTATCAAAACCAACTAACAAATGAAAACTTTCTATATATTCTTCCTGACGAACCAAACAAAAAAAAAACAGCGAAGAACAGTGCAAAAAGTAGTCACGAACCGAATTAAACAGTACTTTATGTCGAAAAGCAAGAGGAAAAAATCTGAAGATGCAAACAGAGTGAAACGTTCGCAATATTTTGGGGATTTTTTTTCTTCGTTTTCGTGCAAGATTTTATTTCCAATGTAAGACATATTCATGAATTCAGTTTGGACGAAAAAAATGACAAAGTGTAAATCCTGCGAGAATATGTGTCACAAACATGAATTCGCTTCAACAGCCTTCCTTTTCATCGTGGCATAACATTTTTGAAAGAAGTGGAGTAGGCAAAGGCAAGAATAGACGAGAGAAAAAAAACATCGAGAAAATACTTCGCATATCAAATTCACTAGAGGTAAAATGAAAATAAACACTTGCCAACTGAACGTTGTGTATACACTTATGTCTCTAAAATTTTGCCATTTTGTTTCTTTTTGCTTTGGAAATTTGTTGTCGCTCTTTTTTTTTCTTCTTCGTTCTCGCCTTGAATGTGTCTCCGACTTTCTTTATGTCATTCAATGGTTTTACTTTCGTTTGAAAAACTCTTAAATGACATGAACTTATTCAGAACAGAATGTGTTCAGTTCGAAGAAAAGGCACAAAAAAAGTTTTCAATTAGTTTCAAGCGTATTTGCCGTTGATTGTGGCAATTTGTTAGTTTGTTATGGCAAAAGCGAAACATTAACTTTTTCGTACCTTTTCGACTCTTTGGATGAATGGTACATTGCGTGCTTTAATAGAAAGAACAAAGTGTGCTTTTTTCGTTCACATTCGTTCGCCTGATGCTTACTGTCTATTGCTATTTATACGTAATTAGTTCGCTTTCGCAAATTTATGTGCAAGTGTGTGAGTGTATAGGTTTGCCAAACGGTTTGCATTTGAAATGGAAAAGTTTTATGTCATTAGGCGCCAACAGACGAACAAACGCACCGTTTACGACTTTTCAGACAGCAATGCCAAGACGAATATCAAATTATAAAAACGAATCGAAAAAAGGAAGTCGCGTAAAATGTATCTCACTCAGTTCACTTTCATTAGTTACATTCTTTTCAGCTCCGCCATTTCTCTTTCTCACATTTTGTCATTAGCCGAGTCGATGCGTGGATATGTGCATTTTTCGAATGGCACACATGCTCTATATTGACTCTCACAGCCTATTATAACGACCCAGAGCGCCAACAACTTTTGTCAATTAACTAACTCAATAGCTTATTTGAGTCAGCTGTCTGTCGAGAGAAAATTATGTACCGTATGCGTAAATGCGAAAACTAAATAGAAGTGCGAATTGTGAATAATGAAAATTGTATCATTAAGTGTTTCGCCCAAAATAATATTACGAACAAAAATGACATGTAGAATATGAGGTTTTCTCAATTCAACTCCAGTCTATAAATCAATCATGGAAACTATGAGATACACTTTTTCTAAATGCTCGTAGCCGTAAAATCAATAAAATACACTTGAATTTTTCCCCTTTATGAACACTCTAAATTGCTCTTTTTAGCCAACGTAATATTTTCATAATTTCACCCTCGGTTTTGGGTTCGTGCATCAACGTGTTTGAGATAATCTTGATGGAGATAACATCCAGTGGGTAAAAAGATACGTGTACAATGAATTCGCATATATTTGGTAGATTGTAATGTTTAGCAACAAGAACTCTGAACAAGGTAACGCATACACGCCTTAAAATCAGCTGGCCCCGAACAAACATATGTTCATCTTCTCTCTCTCCCCCCTCTCTCTCGCTATTTTTTCATCTTCGCTATGTGCAGATTCAACGAATTGGGGGGAAGAAAAAGAAGCAACAATAATAACAAGATAGAGAGAAAACTGCTTTTATCCGAATTTCTATGCTATTTCAGATCATATTATCTATCTATGTTTCGCATCCAAAAAAGATAAATAGTGACAGAATGGAATGTGTGGTATAAATTATTCGTAGTAATACCATTTTATGCCTTATAAAATATGCAATTATCTTGTCACTCAAAATTGATATAAACAACTGGCTGAAGATGAAAACGAAATATTTGCTCGGCAACATGCATGAATGACAAACGATGATCAACAAATAAAAGAGAAGAAAAAAATATTGAAAAAAAATGGAGTACGAAATGCGAAAGAGTGAGCGAGCAAAAATTCAGTCAGAGATAAATAACAGAGCAAAACCGACATTTGTGAGTAAAAACGATGCAGCATTCTAACTTAATACAATATTCGATGTGGCGAACGTGGCGGTGTACTCATTCCATGGCAATTACATGAGTTTCTACCACAAATTTATTCTCATTTCAAAGGTGTGTGGTTTGATAATGACAAAACTTGGTGTATTTTTTTCAATAATTTTTATCACTCTCGTCATTATTGTATTCATTTGTCGAATCGATGTAAACTTCATTTCAAATTGCCAAAATTTTTCAAATTAAAAAAAAAAAACCATTATCATCGAACCTAGTATCAATTTCATTTGGGTTCACTAAAGCGATATTTATCGTTTTCACGTTCGACAGCATTTCACAGCAAAAAAGAAATTTCACTAGAAAAAAAATTGATGGAGGAAAAGTTCGGTTGCTCCCCCTCAAATCGAAAGAAGAGTAAAAGTCGAAGCATCAACAAAATAAATAAATTCACGGATGCATTTCATTGGTGTTTGTTGTAGGCGACGAAAACAGCACCAAAACATACACCGAATACATATTGAAATGAAAACAATAAACATCCAATTTATGCATAGGCTTTTAGATGTTGCTTCATTTTTTTTTCTGCTATACACTCATTCGCATTTCACATGGGAAAAGATACGGAAAAAAACTCGCAAGTGGCGAAACAAATATCGGAGTATTTTTCGAGTATGTACATAAGTTTATTCAGTCAGTCAGTCAATACAGAAATATTTAGCAACATATAGTAGTATACAAGGGATTTTTTTAAATAGTTTATTGAATGATATCGTTTGGACGAGGCAAGAACCGAATATATCGGAAACTTTGATGATGTTTACGAAAAAGAAACGATAGAGCATAAAACTTTTTCCAGTGAAATATGCCACATTGAATTTTTCACAGTTATTTGAGCCCATGTGAATTTTTATGCATATTTAGTACTTTTCAGCATATTTCACTTACAAAACAACACCATATCTTTGCATATTTCGTGCTCGTTCGCCTTTTGAGTGTGCGTATATTGACATGTGTTTATACCAAAAATAGATAACAACGACACACACACAAACGCATTTATTTGCAGAAAAACGAAAATGGAAAAAGCACAAAAAAAAACGAAATACAAATCCGATCGAAAGACAACCAAAAGAATGGAATAACAAAGTAACACAAGCAAAAATAAGAAGTGTGTTTTATGCAAACAACTTTCTATTATATGAGATGAGAGCGCGCGTATATGGGTATGTGTCGAAACAACAACGACAAATGGCATGACCAATGTCTCGAATAAATGCGTGATAGAAGAGCAAGAGGGGATTGAGAAGAGGTTAACAAAAGCAAAGATTTGCCATCTATAAATTTTATATCTGCTCAGTTTTTGATTCTCTAGCGAATAAACAGAGATTTTGTTCTTTTGTGGGATTGTTGTCTGTTATTTTACTCCATCGTTGTTTCTCTCTCTTTCTCTCTCTTTCTTTCTCTTGTTCTTATATATGATGTTAATAGGCAAAATATTTCTTTTTGTTTTGGGCCGTATAAATAGACTGAAAGCACTATGATCACGATTCAAAATCTGGTTTCTACAGGAATTTCGTAGTTTGAATGATAAGAAAACAAAACAAAGAAACATATAGCAACAACAAAAATATGCATTTGTAAAAAGGAAAAACGAATTAAATTCTCTCAAAGGACTCGTCCAAAGGAATGCCAAATACAACCAATTTTTTGAATTAATGTTAGCTAGCTAGTGAACTGAAAATGTTCAATGTCATTTTATATGGAATGTCATCACTTCAAATGGTGGGCTTTTAGCAGCAAAATGTTAAAAAAAGACATATTCCATTCAGTGCTTTGAGGCTTGATTTTTTTATGTCGCATCCTTATAATCCAACTTAAATGCACTGGATTTAAACACGAAAAGTTAACAATTCCATCAATCAACCAATAAATGCCAACGGCACCGTCTATATGAACGTCATATAGATCAATTGGGAAGAAGGAAAAAAAACGAAACGAAAACAACAACAGAACGTTGAAAGCAAGATTGAAGAAAAACAAGCGACGGAAAAAAGTGACAAATACATACATATATATGTACATATGATGTCACTAAAAAAAATGTATAACAAATTCAAATGTATTCTATTCGAGCATTTGAAGATCCGAGTCGAATAGACACATGTAATTTATACATGTATACATGCTATCCGCTTTTTCCTTTGCACAACAAGAGCGAAGGAGAGAAAAAGTAAGATTTTAAGCATTAGAAGCCAGTTCTGAGAATCCGGTAGACGGTGCGAACGAAATATATATTAACATTTCCATTACATACATAATACATTCCATTTGAATATAGAACATTTTGTTTAAGCACACGGAGAACGGAATAAGATGCGAAACGATACAGCATTGCCATGAGACTACGACATCTATGACAATGACAAAAAGATGCGATGGAGAGAGAGAGAGAGAGAGAGAGAGAGAATAAAAAAATACCAAACCGAAACGAATCAAAATTATAAAACGCACTCAGAAATTTTGCACACATTGTACACAAATACAAAGCTATGAAAATATTCTAATATCCGCGACTACAAACATGAGCGGATTAGATTTTTCTACGATTCAATGTAACTCTCTCTCTCTCCCCCTTTCTCTCGCTCGTTTTCGGCAACATTCATGAGATGATGTGTCTGTGTTGCTGTGATTCGTTCATACGTGTAATGAAAACAATTTTGTATTCCTGCCAATGTGCCATGGCATGGAACACAGCATACATGAGTAAAATGGAATGTCGGAAATTTGGCAAAAATTGTCACCTTACTGAATTAAGTATAATCTAAATATATGACATTCTATATATAAAAATTTATACATATTATACGAAAAAGCATCATAAAACAAATCTCAGATTTACACACAAACACACATCGTATACAACAGAATGAACGGGAGCACGACTATCATATGTGTCCTTTACATTCATAGCACATTCATGTAGTTTATAACCAATTTAGGCTTAAAACGTTTTCACTAAAAAATATATTACGGACGAGAGGTGGGAAAGGGCAAGGGAGCAATACCATGACCGTTTCAGTATGCATAAAAAAAATTCTTGGATCAAATCTAAAGAAAAACGACAATTTTCAAACAAAATTGCAAGTGAACGAGTTAAATGTGAAGAGTTGTTCGGATGACGCTATGGTTTTTGCATTGCCATACACCCACACAGGGAAACACATATTCTATGTCAATAATCGAGTTAAACGAAAATAATATTGGATATCGTAAATAAAATTTACTTAACACATCCGCATTCTACTGTCGTAATTGGAAGCGATGGCATTTTTTTACAGATAAATAGTACATACATAAATGTTGAAATTCGTTGAATTATATCATTTGAACTCATATCACGTATTTCACAAGTTACGTACGGTGTGTATTGGTGAAAAATGCAGTGAAAAACTGAATGAAAGTGTCATATATGTTAAGTGCTTGAAAGTTCTTTGACACACAATTATTGCGAAATATGATTAATCAATGAAAATTTTTGTTAAATGCTGCACATCAAATGTCAGTTGTTTGGATATAAAATGCTACCACTTGACAAAAACAACATTCATCAAACAACACAATCTGTTTTTCATATAATACGAATTTCCAGAATGGAGTACAAAAAATTAGAGTCTCCAATGCTCGGAAAAAACCTTTATTTCAGATAAAATTGAGTGTATAGTTGTGTGAAAGTCAATATGAACCAGACTACGGAGAGAAAAAAAGGGAAAATCCTGAAGCATGAAACAACAAATCCACGATTCGAATGGAATTGAATCAAATCCAATTTCGACCAATATTTTAGATGGCTTAAAATGAACTTTAGTATAATAGCAAACAATCAAAAGTACTTATTGCGCTGTGTAAGGGATCTCAGAATGGCGTACTCCTAAGTGTCTGAGATTAGAGATAATCAGATGAAACCTAGAACCGAATGGATGAGCAAAAGCATCGGTAGAACATAAAAAAATGAACAACGGTATAGTAATATAAATAAGAATAAAGGTGAAGGCTCAACGTCCGGTGAAAAATGTCTGAGAAAAAAAATACATAAATCGAGCTACAATAGATAAAATAAAAGAAAAATGTGGTTAAATGAAAAGTGAACACGCGGCCGAGTGAGCGAAAAACAGAGATAGAAGCAAAAAAACTGTAATGGTAACGAAGAAAAATGGCCGGTGAATTAAGAAGAGAAATCGATTAATGTCAACAGCAGCAGCAGCAGCAGCAGCAACGATGCCATCGAAATGATTTGTCATCCCGACCAAAAGAGAAAAAACAATGTATACACACATGCGTGTGACAATGGGATCCAAAATAAAAAATTTATCAGTGTTCATCATTAATGATTCAATTATTTCATTTTGAATCCAACGAAGCTAGCAGAGTTTTCTTTTCAGGCTCATTATAAAAATATGAAAATTGTATAACATCACATCGAGATTTGTGCGATATTTTTGTTGTTTGATAGTACTATTTTTGCTTATTCTACGTTACATTTACGAATTTCGATTCTTCTTCTTCTTCACTTTACTTTTCGCTTATGTGTCGTCTTCCATTATGCTTGCTTTGAAGAGATAAGAAGAGAAATAACAACAACCACTTGAACAATGGTGAATAAAAGGGAAAACGTGCAATACGTTCACGCGAATCGTCCCTCAAACTTTGTACACCTACGTTCGCATATATGTTTTATTAAATTATCATGCTAAGCATTAGTCGATGCTTTTATTAGTATTTGTGGTGGTTGCCTTTCTTCGGGTCTGTTACTTTCTTACCTTTCGTTTCGCATAACGAGGGTTTGAAATACAGTATGATTTAGTTTCGCATTCGTTGCCAACTAATAAGCATCGGCAATATGTGTAACACATACACATTTTTTGTTCCCTTATAATAATATATTTATATTTTGCCATTTTCTCTTTTTGGCTTCTTCGCATTCGGTTTTCTTCTTCTTTCGACGATTTTCCTCCGCCTTCAGTTTTCCGGAGGGAGTATGTAAATGAACAACTCACTGTTCGAGACAGTGAATTTAAAAGTACATTAAATATAATGGAAACGACACTCAAAAATAATGAATAATTAAAAAATCGCATATGAATAGTAATTTTCTTGAATTTTGTTTCATCTCTCATCGCGATTTTGGTTTAAAAAAAAAAATTATTCACCGATTGTCATTGGTTAAGATTAATTTATCATCGTTATAAAAAAAATTATGGATAAATTTACATTTGACCATTCGTCATTATACAAACTGCGCTGAGTATAATAAAAATATTACATCAGACAAACTGGAGAAAAACAAATCGTAACAGACAAAAAAGCGAATTCTATGAGGGGAAAATGGAATAAAATTGTGTCCGTGTAATGGTTGTAATGAACAAATGTCACCGGTCATCATTATATATGTTAGCAATTTAGTATTTTGTTTTGTTTCGTTTGCGTTTTCGTCAATGTCATTTGTGTGTTTGTCTAGTATACTTACAATCATAAAAGCGAAAGAGAAAGAATGCGATAGATAGACAATGATAAAGTGGCCTACACGCGTATATATACATGTATGCATAGTAAAAGATCCCAACCGAGTCATCACAATTTGTATTAATTTTGTCCTTTCTTCTATTACTTTAAACAAATAAGCCTTTGTGACATGCTTTATATTTTACCGTTTCACATTCACATTGATGTATATGCATTTTGTTGTGGGTATGTTTCTTTTTCATGTTTGACCAAAAAAAAGGTTTCTTCGTACTTTGAATGTGTATCATGGGAAATAATTGAATTAACTTAATTAGTGTAATGGTGAGGGTAAGGTGGGGGTAGTACAATGTTAGATTGATTATGTATATAGAGTAACATTTTTTGTCTGCTAGCATTATTGTTATTTGGTATTTTGTCCGTGGCGGGCTGTTGTTGTTATCCATCTATTTATTATTGTTTTTTTTTTTTATCTAAATTGACCGGTGTATGTGTGCGTTTGCCGTTGGTATTGTCTCGATATTTTCGATCTTTTATAATTACATCAATTTACGATGGCGATAAACAAAAAACAAACAATTATAAGTTGATGCAGAATAATGACACTCAACCGAAAGCAAACGATTTTATTGACCTTATTGCTTGATATACACTTTGAATAAATTTGAAACTTAAGGGCAACGCCGAACAATAAGTGATATGGATTTTTGTTTTCTCACAACGGCTTTTTTTTACACTGTTGTCACCCTCAATCGACTTTGAAAAGCGCATGTCTTTTATTTTATTGTAAAATATGCTGACTCATCTATACCAAGACCAATTTAAAAGAAGCCTATTTGATTAAGACCTCAATCATAAAATGAATGAAAAATCGACAGCAGAAAATATAACATATATCCACCACGACCAAATGATATAGATATATATTGGGATTTTCATTTCCGATTTTTCCTTCAATATTTGTAATTCGACTAACATCGATAGCAAAATTAATAAAACTAATTCGCTTCAGTTCTATTTATATTCGGCTCAATTAGTTAATTATGGTGATGGCAATAGATTTTCCAAGTGTATGCACTGTATTTATGTCAACTAGATACATTCTACATTTGAAAAATTGAAAACAAAATTCTATAAATCATTACGTCACCAATAGAGGCGAAAAAAAGGAGTATAATCGCCTAGAATCGGTTACTGCTTCCATCATGCTTTTTTGTCGCGTACTAGGAAATTCCAAAAATCAAAAGTTTTTGTCAAAAATAATATGCGTGATGTTGTAAATGACATGATATGAATTTTAACCAATTTTAACATTATTTCACATTTAACACGATTTTCCTCCATATCGATGGTGTACGTTCACATCGAAATTTTAGAATTGATTTCGAAAAATCTATCGAATCCACACGCGATCTGCACTCATATTTTAATGTGTCCATTATAATCGATGTGACAGTTTTGTTGCTCTCTCTCTCTCTCTATATTTAATTGCTAGTGTATTAAGTACAATAATGATATTTTGGTGCCGTAAAAATGTGGTTATAAAATATGCATGCGGTTATGAGTCATATGGCAAAAGTAGATAAATATTGATACAAGCATAAAGTAAAGTATAGAGAAAATAAAAATGTAACAGATAATGGATGTCTAACAAACCTGCCATCGGATAACATACATTATCATTAGTAAAACATTACTGTTTTTTTTTCAGTTTTCCGAGAGAAAAAAATATGTTCACTCACTCACATACAATAAGAGCTCTTTGATTCATTTTTTTTCCCGAACAAGTATAATGATAATAAAGTACATTTTATTGTTGTCATTCACGACAACTCAAATGGAGTGTGTTCGGTGAATTTAAATGGACGATGGAAATAACATGTGTGTGAGTTGTTTTTCGTTTTTATTGTAATTCGAATCGTTTGTATTTTACCGAACTTCTGTATAAATCAAAATTACACAAAGTTCCGTGTCTTTGAATTTTTAATGAGAACAAGAATAAAATCCCAGAGCGGTGTAAAAGCGTTTTGTCTATTAATATAGTCAAATTCAATTGTATGTTACAATTTGTTCTTCATTTGTTGCTTTCAATATGTATAATACATGCAATTAAGGTATGCTCTGACATTTTCTATTTTTTCAATCATTAGCATTTCCCTTTCTGGTTTTAGTTTTCATTCGATTCCTGTTCTCTACAGTGCTATATGGTGTGACTCCGTTGGTGTCTATTTTAGATTAGTTCATTCGAAAGTGTTTTGCGTGCTAAATGATATGCTTCCAATGGATGACAATTGACGATGAATGATGAAAGTTGATGAGCTAGAACTTCAGAAGAAAGCTGATAGCCAAGAGCAGTCAACGGTCTTTCTGATAAGAACACGATTTATCTGCATTTTACTACTTTCAGGCTTTCTTCAATCGTTCCGTTCTTTGTTTATTCTATCTTTCTCTGGGTGCATATATACTGTATATATTTTTCTATTCGTTCATCGATCAACAAATTGTCTTGCACACGCATTACATTCCACAAGAATTCATCGCAATTAGTGATAAACGTTTACTTAAACCACCCCCGTAATTTATGAATATGCACATACACAATACCTTCCGAATGGATTGTATGTATCCACATTTTTTCTCTTCACCCACTTAACTGTATGGCGTTCGGAGACATAAAATTAAAATTGTTGCGTGTATTCAATTCCTCTCTTTCCCTCTCTCTCACACACACACACTCTCTCTTTTTCATTCACTCTTTTTTTAACTTTTATATTTTCTCTTTGTCCAACTGTTTCGTTACATTTTGTCATTCAATATGACATAATGAACGAAACATCCAACTCGCATTAAATGAAATACAAATGAGAACGTTAGTGCGACGGCTAGTAGCCCGGGTGATGTGTCGGTTAAAATGTGACCAAAAGTACTATAAATAATTCTGCATGTCTTATTTAAATGTTTCTTTGTTCTTCGGAGCTAATTTATTCGTTTTTGTATTCGCATAAGCTCTCTCATTCGGTGTTTTTTTTTTCTTTCATTTCTCACGCCATTGGTGTTGTTATTGTTTTTGCCACTAGCAACACCGTAATTCGTCCGTTGATTGTGACCAAAAGAAGCAAAAAAAAATAAGAAAGAAAGAAAGAAAATACAAAAACGAAGCGAAAAAACGGGAAATTTATTAGTACATCGTTGGTTCTATTGGAATTTGCTATTGTTTTCGGGTGCGTTTTTCGCGTTATTCATTTTAACAGCTATGAAAATTATCTACTTAGACATTTTGGTTGCCTGCGCCATTCTGCCCGGCAAATACACACTTCAAATTATTTTCGATATGGAAAGCACATTGAGCAAAAGTTTTTGAATCCATGTGATTATGGTTGTCTTCTACGCGCTTACAAAACCTCAAGACAAAAAAACAACAATGGCAGCATGCCATTCAAGTGCTCGAAGTTCTTTTTATGCATCTGCTCTATAATGGTTGGTGGTGGTTCACCCAGGGGTTCGATCTTACCAATAAATTATTTATAACAGTCAGAATATTTTATTTAAACAAAAATGAAATTTATTCTAGCATGATTAAATACGCAGCAGACAAACCGTAAGCGCTCTTCGTTTGTTCTTATGCTCATCGCATTATACACTTGTGTTTGCATTATGTGCCTATATATGCATGTCTGCTGTTGTTTGTGTGCATGCATTTAATGTTTTTCCGGCGTTCTTGTCATCGTTTACTATTTCGGCTCTTCTCAGATTTTATTTTGCTTGTTTGTTTTTTGATGAATTAATAACATAATAACTTGAGCGAAAATCTTTCATTCGTAACAGAGAAAGAGGCAATTTAGCACTTATACACATACACACACATTCGAGGCGCAACGCACACGGCCGTGCAGTATTACTGTGATTAGGGCAGTAACAAATTACACTTTAATTGGTAAATGATAATCGTAATTTAACTGTATTATAAGCATTTGTCTAAATAGCGTTTGACATGCTTATTCAGCAATTGATCGAAATTACATTCGGTTTTTTTTCACTTGGCATTACTGTCTTTGACGCATCGATTGGTTGCGGGTTCGTTGTTGTTCCTGTCATTTTTATTTGAAAAATGATTACGATAGAAAGTGTGAACGCAACGAGAGAGAAAGAAAGAGGGCAAGGGACCGGACCCGAATGAATAAATGGATCGTCGTTTGGATACTGAAGATGGGCAATAAAAATGTTCGGAAAGTCATGAACGCACAATCGCCCCAGACAAAATCATTCCACAAATATATGATGCGATTACAAATTCGTTGGCTTTCGCACGAATAATCTGTGGTGTTGTCGTACAAATGTCCTGGATCAACAACAAGCGTCGCCATGGCCGGTTCTTTTTTCTCGACTCTGCACATTTTGATATGATTCTATCATTTCATTTTTGTTTTTGTTGAATTTTTGCTCACTCTTTCTCTCGTTGTGTATGTATTGAAAGCTGTAGGGTTGTTCCCTTTATCGGTTGTGTTCACATTTTCATGCTCATATGGATTGATAATGTTCGGTTCACATGTATCTGTGAAAAATCGTGTCTCATCATAATCATCGAAAAACACTCTCTATGTGCTTACACTTAACGCAACAATAAAATGGTAAAACATTGGAATTTAGGTGAGTGAGTGAGTGAATGAGTAAGAGAACGCACCATCAAATACTCATCGTATTATTACTGTGGCTTTGGCTATTGTTGTTGTTGTTGCTGCTGCTGCTGGTGGTGGTGGTAGTGTTGGTGGTTTTTTTTTCTACCTATCAATTTGGTGAATGGATGTTTTTTTTGCGCTTCACTGCGTTCAATTCAGCCGCTCTACATTCGTTCTGATTATGATTGATGAGGTAAAATGAAAGTTTCATAATTTTTTTATGTTATGCCACACCAGCTAAAACCGCACCCGGATCAAGTGCACATACAAATCAAACCGAAATACACATAATAAGCGGCAGAGAGCAGGGGATTGATAAAAAATAAAGACAAAGAAGACAACCGCACTTCATCTTCATGTTTATGATACAGAGTACAAACACGCATTCACTATTCGGCCGCAATCAATCCTAAAGTATTGAAGCTGACTGGTTTTTAAAGCAGCCACACGAGCGATTTCTTTTCTTTTAAAAAAGAAAGCGAAAAATTTGTATTAATATTGATTGTTTGCCATCAGAGATTCCATATTCCAAGTATGGAAACGAGACAAATGAAAATAACGATAGAATTATCACAGGCTATAAATAAAAGCAACGATGAGCACAAGCGAATTATGAAGACAAAGACAAACTGTAGCAGTACAGAATCAATGCTTCTACACGGTAAATTTACTTCTAGCATTCTGTTTTTGGTATGATGTTGGTATTTATAATGCCGTCGCTGTTACCGTTGCTCTTTCCGTTTGACACGAAAGCATCATCACATCGAGTGGAAGAGCATTTCTATGTTTTCGATGCGAAAAATTATGTGTTACAAATATGAATTTTCCTCTTTTTTTCTTTTCCTTTCTCGCTCTTCGAACATATATTCTGCATACTCTTCACAATGACGGCATACTTTAAGTAAAGTGTCATTCAAAAATCATACAACAAGTAATCCTAGATGAATGAGCCAGAGAAGCATAATGCACGCGTACTCACTTCCATCGATGTTAAGTTAACGATAGCACTTCTTGACCTGTCATGTCATCTTCAACCAATGGCGGTGATTAGACTTGAACAAGCAAAACAACACGGGCATACATTTTCAATGAAAAAAAAAAGGATCAGCTAAAAAATACACACCTAAGAAAGCATAGAACGTAGAGGAAGATGAAAAAATGACGCTAATGTTCTGTTGCAATCAAATGACCCCAAAACTGTATACCTTGTTCTTTTTTCTTTGCTCCGTGTACGGTGTGCGTTAGTGTGTTATGTCAAGATGATAATATGAGTGAGACCGTTAAATGTTGAGAGCACATTTTATGCCCCGTATAATGACTTTTAATGCAATTCGGAAGCAAATAATTTGTTATTGTTAAAACATTTTAGATGATGAAGAGCAAGCGAATATTCGCGATTTTTTTTATATCGTGTGTATGATTTGCCTTGTTCCTAATTACGACAGCAAAACAACAGGCCCATTTTTTTGTTTTGTTTTAGAGGAATATTAATAAAGGAAAAAAATACTTGTGAAAAAAATCAGCTACAATTTAACAGTTAGATTTCATTACAACGACACATTTTATACATAATTAATGAAAACACGATAGAAAGAGAGATAGAGAGTGGGAGGAATGGATTACATGGCATTCACGTTGTATATAAATGTATGACAATTGTTTTGGTCTTTAATTCTGGAATCAATATATTTCGTGTATACACGTGAAACGCTTTTATTATTCATTTTGAACGGTTAAGTGATTTTTTAAGGTATATTGATTTAGTAAGATCTGAACATTTCGTCTATGTATAATTTATTTCTAAAAAAAACTTTCGGTGTTCTATATACTCATAAGTAATTTTTACGTGGGAAATCGAGTATAAAACCAAGTCACAATTCAATTCAAATGTATTACGGGATTCCGTGATATTTTATTGTTGGAACATTTAGAGCATTTGAATCAAATACGGAGCAAATGAGCCTGAGTTATATGTACTTGTACTCATCAAATTTTCCGAAAATCACCAATACACGCTAATCCATACATACACACACTTTCTCTCACTGTCACTCTCACTCTCCTTCTCTCTCTTAAACACACACTCACACACTTCCACAAAATAATTATATACACATGCATTGAAAGCGAATGGCGGTATGCTCAACACCGATCAATATTAAACATTCAATAAAGATTCCCATTGTATTTGAGCGCGTATCTCTTGTTCTCACACTTCGTTTTGAAAATTCTATTCGTCGTCGTGCTCGTGCGATGTGCCAACGTGTATAGTATTATATAAAGCATATCATCATATTGAAAATATTCGGTTGTATGCTCCCACCATTGCCTTTTTCATCTTTTGCCATTCAGTTCGGTTGCTGTTGCTGCCTCTAATGCTTCTTCTTCTTTTGTTATTTTGAAGCGTTGTCATTGCTGGCAGTTGTTATTAGTCTTATTTTCGGCCGATGTGTACTGCTGTAGCAAGGTTTTTTTTCCTTCGTGAACATTTTTCCATAGCATAGAACAAAGTGTGCGCGTTCGCGTATGATAGGGGAGAGGATGGTTTGAAAACGTACAAGTACAAATGTCATTTAATGTGTGTCGGAATTCCAATGCAAATATGCTCCCGAAAAGAATTCAAAAACTAAGAAGTCTTTGGCTAACAATGTCACAAAAGCGACCGCAATTTTAATTCATACAAAAAAGCCATTCGATCTTTTGATTTATCTTTTTAGACGAATTAAACTTTGAAAATGTGCTGTTGCCATTAGTGGTTGTTATTTTAAATCTTTAATGGTGTTTTTTTTTTCCAACAAAATCTATCTTTGCTTATCCCTTCTTTCGCTCTATCTTTTCTATGTAACTTGTACGATGAGATGAAAATGTCGCATTCAATTCAAAATACACACATAGTTGGTTGTTTGCTTTTGGTATTTCTTCATTTTTAAATTCATGCGAGAGTTCATGATTGCTTTGTGCAATTTTCTCAATTGGCCTTTTTGGATAATTTTGTCGATCTTACATTCGTGCACACAAGATAGCCAAACAGAAGATGTAGAACGCGAGAGATCCTACTACATTTTTTGTGTAACATTCGAACCGAATGAACCGAATGATAAAATGAATAACCACACAAAAAAAAAACACAACGCATTCGAGAGCTACGAGAGAGTGAAATATTTTTGGGAATTGTGTCTCTGCTGTATGCTCGGATATCCGTGCTCGGTTCGAGGCAAGTTCAAGTTGAATTGACTCCCTACGCTCATCTGGTACACCACAAAGACACACACATATATTTATTAGAGATGTAATGGTTTCGGTCTGTGCATGTCTTTTTTCTTGTCATTAGTTACTGTGGAGCAAATCTTTTGCACACAGTCAAGTAGTCGGTGTGCCGTTTGGTGTTCGTATTTCAGTAAATTTCTTACTTTTTACAATAAAATCAATTCACAGGAGACATGACAAATACCAAACAAGTTTACTTGATAAATTTAATAATCTATTAAAAGCATTGTGAAATCCCATGTGAGTGGCTGTCGAGGTCAAATGAAGGTGACAATTTAATCATATCGCTTAACATGATTCGTACACATTTCAGTTAATGGGCACAATGTCTCTGTCACAATTCAATGGTTTTGTTGAAAATCAATGGGTTTGCACCTTTTGCTCTCTATCCCTTTTGCTTTTGTTTGTCTGTCTGCTCATCTGTCTCAGTTTCTCACCTCAGTTAAATCGGTTTGGCCAATATTTTTGCACAACATCAAAATTCAGTGTACGTTTACGGAAAATCAAGCCATTCGGTTCGAAATTCAAAATCAAAACCATCTATTCGGCTCATTCATCAAAATGCTTTCGAGAACACGGTCACTTTCATTTGATTCTAACATGATATATCAAAATTTGAGTGTCATATGTGCATAATAGACAATTACACTAAAGAAAATATATACGAGCACAATGCTAAACCATCAAACTCAAAAATGCTTACTATTGTTTGAACTATTGAATTGATCGGAGGATATTTGTCTATACTTGTGAATGAGTGAAAGAGCGATAGAGAGAGAGAAAGTCTATTTCTCATTTACTTTGAAATTTGTCTGTGTCTTAGTCACTCGGTGCTAAGCACTTAAGCGTGCTAATAAATTTTCAATGCACGAACACAAATATTTAGACAAAGATATAACAAAATGAGATTGTCTGTATTGAAATGTATTTGTACACATTTCTGCGTTGCAAGGTTGAATGTAATGGCATTTAATTTTAATTAAACCATCTCGGCTAATTTCCAATATTTTCACTCCAACAATAATCGATTGACTGTTAATTGAAAAGGTTTTGAAAATCCATAGCAAAATTAACAAACATCTCAAGTCGAGATTAAATGTTTCGAATATTTACGGATTGAAATGCTTTCAACAACTCCATTTTGTACATTAAATTGCTATGGTTGCCGATCATCTTCATCGCCTTGTTCGCTCATCTATTTTCATTAAAATTGTTTCGAGCCATCTTCGAATATCTCCAAAAACTTTCAGCGTACACACACACACAAACGCGCGCGCTGCAAATTCACAAATCGATTCAATATTATTTGAATGGTTATACGATAAATTGAGGACATTCATTTTACGGCAAGCGATAGCGGGCCGCACTTTGTTTCATCAAACTTGATATAATATTATTCTTATAATCATATCTAATAATTGACCGATATTTATTATTCAAAAATTGCTTGTCTTTTCGATGGTTTTTGTTGCCGATTTTCTGTTGGTCGTTTAATGTCGGCATTTTCGAGCACAATAATGGTAGTTCGAATTTGTTTTGAATAAGTTTTTGATGATTGATGAGAAAACTTTATCGAAACAAAAATCAAATTTTCACTAATATATTCGCTGCGATAAAATGATTTTTGGTCTCGTTATGACTCTTTTTTCTTCCCTTCTGGTCGATGACTTTCGGGTCATATTAGATTTGTTAATATGCATGCACCCGATAATTATTTCTTTTCATTTATTTCCATTATCACAATTCAAATTACAGTTAAATTAAATTAACTTATATATACAGTTTTACAATAATTTCGAAAAGTATTGCAATCGCATGCACGACCAAGTTAAAAATCACTAATTTGAAGCCTCACAAAGCGCGGCTCAATTGAAATTTTTATCGAAAACTATATATTTTATCGCCTTTTTGTGTTTTTATTTATAGAAACGTGATTTTTTTTAAAAAAGCATTATTTTTTATTCTCTTGAGATGATAATAATTAATAGGAAGAAAAAAAATGGGTAAAAATGTGCACAACACTTACAATCATATGCGGAAAGTCAACCTTCCCTTGACGAACAAGTTCTATCATATGAACCATATGGATTCTTTTTTCGGGTAAAAGTTTAAATAAATTTTCCACTTTCTGTCGATACAACGACTTTAAAAATAGTTTTTAATTACGTGAGTGTGTGTGATTTAAAGAATGGCTTTTTTATCTTATCTTTGCTTCAGTTTGCGTGTATGTTTAGTGTTCAAAATGTTGTTACACACCTATTTTTTTTTCTCTAACTAAGTGTCATACACGAACATTGGTTTTTATTTTTAGTTTGATTTCTCTTGAACTGCCAATTTTCTTATCACGCCAATAAAAAATTATGTTTTTTTTACTATTTTATTATTGTTTTTATATCATTCAATATCAATAGATTTTTTTTCTCCTTTTCTGTCACAAACGCACGTAAAGCACATGGATTTTGAACTAAACGACGAAAAATATATTTTGTATCACAAATTACGTCAAACTCAGTTCAGTCTCTTTATGTTTTTTATCTCTTCTTTCTATTTGTTTTCTATTTTGAATATCAGTTTTGGTTTTGTTTTCTCAATTGTTCTCTACTGCGGATTTTTCTTGTATAAATGGCGATATTCACTAATTTTAATAAGAATATTGAAATTTAATTTGCAAAATCACAATAAATTAATTTTAAATTTAAAAAAATATATATATTCCATTCGTTCATTTGATTATTAAAAATCAAAAAAAAAATTAAAAAAAACCGATGAGCTGGATAAAACAAATGATAATAATAATTAAATTTAATCCACTCAACAAGAGCATATTGCAAAATGATCGAATGTCTGAATAATCGAAAAATCAATCAAAATAGATGCCATATGGTTTTTACGAAAAACAAAACCGTTCGCATTCAAGTCAAGTGATTCAAATTCGTTTCCGTTGTTTCAAAAACACAAGAACACGAACCCGAAATTAACTGAACGAAAAAAAGTGGATAATGAAAATATAAGCACTTTTTCGGTGGTTGTCGTCGTCGTTAAATAATTTCGACAAAAAAATAAATAAACAAATAAGTGATCATCTGAATGTTAAAATCGCCAAATGACTCAGTCAATTTGATTCGTTCATTGTGATAGTGTGATAAGCGAACAACAACCGGACCGCATCGATGCACAATCGCAAAACGTTCAAATCTTTTCGAATTTTGTTTTCAGTTACAACTACTTGGAAACACGAGAAATGCGTTTTCGAGCAGTCCGCCACTGTGTGTTCACTCTTCTTTAGACTTCAACAGTTGTTTATTTTTTTCTCGTCCCGTTCGCTTCTTTATGCATGTGTTCGCAACACCGAATTTAATTTGTTACGTTTTCGTTTTTATTTTTCGTAATTTGGTTTTTTACACTTTCAATTAAACAATAAAATGGTTGAATATTTTTTTTACATCGAATTTTGTTGTTTTATGGTGAAATTTAGAAAGTTTTGTTTCTTATTGTTTTTGTTTTCATTTATAAGAATAAACTGAGCACATACCGATCGATTGATTGAACAAACGAGACATGAACAAATTATCAGAAAAATGTAGATATAAAATGATTAATTCAAATGATTTTCTCCCATTGTTCGGGACGCGAAATAGAAAAAAATGAATGAAACAAAACAAAATTGTGAACAAAACTTGCTTTGATTTTCGCTAAAATATCTTTCGGAATGATAGAGAGATTATGTGGATGTACGTGGTAAGCGTGTAAATAACAAACAACAAATATACAATAAATATGTAATAAAGGACTGTGTATGTCGACTTAACTACACAAAACTCAATCGCAGACTAACAATATGAAAAATATCACGTCGTAATAAAACACATACAGCGTAGCCCCTAGTTGCTTGTCGCCATTGCCGTCACTCGGTTTCATCGTGTGTTCATGTGTTCATTGCACAATGAAAGAGAGAGAGAAAGCGACGAACATTTCATATTTTCCACAGCAAGTGGTGGAAAAACGCTTTCATACTGTATCAGTGGAAATCAACGCGCGAACGTGTATACGTACGCACCGTACGACAATGATGAGGAACCGTGGCGGTTTATACCCCAGACACGAATTGAATAGATGAAACGCCACTCACTCACTTGCACGCTCACACATTTCCATCACACTCGCTCGTTCGCTCTCTTTTAGGCAGATTTGTGCTCGGCCAAATGCAGAATGGCAAACGGTGAACGAGAGAGTACGGACGAAAATGAGAGGCATAGATCCATCCTCTATTCACGTTGAATGCGTTCAAGGATGACGAGCATGACAAAAGCAATGTAGTTTGTGAAAGCGTATGTACCGATTGATGTCAATATCGACAAATCGAATCGAACGACTTTTACAGTTCTCGCTGCTGCTGCTACTGCTATTGCTTATGCCGAGTAAGCTTTTCCTTTATATCGTCTCTTTCTCTCTTTCAACGGCCGAAAGATGCGTGCATGCACACTTAAAAATGTGTGTAAATTTTCCATGCGTAGACACATCATGATGAGTCTCTTCTTGTTGTTAATTCGGTGACAAGCGCTGATGCGTTTCCTCCACTAAAATACCGTGTGTTTCTTTGAATTTGTGAATGTGTATTCCGCACGATTCTAATGAATTCACTTGTTTGTTTGTTTATTTGTTTGTATGCGTAAGTGTGTGTGTGTGTGCGTGTTCTGGTGTGCGAGCGTGCATGTTATGAGTTTCAACAAAGTTGTTGTGACTGTTTGTTTTATTTCTCTCTTTATACACTCGACTTTGCGTCCCGTTTTATGTCTCGGTCGCCGTCAATGTGTCAGTATCACACATTCGATGCATGGATGCGTGCGATAATTTTGCGTATCTATCTGAAGGGATGGATGATGGTTGAACGATAAGAATGCGTATCCTGTGCGTGCGACCAAGTATGCGTACGCCAACAACTTTACGCAATGAAATGATTCCCTTTCTCTCTTTTCATTCGTATCCCTCATTCAATCTCACGCGCGTACGCACACACAAGCACACATATACCTTTGTATTTCAATGGATTTTTGACATACCAAATGATGATAACACACTCTATATATATATATGAACAGTATTTGAGTATTTTCGATTTCCTCTTTACGGCGCAGAACAGTCACAGCGCCAGCAATGGTATTTTCCATATTGATGTTATTGTCGAACACCATGTGGAGTATATTCACCAGTTTAGTGGAATTGATAATGATAATTTTCCTTCGTATATATATAATGTTTGCTTATTCACTACTTTCGCTTTTTATAATTGTGAAATCGGGTACAATTCTCGACAAAAAAGGAAATGGAAACCACATCATGGTGCCAACGAACATCCGAATACAATAAAGTCCGAGACGATTAAATCCATTGGGACAGTATGAAATCGCCAGAAATGCTTACTCCACAATCACAATGATGATTTAAATGTAAATTTCATCCTCTTAAAATACAAATTTAAATTGTGAAATGTCGACCAAATATTCATAAATCGAGAGAAATATGAATGTGTTCATAAAGCGAATGTTCACACGATGACTTGGAAGCTTTTATACTCTTATGGTTTTCGTTTATTTTTCTTTGCTATGAATTTCAGGCAATCGGAACCCCTTTTGAATGGATATGATGAATCTATCGCACAAAACATATATACATATGCTCTAGCATAATAGCTTTTCGGGCGTAAATAAATGCTAAAAACATTGCGTGAATGGAAAGCGTTCGGTAGCGCATTGTTTGTTGATAACACCACAATTAATACGCACCTTTGCACATGCAATTTCCTTTTCACGCAATCGGTATTAATGTTGAGCTTGGGTTTTTTTTCTTACTGCCCAAAGTGTGTATATGATAATATTTTCCGTTATTACCTTCGGTAATGAAGGGAAATAGAGAGGCAAGCGAGAGCAAAAGAAAAAATAAAATAAAAACAGAAGCGGAATTCAACGTCTATTCATAGGTTTATACCCTATCATCGTCTTAATTTATTCGACCGTGTCTATTTATTCATTTTCATTATCATTTGGGGTTGGCACACTCTTTTCAACTTGGTCAGTTTTCGTTGTTGTTGTTGTTGTTGTTTTTTTTTGTGGTTTTGTTTTGCCATCAAACATTTGAAATGAACGGGCACCCGTCCCGTTTACAATCGTTTCAGTTTTTAAGCCAATCCTTAGCATTGTGTCATCGCGTTGATCCATTTGTCAGTCGTTGCATTGCAAAAGAGTTCAATGTTGATCCAGTTTATGATTTTTCTTCTTTCTATTCGGTGAGTCGACAATAGTTCGACTCAAACAATGGCCAAAATACGTAGCCGATTTGTTGATACCATACACAGAAGATGATGATGATGATGATGATGTAATAATGCGAGTGAATAGAAACGAAAGCATCTTTCGTATAAATAGCAAAACAATGAGGGATGCCAAGAGATATATAGATTGAGAGAGTGGAAGCGAATTAAATGCATACATACATGTATATCCGTAGATAGAGTTCATTTGGCGAAGAAAATATTATTATCAGAACGGTATTCGTTATGCAAGGCTTTTAAAACCAAATCGGATTCAAACTAATTTTCTCGTTTTTGTGCGGCAACTGTCATTAAACTGTAATAATAATGTATGGCATCAGCTCAGCATTGAATCGACCACAAAGCCAAATGCCATATTCTCATTCATATATTCACGTACGCCAATGGCGCGTGAATAGCGCGCTCTCACTCAATTCACATTCCAATGCATATAGTTTTGGTAAGTGCGCGAAAAGCATAAAGCGAATACATCTTATGAGCTTATTCATAGTAAGTCGCTCGACATCTTTGTCACATGATCACATAAACTGCCATTGTGCACGCTGCTCCACAACTGCTGTTGCTCTGCTATTCCACCAGCACCAATCTATCGATTAGATATTGTGAATGTAAGTCACTGAAGCCAATAAAGCTGGCAACGTTTTCGTTGTACGTAATGGTGATATGATTAATCGTCTATAAATCATATTGTACATAATTTTCGGTCAAACCGTAATGACATTTATGAGCGTTTAATGCCGTCGATTTTGTGTTATGTGCGTGTACTTACTTACTCTACCCTCCATAGAAAGCAATTCATTCACGCAACGCACACACACACACACACATACACAAGCGCACATACCACACACTTTCGACAACTTCATCTTATAGAATTTTGGCGCTACATGTTCACTGTCCATTCAATTTTATTATCTTCTGTATCCATATCTATTAAAAAAGTTTTCTTTTTATGACCCTTCTTATTATAAATCTTTTTATATGTGTATAATACACACTCGCACCAATTTTGGCTCTGTGATATTTTTGTAGATGTGCGCGGAAAATTGAACGTAACAATTTGGTTCTATTAAACTTTTTCTAAGTGGCTTCGATTTCGATTGGTTTTTTGCAAAACTAAAGATTACTCATTCTAATTTTATGAAAAATTTGTCTTCGAATCGGTTTGTAATAATCATGCAATTACAAAAATATATTTTGAATTCGCTTAACAACTTCGGTGAATTGGTAAGTGGGAAGTTTCGTGTTACACTTCTCCTGAATTCGGCTTCATATTCACCAAAATCATCGTTCTTTTTTTCTTGACTAACCACTCAAGGTTGGTGAGCATTTGTTGCAACATTTTTATAAAAAACAATTTCATTGTTAATGAAACTAACTATTCTAACTATTTGTTATTTTAAAAATATATCGAAATGAAAACCGAATGATTTTATGCGTATGAGTTTGAACTGTTTTGTAAATTGTGGTGAATATCAAAATCTGATTGTATTACTGCGCATGCGCCATATTGTCGTATCGTTTATGCAAGGGAATTCTCCTGTATTGAGGGGTCAAGCAAAGTGAAAGCGGTGATGGTGTCTGTTGCGAGTGGCTGCATTTCGATGAGTTTGCAAGTGTATATGCATGTCGTAAATTTCACATGCAATGTACAAAGTAGGCTGTATTTTCCATCGAAATGATATTTTCATTGATTTGTTCTCACTGAATAATCTTCTTTTTTTATATATATATGTATGTAAAAATATACAGAGAAAATATATTGCGCTTCGGCACAGCCAAACACATGCTTATGCCTTCCCACTAAAATATATTCCCGTGTATTGCAATATGCCGTTGTGTGTTCGATAGACGAATCAAGCAAGTGGAACTACAGTTTTGTAAGCGTGAAGTGAACACCTATCAAGCACTCCGTAAAGCATCTCTTGTGCGCTCGTATCGTTGCATTTCGATTCGTTGAATTTAACGTGGCAAACAGTACAGGAGAAAAGAAGCCAAGGGACAGAAGAGAAAAATACGAATGCGTGCAGTACACAGCCAAAACCAATGAGACTCTAAAGAAACAAAGAAGATTTCGATACATTTTATTTTTCATAAAATTGTTGCGCTTCTTGGCAAACGATTATCTACTGCACGTCTTTCGCTTGTAATTTTCATTTTTGTTTTTGTTCAAGCAAAAAAAAAATGCCTCAGTTTTTTCAACTGTCAGATGCACACTGCACTTTTGTAGTGTGTAAAATTCTCAAGCGAAAAAAAATAATACATAAAAAATCGTGTAAAAATATTACAAAAACGAGAATGAGAGGAGGCAGAGAGGAAAGGAAAACTGGAACGATTTAGTTGAATGGATGGCAAACAGCAAGTGGTTTTGTTTGTCGTTTTTTTTATATATATACGTATACACGCACTCGTACAACGCAAACCAAAATGCTAAAGTGAATTCAAGTACTAGTATTAAAACGCTCGCGTGCGCTTGTACAAAACAAACACCACGCGTTTACATTTTTTATATTTGGAGAGGAAGAGAGAAAGAGGAAAAAGCCCTTAAGCATATAAAACCTCTACATTATGTCCTCGATTGTGTTTGTACATTCGTTGTTATTTTTTGTGATTGCGTTGTTTTGATGCTACAGCCGTCATTATTTTTTTTTCACTTTATCTATGTATATATTCGTTCGTTCTTTCTGAAGTTGAATCTGTCTGGGGCAAAAGAACGAGCTAAAACAAAATTTTATACAATTACAAACCAATATTTAAAACAGCCGGTCTTTTTATGTCTTTGTCCATAGATGGTCCCATGTATGTCTTTGTCTCATACAACGCTATCTAGTCGAAATTACATGATTTTTATTAAACACAGCATCCACTCCGTTCTCGTTTTCCTATGTTATCATTTGCAGATGATATTCGTTGTATTTTATACGCGTAACTCGTAAACTATTAAGATTCGTCAAATGTTTGTGTAACAAATGGATAATTTCGGTATCATCGTTGTGTAAATGTTCAATTAAGTGATCTACTATTTGAAAATCCATTTTGAATATTTAGTTGGAGTTTCAATAGTGTTTGTTTTAAGTTTAAAGAACAATGCCTATTTTTACCACTTGTTAACATTTTTATTACGGGAAAGCAAACACAACCATGTTAGGAATTCTAGTCAGGAATTCAGGACAAAAAAGTACAAAAAAGTCCATTAGGCAAGTACACATATCACACAAAATATGTTTAGTATTTTATGATTAGGTCGTTTTTTTTTCGATGAAAAACCGACTTTATGAATGAATCGTACGTCATGAATGATGTAAATGAAAATTGCTATGGAGTACAGCAAAAAACTTGCATGCCAAGCAATAAACGTAACTGGAAAATATGTGGTGCGTTTTTCGCAACTTCGATTCATTTTTGGTCTGTCATCAAGACTATTTTGGCGGTGATTTATGTTTGAATCTAAACACAGGAATGTTCTGGGTGTGAGAGAAAAAAACACAAAAACGACACGGAAATTACAGTGGAATTGAAACAGGTGCATAAAGATTTTCCGCACGCCGAGCATACGACTCGCTTCAGCCATTCAGTTTTTTTTGTCCCTTTTCTCTATTTCTTTTCGTCAGTGTGCCGAACCAGTTATCGTTTAATCGCAAAATTCAATAACTCATTTTTCGTAATCGAATGATGCACTTTTGTAATGTCTCCTGTGCAGGTGCCGATCATTGAATTTTGAGCCAAATGGCATCGATTTTCTTTTTTTATTCACTCTCGCGCACCCATAACAAATCGATTCGATAAAGCAAGATGGTAAAACTGAGCTCAGTAGCTTCACAGCTCTTGTAAAGCATTTACAATTTCCTGGTCTCGTGTAATGGACTCGATGTGAGCGTTCGCACATAAAACACATTTTGTGTGTGTATATTTTTTGATGCCGACTTCACACACATAAACACGTATATACGACAGAGCAAAAAAACTCTTGCTCCAGCGAATATAATGATAGTGAAGAATGTATTCGCATGAATACGGGTTATCAGCTATCTGCAGTTGCAGTAGCAAAACATTCGATATTAAATTTTGTTCTCTTTTATTCGTTCGTTCGTTCGTTCGCTCTTGCAGCAAATACACTCATTCTCATAAATACGCAAACACATGCAGAGAGACAAAACATATGGTTCATCACTCGATGTTCCGACTAAAATAGCAAATATTGCCACGTTCAATGTTTTTATTACATGTAGGCACGGTACTCGTTGCCTTCGCCTGCAATGGGTGTACATGTGAAAAAGCCAGAGATCATTTAATTATTGGCTTCGTGAAGTTAATTTCGCTTTTCGGTAAATATTTTTGCTTTATCTTTTTTTAATTATTGGATTAAAAACGGGAAAATTTGTTTGTCGTGTCTGTAATAATGGCGAATGACGATGAACCCAGCGACCGTCAACTACATAGTGATGTCATCTATTTTAGTGCTATCAGCAGCCCAACAGCAACATTTTTGAAAATTTTCACATTCAGAACTACCAAATGGATTTTGTACTGTCTGCAAAGCTGATTTTCAGACAGTAACGAATGAACATCAGCGGAGAAAATGTGAAACAAAAAAATTATTGCACAAACAAACAAGCCAACATTTTAGACAATAAAAACGGTGGACGAGAAAAAAATGGCGCGCACCATACATCCGTGTAAAATATATTGAAATATTTTATAATGAAATCCGAATCCGCATCTAATGAATGCAGTGCCAACACGCACTATCGTTTTGTCCAATTGTAATATCTGTCACGGTGCATTTTAATTTTGGTAAAACAAAACATTACAACGAATACAGTAAATGGCGGCCGCTTCAGCCATGTGTGCCGAAAAGAACTTAATGCGGTGACTTAACGAAGAATTTGTGAATAGATAACGGCTGAGCGAAGAGCGAACCATTGTTGTTGTTATTATAGTCGACATCATTGCATAGCACTCAAAATTCAAAAATGGTAGAATAAAACACACACACATCGAAAGAGCGACGAAAAAAAACACAACGAAACAAAACAAAATCATAATGCGTTGCACGCCACATCGACAGTTACATCGCCAAATTTAATAGACACACTACCACCATCCAAATTCATCCTCTGCCCCATTTCTCACACTCTCTTCCTCATTCACTTTTATTCTCCGTGCACATAAATACGCTTATTAATCGCCTCCCGTTTGTTATCATTGTAGATGTAAATACAAAGTTCATTCATGGGTTTTGTTTAATAGCCAAAATGCATGCACACCGAATCCTACTCATTACATAAAAGTATAATTGGATTTATCTGAATCTGAAAAAGTGAATGTTTTTGAATATTTTCGTTCGAAGCGAAATGAACGCCATGCATTTTGGCTGCTGTAGGAGATTTGACTGCGATCCACTGTTCACAAACATGTATATGAATATATGAGTGAGACAGTTAGTGGAAAAACAAGTTGAAATAATACACACCATCCACACACACACACACGAAAAAAATTGAGCTAATGTTAATTATTTTTAATATGCCTGAATGTAAAATTTCGGATGAAGTATCCAGAAGCTGCAATCATTTTTATGAATACACTTTGAAAATGTTTGCATCATGCTGTATTTGATGAGAAAAAAAAATAATGAAAAAAGTTGAATCTCTATGGAAACGAGAGAACCAACATTACCACCGCTCGTCACCACGGCCACCAAATTGCAAAAAAGCAACGCAAAAAACGCGTATTGAAATAAAATTTTCAATTTATGGCAACTTTGTATTTCAGCTCCAAAAAAAATATCCGAATTTCGAATAAAAGAACATGAACACATTCATGTGTTGTGGGATTGCATTTTAGCTGCGCGCATACAATGTATTGTTTGTGTATGTGTGTTTGCTCTTCTGTTCTCTTGATTTCATCATTATTAGTTGCGCCGCAAAATGCCAGTCTCTCTTTCTGGGCATACAACGTAAACGAAAATTAGTTTGAAAATAACATACGCTAATCAGTGTTTATTTTTTGGCCAATTATTATTATTATTTTGATTCTCGGTTCCTTTTCAGGTTTTTTAAGGGAACGCTTTTTTTGTCGACTGTATTCGGCCAACTCACAGTGAAATGAAATGAAATTGAAAACTTTCCTTCTGCCGCAAATACAAAATACGGTCTTTTTTAATTTGTTGAAGTTTTTCCATACTGCGTAGCGTACAAAATTCAACACCAAATATGAACATTTCATATTGTACGAACACAAAACACTCATTTGTTTTGGACCATTTTGCTCCCTCTCATTTACACGCTCACAGATAAACACACACACATACACACGCTCACTGTTTTTCAGTGAACAAAAAAGCATCATCTATTTCTCGAGCAATTTACATAATAATTTCAGTTCGTTTTGATATGAAATGTACCATGTCAAAAATAATTTTAATTAGCTCCGCTTTATTTTTTGATTGTCTGGGTTTTTGTGTTTCATCATGATGTGTTGTCGTTTGCTACGACTTTAAAATCTTGTTCATTTTTATAAATATATGCATATGTTGCTTATATGTGCTTGATGTACGATTTTCATGTTTGAATTTTTATTCATTACCACGTTCATTTTCCGTTTAATTTCTACTGTTCAACCGCAACGCTCAACCTTTTATAATTTCCCACCATTGCTTTAAAAATAAAACACCTAGTGCAATTATTGCAGCATCTGGAAGCATCTCTGAAATGTAAAACCATTCGAAATTAGATTTGTGCTTTTTTTTCAGCTCGAACAAAAGCTTTCGAGTGGAAAATGGGTAAACATTTTGAATGAAAAAAAAGTGCATTGCCCATAAATCAAATAATATATTCAAGCTTTGGCCGTGATACCGAAATCGAATTTCATGTTTATTATTTACTCATTCCATATGTATGTGTATATTTTATCGAAGTGTCGATAAGTATATTAATGTCAATCCAAAATATTTTGTGTTTATTTACGGCAACTCGGAAAACGCATGTCTATCACACTGTTTTTTTTTTAAGCGTAGATATCTATGGGATGGTGTCATCAATTCGAATGAGATTTTGCCTGCCTCGCAATTTATCCAATTGAAACATGTGTTCGTCAGTCGACATGGTTTTGGTTGTTATTATTATTTGGTTTCTCTCCATGGTAAAATATTATAAATATCTATTGCAGAGCGGGAAAATAAAAATAGTGGGTATGGGTATGGGTATGGGTAGGTATATAGCTCGAGTTCATCAAATTCCAGTTCAATAAAAGCTTATGACTTTGCTCGCAGCCATTTTATATCACATGTATGTTCTGATTGAGAATGACAACGCAAATAAATCTTAAGCTCTGCGGTGAATGTGATAAAGAAGTGAAAACGAAAATAGAATAAAAAAAGACCATGTTAAAAATGAAGCAACACAAATCGCACACTCATATAAGGTTGAATAGTAAGTTTTCGAAGCAACAAAAGACCAACAGTGTTATTGTTCTTTAGTTGCACCAACGCGATCAAAATAAATTTTCTTAGCGCCACAATGATTTTTTTTTTCGTTTTCTTTCCGAATCCATGATGCCATTGTACATCCATTTTGTCTACGATTTCTCCGAGTTTTTTTTTTCTTGATGTATATGCGTTTACAACTTACACTCATTGTGGCTGAACATTAATTCCTGTTGCTACCACTTATTCAGATACGGTCAACGTACGCCAAATGCATTGCATATCGTATAATGATAAAAACCGAAACCATTTCATGTAAATAAGAGAAAAATCGTTTTCGCAAAGGGTCGAAAGCGTTTCGCAAAACCAACAACATCATCACCATCACATGATCATCGTCATCACCATTTTCTACCATCCAAATATAAAAGAATGTACAAACAAAGTGGCAAAACGAAAAATGAGATTCTCTTGCAAATATAAAACGAATAAAAATTTACAATGAATTCACACGAATACTATTTCGAGAATGAAAGAGAAAAAAGCTTAAGGAGAGAAAGATGTTGAGATATACATAGAGAAAAAACGAATATCCAACATTCAAATAGATTTGGTGCAAACACTCATACTTTCATTATAACCAGCTATTCTAGTAGGGGGTAGACACAAACTAGAAAATTAAAAAAAAAAACTAAGAAAAATTAGGACTTATTAGGTCCTGTCAAATCTACGCGTTATTTGCGACTTACTAAAAAAAATTGAAAAATTAGCAAAATTAGATTCCGTGTCTCCCCTAGCTATTCTATCTGTTGGAAGTTGGAACCAACACTTAGTTTGCTGTAACCATGATAATAATAATAATAATCGCTATGAAAATGTTTTTTTTTTTGGTTCGATAAACACGCACATAATTCGTTCATCGTTATGCATTAAAACGGAGCTTATGCATTCACTGCAGCTGCAAATGTGCTTCATTTTAGATCTACAACGGGTTTAATCTAAAAAAAGAGTCTTCTAACAGCTTCCACCACCTTTTTTTCTACTCATTCACACCAAATGATTCTGTTTTGTGTATAGTCCAAAAAAAAGAGTAGTGAGTACGTCTTGAACGTGGTCCACCGCGTCTCTTTGTGGAAGTGAATAGATTATTTGTGCGGTATCATTTTTGTTGTTTTGTTTTACCTATTCGGGAGCCACAATTTTATGGGAAAACGAGTTCGAGGATATTTTTTTTTTTGCTGTTTTCGTAAATAAATCTAACGAATTTTTTGTTGTCGAGACGGTAGGTAATATGCACCAATAGAAAAACCTACAAATAGTGTATGCCGTTGTCATTCCGATAAAGCCATAATTATTTTCCATATATACAATGGAAATGTTATTGTCTCACCTTATCGCTGGCTTGAAAACGGGATTTTTTCCTATCTCGTTTTTCCTGTCTGTTGATGAAAAAAAGAAAGCTAAAAGAGCGCATATAAAAAAAATAAATGGAGTTTTTGGCGTTTGTAAACGACCAAATGTTTGTCGAAAGTTTTCTCCAAACCAAAACATCACATGCGATGTAAAATTTGAATTTGTTTACTTTTTCAATGCCAATTAAAAACATATCCGTTTATTTTGTTTTTTTGTCTTGTATTCTCATCATGTTTTCGGTATGTAATTTACAAAAAAAGCATATAGAGTTGTACATATAGATGCCAGGTTACGTTCAGAGATGAGATACTCCAATGTAGGGAGTGCGAGTTATTTTTCCAAAAGATTTGTGTATTTGATGTATTTGTAGCTTTGTAACTTTGAAATTGGATTCATATAAACGAGAGAGAAAAAAAGCGGCGAATAAATCCAGCCAAATTCATTGAAAATGCTTCTTTGAAAATGTTCAAATTCCATTCAAATAAAAACAAATCGTTGCTGTCTTTTGCTCTCCACATTTCGTAAGAACAAAGAAATTATATTATTGAATTTTATTTTTGTTTGTTAATTTATTGCGTTTGTTTGGACTGCATCATGCACGGGCATGGAGTTGAATTCGGCTGTGTGAGTCTGCATATTATGTTTACATTGATAATCGCTGCTCGATCTCAATAAAGACATAAATACACATTTCCAAAACAACAACTAAAAAGGGACGCATTTGATGTGTTTGTTTTGTTAAATCCCAGTGCTTATTATTGAAATTTTTTCAAGTACAATTACCAAAGTAGATTTTTCGATGCAAAATGCGATCGCTTTATTTTTTACGCGTGTTTCGCATGCTCACGCATTTTGTGGCTGTTATTGCCACTCCTATTGTTGTTGCTGTTGCTTCTTTGTGCCTTCATTCATCCTTATTCGTTTTGTTTATTTTCCCATTTTTTTTTTCGCTTTCATATTTTTTCTTCCATGTTTTCTCATTATAATTCACATTTTTATGAAGGCACACTAAATCAGCGGATTATCATGTCCCTTTTTCCTGCCGTTGGTCTTTTTTAGATTTCGCTGTGCCGGTTATTTTTCGACCAAACCAATGAAAATGTATTATATTTTTGCTAACGTGATAAAATGAAAACGCATGTAAAATTGGTTGGCTTTCCATTTTTATCATTCATTTATTCAAGCAAAGAACTGAGAATGTGTTAGAGAAAGAGATCGAAAGCTCAATTTTCCTATGGAATGTTTGTTTGATAATCGAGATAACATTTTCCACTTGTATCTGTGTGAACGGCATTTATACGGTGCCTCTCACACACATACAAGCACTCTCTCTCTCTCTCTCTCTCTCTCTCTCTCTCTCTCTCTCTCTTTCTCTCTCTCTATGTTGTTCACTTGCCTCTTTTTTTCAGAAGACCAATCGCGTTTTGTTTGTCTCACGTCAACCAAGCACTTCCCTCTATGAACAAATATCATTTTGATTAATTTGAATATTCATGAAGGTTGTCAGTAAATGACACATTTCGAATAGATGAATTGAGTGGACATGTCCGACATCTTCATTTTTAAATGTGAATATTACATGCTTTTCATTCATTAAAATGCCCAAATTGAGACATAAACCATTGCCAAATTTAATCATTACGGAAACATGTGTGGGACACTTTCGAAAATACAAATTGATTTATTTGTTTATTTTTTTCGACAAATCAATACTTATTTTGCACTGTAGTTTCCTTCAGGAACTGCAACAAAATCTGCTGCAATTCAAAATTCTCACCGTTTTTCCAAATAAACATGAACGTTGATCAGCGCAATGCTCATTTTGGGATTCATAAATCATTTCTGTTGTTGATACGAATAACATATTGACTCAATAATATTTACTAAATTTAAAAATAAGAAGAAACCATTTTCTAAACCAAATTACACATGCATAACTTTGATTTTCAATGAATCGATAAGCGCAAGGATCGAGAGTATGTATCAAATCGAAAGTAAGAAACGTAAATATACTCCAACTACAAAGGGAATTCCTTCAGGTATAAAAATGTAAAATGTGCGCACAATAATAGAAAAAGCTGAAAAGAAGCAAAGCAATAGAAAGCAGCGAGGGAAAAAGTAACGAATCAAATCTGTTTCAATGCATTCTGATTTTGGCTTCTTTCTTTGTTGATACATACTTATATACATGTTATTTTCTCTTTTCTTTGCTTTAAAAATTCCACCATCACTTCTCTATTTTTCGATAAAGCAGGAGTACAAAGCATTGGAAACGGGCAAAGAGTGAGAGAGAGAGAGAGAATGAGTGCTGTGAATTTCTCTCTCAGCATGAGATGAATGACGTTTTGCTGATCCAATCATTCGCATTGTACATTTTTGGGTAAACAAACGACAAAAAAGAAACTATTTGCATTGCACTTCAATTTTATGTGCTCAGTAAAATTGCTTTTTCGGGTATCGACGAGCTTCGATAGCAACGAAGCCGAAAAAAGCGAACATTAATACAGCCAAAAAAACCGCCTCGAAAGAGAATATCGGGAAAAAAATTAAAGAGCGACAGAGAGAGAGAGAGAGAGAGAGAGAGAGAGGATCGAAGTGTGTAACAATCTAACGAGCCAAGACTGTAGCGAATGAAAGAATTTTCTATCGACACTTTGGCATGCACAGTTTCAAGTTAACCGATGTTGACAAAACGAGAATGGCATCGGAAAGGCCATGAACCCAAAACCATGTATTCTTTCATTTCCACCCATATTCACAAATCGAGTTATCATAATATTAAGCGAAATCAGTATTTAAATTGTACGTCGTGATCGTTTCGTTGCGCACATAATTTTATTTATTTGTATGTTTCTTTCTCTTTCGGTTCTTTTACTCATTCGTTTGCGTGTCGTTACTTTGTTTGTACATATTTGTGTTTTTATGTAAATTTCTGTATGTATCAAGTTTCCACAATTTCGTATACACACTTCTATGTGCTGCTCTAACCACAAACCTTATGGAAAAATCAACAATCGAAATGTTATTTGTCAGCTAAAAAAAACCACAAATTTCAAACTTATTTTACAAACCGCCCGCGTTGAACAGCGATGACGAAAAGAAGAACGACGCAAAATGAATCGGTGTGCGTGAGCATGGTTAACATTTTATTCAATCTGAAACTGACAATCAATTCAGTTTGCTAAAGTTTCATGCTTTCAAATGGGAAATTGTGTAATGTTTAATTGGAAAAAGTTTATAACACCAGTGTGTATTTTACATTGAGAAACTATCTCCTTTTATTTACCACTATTTGTCGTTATTATTTATGCCACAAACTCAAACATTCGCACCTCTTTTTGTTGCAACCATAACACTCACATTTGTGTGATATGAAAAACACGCAATGCAAATGACATCAATAGAGCTGGTGCGTCCAAAATCTATAAAAATAAACCAGCACATATTCGATAAATATATTTTCAATACGCACGTTTATGATTGTTCGAATAACGAATATACGATTCGCTAAGAATAACCTTGTGGGCTGTTCAGTATCGCCATGATAATAAAGTATCTTGGGAGACCCATATAAATCATTTGCGGAGTAATTTGGACGATGGCGGGACTGTGCGGAGTTTGGCGGAGATGACATACAAACTCTGTGAGTGCGAGGGTAACAGCACTTCTATGTGTATCATTCTTACGCAGATGATTAGTAACTTAGCTGTGTGAACGGCTACTGAGATGTTCGTTTGGACAAAATAAAACTATGAATAGCAAAGAATGCTGTTGCACTCGTATACACAGCATTTGCATACTATCTCCGCCGAGTTATATGGGGATCAGCTCATTTACCAAAGATGTGAGTTTGAAGGCATCAGCTATTGTAATTTTTATTCTCAACCATTCATATCAATGCATATTCAGTTTATGTGATGTAATATTGACAAACATCATACATTGTAGCTAAACATTATACAAATTCTATTGCGTTAAATAATTCGTGGCGTTTGGTGCGCATATATGAATTTAAAAAATAAAAAATAAAATGGAGAACATTTTCGACGAGAGAACCAAAGCTCAAATGTTTTATGACACATGTCAGTAGAAAAGGTAAATTTTAATGAAATAATATTTTTATCTCGGTTTTTGGATCGCATTCGATGAATGGGAAAAATTCACTTAATTTGCATATAAACTGTTTTTCCTCATTTGGTTTGGTTTTATTGTTGTTGCTATCGTCAACTATGTATATTTGTTTGTTGTCAATGCGTGCATTATTCATAATAACATGAGCATTGCCAAAAAAATGCGCACAGAAATTCTCTCTCAAGCGCTCTATCTCTCTCTGTCCTGTCCTTTGTATGCTGCCGGCTCTGCCGTCGTCGTTGTTCGCATGAAAAAATTGATATATTCATTATAATAGGTGGAGGCATTGAAAATCAGTTGAATGGTGCTCGCTCAAACACATAGCAAATCAAACAATTAATGAAATAACTAAAATACATGTATTGCCCATAAATTTTATTGGTTTTGCACATTTTACCGCATTTTTCGTACTTGAATTCACAGTTTTCTCTTGCCGCTTTTGTATGTTGCATTGTGTTATTATTGTTGTTTCGTATACACTACTTTAATGGCATACTATATTTTCACATGCATAATATTCAAACAAACTGTATTTTTGCTGCGACTGCTGCGGCTGTTGTTGTATCGATTGTTTGACTGAATTTTTCGTTGCTTTTTTAAATCGGAACTTTTTCATTATCTCGTCAGGTGGCCAATTTTGATATGATTGCCATCACAGCCAAACGTGCAAAATTGCTTCCCTCACAACAAAAAAATATTTAACTGTAAATGTAGCAAAACTTATCAAAATGCACACAAAACATGTTGTCATGTTAACCGGAAATGCTGTTTATAAACTCGATCGCATCATGACTTCCCAATAAATATTTATGGCAAAATGCACCGGAACGATATGTTTTCCATCCATCGTTCCCTCTTCACCTTCATTTGAAACACAACAGATATGTGATTTGGTTACAGTTCGCAATCAAACTTTATGGAAATGTGTGAATCACATTCCTGAATAATTATCGCCTGAAAAATTACCAGTGAATATGAGCATGATGTTGTGGCGTTTTTTTTTGGTGGTACACTATTCACGAATGCGAATTGTGTAAATTTTGCAAATTTTCAATTTTCACGGCTACCAATTTAGCAATGTGAAAAAGTTATTTGCCATGCATGCATATTGCAAACACACACAAAAAAGTTACAAAATAAAGGAGGTACCTGGAAGTATTTCGATCGCCCCCAAAAAAGCACATCATCTCTTTTTGTCAAACGAAAATGTTTAAATTAAATACATTTTCGATGTTAAAATAAAAATGTGAGGGTGTTGATATCACATTGGTTGATATTTTTCTGTTAATTTCTGTTTGATTTTTAGTTTTGAATTAAATTTACCGTCAATTAATTCAGTCACCAAAAAAAACAATGTGTTATAGTGTTGTGGACGGAACACGGGAGATAGATAGATAGAAAATGGCCATCGAAAATGTAACGAGATCTGATTTTTATTTACTTAACGTGCACTATGGTTGTGTATGGTGTATGTGTGCTTTCTCTGTGTGTGTGCGTGCGATTTGATTGAATAGGCATTTCATTAAATGGAATACAAAATTTAATTTGAATTTCATGTCAATCAACAGGCTCTGCTTTGCCTCGCTTTTCTCGGTTTAAGCTCTTTTTGTGTCGAACAATAAGAGAGAAGAATGGATGTGGGATTACAACAACACAATAAAAAAAAGATACGATGGAAAGTGGAATGGAATAATTCCCAGTGATTCGATAAACGAGAACCAACCGAATCAATGTGCACGGCTATTGAAAATAGATTTTGATTAGTTTCGGCTGATGATACATTGTAACACAATACGCAAAATTTAAATAATGTGGGATTCGCTTGTCAAATGAGATTCGGTGCCATTAAATTGTAATAAGTCACTAAGTTGCTTGCTTTCTCTATTTCTCTCTTTCTGTTTACCATTTTCTTTGTGCACATGATAATAAAAATGTATATTTTCCACACCGAACGGAGTGAGAGCGAGCTGAAATGTGAATAGTAACAGCTAGACTACTATCGTAAAGAACGACCCCGTACAGAATGAGCAGAATGAGCATACCGGGCAAACAAAAAAATATACGTGAAAGTAGAAAATTTAGCAACACAATACATAAATTCAAAATGAAATAAAAAGAAAATCTGCGATCCACCGAAGCAAATTAAATAAATTTTCATTGAGTCGATGTGTTTGTAAATGTAACCATACTAGATGGGGCGGATCAGCAAACTGGTATTCATATGCAAAGCATCAATAAATACCGTACGGATCAATAATACATTTTTGGTCGATGGCTACTTTTGCTCTCCATTCTCTCTCATTTAATCGTTGCAAAGGTTCATAAGATAAATTGAAATTGTTTTTCATTTCGATCTCTCTTTCTCTTCCATTCTATTGTGCACTTCATACAGTTTTCTTTTTTGAGAATGTGCCGGTGCCATTGTATTTATTGGGCTGTCCAAATCCTTTGTGGAAAGTGGACGATTGCTATTATGTTTGGTCATTAGATGCCTGATTCCCCTGGACTTTCAACCATCTGAAATATTCGATTTTCTTGTTCACGTTTGATTTTGTGGGTAAATTTTCTGTTTTTCTCTTTCTTTTTATTTCTTTCCTTTCGTACATAGTCGTATGTATCTCGTTTTGTCGGTGGCTCAATCATCAAATGCCTCAAAGTCTTTCGAGAATGTATGTGTTCGGATCAATCCAGATGTACGGTAAAGTAAAACACATGTAAGTCATGCGGTTACCAATGGTATTTAATGTCAATTGTTTGAAAATGATGTTTCACGACATGGACACAACGCAACAGCTTGTCGGGGTGAATGCTTTCACACAAAATGAATGTGAAAGAGCAACGCTAAGGACGAACGAGGGAGAGAGAGAGAGAAATGAGAAAAAGAGAGAGACACACTCACTGAGAATCTGTCCCATTCTCAAATGTGTATTTTTGCATCAAATGAAAGTCGTACAAAACCTCGATAAACATTTTGATGTAATTCAATCAATTTGAACAATAGAAGTTTTAGATCTAGATCCTCGGGTAATGCTCTAGACCGTCATTGGCTGTTACAGCTGTGCACGGGGATTATTTTTGTGTTTCATGTTTCGAAATAGAGCGAGACACAGAGAGAAAAAACCACAAAACATGTGTTTGGTGGATAGTCGCCTTAGAATCGAAAAGTGGCTGATTTCTTTTTCTTGGCTCAATATTTTTTTCACTCTCGTTCATTCTCCACATTCCATTCCAGCCACTTTGCAATGAGTAATACCATATTGTAGCTGCATGTATGTGTTTATTTTGTTTTGCAAATAGATGAAAGAAAATTCGTATTAGCATATCCGATGCACAGTATCAGCTCAATCAATCATTGTGCAAAAACCAATTCTATTAAACCGTAATAATCTTGGTCTTGGCCTCGATGCGATGCCAATGCGTATATTTTACTCGCCAATCTGTGAATCAATGATGTGAGTGGTGTGCAATTTTTCGCAAATTTTCAACTTGCTCAATCAACAAAATCTACACAAACATAATATTGAATTCAGCACTTTCTCTGTTGAAAAGTTTGTGTTTTTCTTGGTTTTTCTCCTTATTTTCTACATCTTTTCATCGCAACATTTTTCGGTTTTCATCCTTTCTGTTTGTGTGGACGCGACGCACTCTCTCTTTTTCTTTTATTTTTATTGTCACCAAAGAGTAACAAAATATACACAATCGCACCATCGAAAAGATATGAGCATATAAAAGATGAAAAGATGAAATGGGATCAGCACAATAAATAAAAAAGATTGTATGCATGTGTGTGTGTATTCGCTTTGCATTTAAAAGTTCAATAAAAAGATTTCTTGCACAAAACTCCGCAATTATCGTACGCACGCACATTTTCAAAAGGGTTCTACTTTTTTATTAAAAAAAAAAAACATGTAAACACACGGACAAGTGTATATGAGTATGCAGACGCGCGAACAAACGAACGAATAAGCAAACGAACAAACGAATGGTTGTATTTATTCAGACACGCATTTAAACATATGATGAGATAGATAGAGCGATAGAGAGAGAGAGAAACGGCGATAGAACGAGTGTGATGTGTGTATTAAAGAAGCATGTGTAATCAGATCATGAAAACTCCACGTAACATTCATTCATTATCTTCCGCATTTAAAAGGATGTTTGCCCCGCGTGTTACACGTTCCACACTCTTCATTTTGATACAGTCGAGCATAACATCCGTTTTGCTTTTTATTCGAATTCGTTTCACATACACACAGAGTCCCGAGATTTTGGCAACTTTGCCAAAAACTTCGTATGTAATTTCAACAATCAACAAAATATAGACGCTGTTTACACATAATTTGTGGAGCAGCTACATGCAACCCGAAAATTTACTCTATTTATTAGTGCAAGTGCCAGGAAATTTAAGCAATTGAATTGCTCGAACAGCACGTTAAAGGAAGAAAAACAAAAAAAAAATCCTTCACATTTTTGTTTCCTGGCGACAGCAACAAAAAATCCCCGGTATGTTGTACATTCAATTGTACTCGAATCAATCAATGCGAGTCAAATTTTCTGAAGGCATAACAACAATGTTTAATAGTAAACTGAATCGAAGTGAAAAATGTTAAAAGTTAATAAAAATAGTTGGAAAAATTTTTCGTTTTCCACAAAAAATGGAAATTCACTGGAAAATATCACCATATAGGTTTTTTTTCACTCGCATTCACGAACCACATTATACATTGCTGTAACATATACACATATAGATGCATTTAAAGCAGTCAGAGTTCATAGGACGAAACGGAGTCGGGACGATGAACAAACAATCACTAAAAAAGTATACAATGTTGTTGTCAAAAAAAAAACATGGAATGAATGCGGCAGCTTTATGTTTTTCTATTACAAAATTTATATTATTTTATGTGACAAGCAACATATGTTTTGTCCAGAAACCATTATTACATCGTTATTCTGTTAGTTGGTGTTGACATTATTGTTGTATGTACTGTCCATGTCCTTTACATTCAACCCTTTTTTTCCTCTTTTCAAAACAATTCCTTCATTTTTTCACATTTTTTTCGGTCGTTGTGGAACGCTCATCGATAATATAATATTCGCTCTATGTACCGGTCGTTCATTTCGGGCAATCCTTAGAACTCGTGCATTGTACAGACACTGTATGTGTACTATTCTGAGCCTGCACTTATCATTTTACCACTTTGAATTTTCCATTATACACTTATTTCGTTACTGTTGGGACAATGTTGTTGCCGCTACTGTAGCAGCTAATACGTTACATAAATATTTGATATTGTTATTGCCGTTGATGCTAACGAGCGTTATGTGAACGCGACTGAATTTCACACTCAAATGTATAGACACATACTGTTCTATTTTCAATGCACACACATTTATAGTTTGTTATTCCGAAGCATTTCGACTGCGAAGCAACTTGTATCTTGTCTTCGTTTCGCCGTTGACATTGTCATTCGCTCGATGGCTGAATATTAAAACACAATTCGAATGGAAATAGTCCAATGGTGCATAGTGTGACCATATTATATGTTGCAATCCATTCATTTCAACGCATCTTTGTATTTGTTCAATGTCTTGTCCAATTTATTTAATTCATACTTTTCGATACATTGTGGCTTTGGATATTTCGACATAACCACGATTGCATTCCATTGCAAGTGAGATCAAAATATAGCAGACGATTGGTTGTACAGTGTCGGCAGAAAGTTTGGGGCCACCTATATGTTTTTCATACGAATTGCCGTGAAAAGTCATTTTTTTTTTGTTTCAAAAATATTACTTTTTATTCTGAGAAATAAATAATTTTTTGGCATGTTGTTTTAATATCTTATGAAACAAAAAATCTTGTCATTTTTATTGAACCCAATGGCTTGCCATTTCAAAATTAGTGAATATTTTTACACAGGTAGCCCCAAACTTTCTGTCGGCACTGTATACGCTTTCCCGTCCCTGCTTATTTTCACAAAAAAAAAACACATTCGCATCTACAAAACTATGTTATCACAATGACAGAGTGAACGCAAAAGAGACGAAAAAAAAACATAAATTGATTGTTCTCAATTAAATGGAAAGAGACATGACAACTATAATTTATTGACTTGTTCGTTAATATAATCGAAGTGAATGTATCCATCAACAATATGACATTAGCGAAAGAGAGAAAGAAAGAAAGATAGACCGAAGGGTAGAAAAATAGTGAGCGAGAGATAGACGAATGAAAAAAGAGACATCGAATAAAATCGCTTAAAGAAATTCAATAGTACACACGCTTTCAGAGTGAACGATGTTTCCTACTGAACCATTGAAATGAAACGCCAAATGGAAAAAAGCATTATATACATCTATACAACGAGAATAAATGAAGGTTTATCGATTCGGGTCATCTTTTCAAAATTAATTATGAAAATGTGAACGTTTTTTGTGCGCAATTCTATGCGCTTCAGTGTTCAATTTTACTTTGTCTACGTTTTTAGAAATGTTTTTCTACACCTGTAGAGTGTATGGGAACGATTGTGTGTGTTGTGTTTTTCCACCAATGTGATAAGAGCGATTGCACTTGACGCGTTTTTTTAAATGGCAAATATTATGCGTTACCATACAGATGTATGCATTGAGTTTATGAACTTATGAAGGACCAATACAACACCAATAAAATTGAATAATTTTTACTTTCAATGGCTTTATTTTCTTCGCTTTTATTTGGATGGAAATCCCCATCACAGGGCCGACGCAAATTGACTGCTTCATCAAAATGAAACTTGATAAATCTGCAATTACGATACTGGTGATGAACCTTTCATTCGAAGAAAACAATTCCATGTCTTAATATTTCAGATTTCAATGGATTTATGAAAATTCAAAGAAAACGGGGTTACAGACCGAAATCCATCGACTTTCTTTCTATCTTTTTACCATTTTTCTCTACGTTCTCTGTGTATATTCGGGTTCTTTGTCCAGCGCAAATGAAATCAGAGAGAGAGGGGGCAAAAGAGAGACAGAGAGGTGGGGGTGGAGAAAAGAGAGCTGCAAAAATGGAATATAATCATATTTGATTCATGTGATAAATTGAGTTTGCTTACAATGCAATTTATCCTTGAGTAGCAGTACTTCAAAGACGATTATACTTGTGCTATTTAAATCTAGTGCTTGAAGCTTTCGTTTTTATTTACTTTGCTATATCTTTGAAAAAGAAAATAACATTATTTACATTTTTTTATTTCATTTCGTTTTGTTCCAGCATTTGATTTTCTCCAACAGTATACGATTGACAAATTGCGATAATTGTTGTGAGCATAAACTAGATGTATCAAATGGGCATCATGGACATACAGTTTTTGATTGGACCCTGCAAATGGCACATTGTATCGTAGTGCGAACCATAAAATTTAGAATAAGAGAGCCGTTATGTCATTTTCATTGACTTAAATGCAAATATTTTCCTTTTTCCGCCTCGAATGACATTGAGATTTGTCATCGTATTTGTGTGTGAGTGAGTGTGAGTTTGCATATGTGTCTACTGTTCGGTCGTATTTTATTGTTGTTTTTTTCTATGTATAAATAAATGAATACCAACTTCTTTTCCAACCACTCACTCACACACTGTATTTCTCTATCAATTCTAATCAATTCTATATATAACGCTCTATATATGCGCACATAAATCAATATTGTATGCATAATAAATATGAAACCCCTTTTTATTTTCAGTGTGCCACAATTTCAATTAAATCAATCAAGTGTCATCCCTTTTTATCCATTTCTCAATGTGCGCGCTTGGAATTCGGTTGTTACCATGACCGAGTGTGAGACGTCAAGAGCGAGAGCTGTAAGGGAAATATGGGAGAAATAGAATATTGTAGGTACTGTTGTTCGTATAAGTCCGGAATTACTTGCTTTTTGCTTTTGCTTTTGCTTTCACAAATCAGCCTTGTACTCATCTCATTTCATTTTGTGTGTAGTATTTTGTATGTTATACAAGTTCTATATTCACTGAATTGACGGGAAAATCGTTTTCCCATTCCAATTTAAGTTGTTCTTCACTCTTTTTCATTCGCATTGAGTGTTCTCTAATGCGCCCAAGCTCATAACGTACAAATTCATTCAATGGTCACATACTTTTGTCAAAATATTTGTTAAAATACAGCATTTTGGGGGGATATGTTTCGGATATAAATCGCAATGTAGCGAAAATGGAAACAAATTTTGTATATTTTGATAATTTTTTCATTTGGTGCAATTCATTCGAAATTCGATACGCAACAAAATATACCTTACTTATGTGTCGAGAGAGAGAGAGAAAATGTTTTTGTTGTTGTTTAAAACGCAGCAAAAACAGCAGACACAATAAAAATGCGAAAATGTGAACGAATGCATTAAGCGAGAGTGAGATAGACAAAGAAAATACTGAAAGTAGAATCAAAACAAAATAAACAAATATATAAAATGTTAAAACATTTCAGCTGAAAGCTAGAGGGCAATTGTAATTATCCGGCATCGCCTCCCGCTCGTACAAAACGTACAAACCATCGGATACATTTGAAGTGAATTTTAATGAACATTTATAAAATTGAATCGAACCGAAACACACCAGGATAATGAATAAACGTTACTCAAGCTTATTGTTTTTTTTACCATGGATACAAGACGCGAGCGAACACACGCATTTATACATGGTAGAATGGAAAGGGGATGGCTAAAAAAAACCACCTTTTCATGACCAATTGTGCCGTCATGATCATTTTCAATTTGTTTCGGCTGAATTGCATCTTACCGAGTTATACGGATAGGCGATTGTTTGTTGGAAAAACGTGGAGCAAATCGCAAGTGGGCCGTATTTCAACGTTGAAAAGTGATAAATTTCATTCCTTCACATATTTTGCTTTAATTTCAGCAATTAAATGAAAATTAGAAATGAAACACCCGAATTTGTACGCATTTTAATTGTTGTCAAATTCGTTTGTCTCGTTTTGAATGGTGGCCGGAATGTGTTTGTGTATTCTTTTTTTATCGTTGTTGCTGCTGCTTCCGACAACTTTCACACCTTTTCTGTATGAATGTTTCGTTTACTTGCAATTTGCAGTGATACAACACATAGAGCTCTCTACACCGTGTTTCGGTTGAAATTCAATTTTGGCCACATTCGTTCGCGTTTGGTTAGTATGAAAAATTTCGGATACATTATTATTACACGGTCATGTTGAAATGAAGGTTTATGGACTTTTTTTTGTAACATAAATGAGAGAAAAAACCTCAAACGCGCACATCAAAAGTCATTTGATCTGAGAACAAGAAGAAAGAAAGAGAGAGGAGGAGGACAAGAGACTCAGTGACAAAATGTCATGTAAGTAAGTGACACGGCCTCTTCGCGAAAAGATATATTCGCCCATTTCAAAGCTCAAGGCAGTGGTTTTACGTTTCATTAGTTAAAGAATTATTTTTAAATATTAGAACGAATTGACGTACAACGTGCTTGTTTTGGCTACGAGGTTGAGGCAAATCGATGATGAAATAAAATCAAGTACCAAAACTAATTGCCATGTTTAAGCCATTTTACGCTCGCATTTTGCTACAATATTTCAGATTATTTGTTTTACAGGTGTGCTTTACATTATACAAATATACGTATGTTGCCATCATGTATTCCAAATACATATTTTCACTAATCCCAACATACACAAGCCCACATTCAAACAGTCATTTATTTGGTCTATCTATATTTTGGCTTAGTACTAGATTTAATATCTGCAAATGTACACTGAAAGACACGGGAGACGGGGAAGAGAGAGAGAGAGAGAGAGAGAGAGAAATTAAACAAAAAAAATTAATTAATCACTGGTGCATGGAAATAGAATAATATTTGGGATTATGCGTTCAATCTTCATAGTATGAAAATGATAGACATCGAAATGAAGAGCAACATGCCAATGTATTTTAAATTTTGTGCATATATATTTAGCGAAATTGATTTGATTTCCGTGTGCACAATTATGATTTGATCTAATCCTGAATATACGCATTTTTGAGCGTTGTTTGATAGAGCAAAAACCTAGGGGATAACCATGAATTGCAGATCGAATAATTTATAATAATAAACGCTATTTCTCTCTATTTTTCACTAATTCTGCTAGTATTTCTACTAGTTTGTTCTAATACTGCTAGTTTTTGCTAATTTTTCTAGTACGTCAAAAATATTGCATACGTCAGATTGACTGCATGATCGGATAACCGAAATGTGCTTACGTAAATGTTTCAAGTTGACACTTTCAACGTGTATATTTGAAGCAGGCATGTAATCTATTTATATTTATTGAAGTTTCAGTCCTTTGAATATTGAAATTATTATCTACATTACAACATCAGTGCTATCAAATCAAGTTTCGGGCTGTATATATTTTATTAAAATAATTTTTAAGTGTTTTTTTCTCTTGATTACACTCCACTTGCTTTGTGCTTCCAAGCCTGCTTCATTCATTTTATATTTTTCAATTGAATTAAAATTATTTAAATTCAAAATTGATTGATAAAATACTAAAACAGAAAAATTGAATATCGTGTGAGTGAGAATTATTGTTTGTCAAGTTTTACGTTTACAGAGACGTATACGTTTTCAGTAAGAAATCTGTCATCAAATCTACATTTCCGATTGCAATTCGTAAATTGTAGTTAATACAGATGGAACGTGCTTGGTTAAGTGCCATTGAATATATTTTTATTTAAAAATGGGAAAAAGCGTATTTAACTACATATTTTGATACATTTTAGTTCAACACTATTCAATTCGTTTGTTTTGTGAATTTTATTTTAATTAATTATTGCAATAAATTCAAGAATAAATTCTTACTAAAGTATATACGTGTACAGTGCTAATTCTGCTATTTATTGCTAATTTCTCTATTTTCTTCATGTAAATTTCCCTATTTTTTTGCTAATGTGCTAATTCTAATTCGCATGGATATCCCCTAGGCAAAAACACATTAGAGATGGTAAAGATTGATTTGATGAAAACAAATTTGAAAAAGGTTTTGTTTAGCGCAAAAATATGAAATTTGCACGCATCCTGCTGTTATTATTGTTATTTTAAAAACCATTTTTACTTTGTGCACAATTTTACCGAATACACAATCATATTCAATAACTTTTATTGGATATCTGCTGAAAATCAAACTATTTTGTTAAATGCATTGCGCGGACCAACCATATTGGCAAACATATACTGTGTTCCTTTGTTTGCATTCCAAGTTGGCATTCGTCCATCCGCCTCTCAGCAGGAAAAAATCGAAATATGGAAACTATTGAAACATTCACTTTGAATATTGTACAAACATCAACTTCAAAATGAATGATGCTGAAAATTTTAATTCATTATCACTGTTAAGTCCAATTAAAGTCCCATTAAATTTTATGCGTTATTAAAAGATTTTACATTACAACAGTTCCATCGACGGACTGATGGTAGATCACGTTGACAATGGTGGTGATGATTTCATACGATAAAATGTTAAAAAGTAAATACACCATGATGAAACAAATGAGTATATGAAAATTGACGAGATAGCGAATGGTTTTATGGAAGCCCGTTCGTCGGGTTCGTGATGTATGTGAATTTATCACAAGTTTTCAAATAATACATAATGCACACATACCATTTTAAGTATGAGTGCAACAAAATATGTATATTGTGTTTTCGGTGTCTCTTTTTCTGTCGCGCATATATTGAATACGGCATTGCAATTTATCTCACAAGGCATTGAGCACATAAATTTTATGCGATTTCGATAATAATTTAATGGATGTTAATACCTTCTATAAATGCAAAATAATTGAAATTTTAATAGAACAATGTTTAACCGGATAATATGTGCATGTGCATAATTGCAATTACTACTAACGGTTAGCTCCAATGCCGAATACAAAACGAACTATTCACCTATACAGCAAAAAAAAATAGGTGCACCGTTTTTTTAGCTCCTTTCTACGTTTCAAATTCATTGATTGTTATAAAATAATAATTTGAACATTCAATATTTTAATAAAGTGAATGAAATCCATGAAATGCTATTGTATCATATTGGCTTCAATTCTCAATTGCTTTGTGTTAGATTATAAATGATGCAAAGAAGAAAAACACAACACACATTCCATTGTAGAAAAGCTAAGCACATACAAAATCAGCCCTTTACTTATTTATTGTTGGAATTTCCGAGCACAAACTAAATTTGATTAATGATTATTTCCAATTATTATTTATTTATTTGTGAATTTATCAAATATTCATTCAAAGTGATTTTGGTTGTGTCGAAATCGAAAAAACAAAATAATTGTCGGCACCAATATTTACTTCTCACTATTTTTTTCGTCTCTCAATGCGATTCTTTTTTGCTGTATTTAGCTGTAAAGTATTTTACAAGCACTAGCCACTTTTGAGTGTTGACTTTTTTTATATATATTTAATTATTCTACGTAGCGTCACACCCTACGGTTGCACAGTTAACGTTTGAAAATGTCTCCCCAGGAGTTTAGTCCCTTTTTATTATGCATAATAAAAATTATGCACTTTTTTATTTATGTATTCGTCTTTTTTTTTCATGCACTCTGACATATTCTTTCGAGCGAAAATAGTGGCGTCGAAATTAAGCTTTCATGCATTCCTCTTGAGATTTGGCATGTAGAAAATGAATTAATTAAAAAAAAGAGAAGTTTAAATTCAACATGAACACTCTTGACAGTCACTATACATTCCGAGATGTTAATGTGTGAGTGGTTATATTCCTTTTAAGTAAAATAAATCTAACACGTTCAATGTACCGTCATGTTCAATGTTCACTGATTGTTTTTAATTGAAATGAGGGAAGAAAGAACACACCAGCACATCGACAACATCTTCAGCAAAACAAACGAAATGAATCAATGCAAAAACATTGTTATGCTAAATTCAATAGATCGAAGAAGTAGGTTTGGTCAAATTTCCACTGTCAAGTGGCTTTCAATTCATATAAAATCCGCTTTGTAATCGCTAGAGAATTCAATGTGAAAGCACCTTGATGGCATTACCAACTGTTAACCATACGATTTGATGCAAAAATTCAATGGAAAATAGTCGGCGAGAGAAAGTCGGTGCTCGACTTTTCGAAAGTTCCGCATTTGCACACGGCTCAATTGTATTCACAATTGTTTTGATGCCAAGTGTACTCTATGACGCTTGTTTTGTTTGCTTCTCAATTAAATTGTCATATCTAAATACAATGGGAAAGGTATTTTAATTACATATCCAACGCGAAGAGATGCACACACACACACACCGAACAAACAGTGCACTGCCATTGCAACAAATACCAAAGCCTGTCTTCGTCATTGTCGTCGTCGTCTATACACACGTGTATATGGTTAGTTGTGTGCGCATTTTGGCATGTACCACTCAATATGAACTGTTTCGTTTTCATAACAATGCACATTCATTTCGGTATATTTCGGTATTGTCGTTTGAGAAAATTAAGTTTCATGCATTTCATATGCACTGCAAAAAGGGGTTCATTGCAAAAATTATGTAGAAACCATAAATTGGTTGCCATTATCATAGCTTCTGGAGTTTGCGAGCCAGGGGGGGGTTTAATTTCAAAATTTTCCAGAAATGTAAAGGGGTAACCTTTTCGATGTGGTCTCGCACAAATTCAAAAATGCATTTTTGAATTGTTTATTCCGGGGGGGGGGGGGTTGTCTCAGAGCATTAGCTAATTAAAAGATTTGTCCTTTCGCCCAAAAACACTAGCAAATTGAAAGGTTTTCCTTCGCCAAAAACCTTAGCAGATATTTTCTCCCTCTTTAGAAAGTGAAGAGCAAAAAAAATGTCTTCACATCTTTCGCGAAAATCCCTAGCAAATCGAAAGAATATTTTTCTCAAAATACGAAAATTTCCAAGGGGGTAATTCCCAAATCTGCTCTCCAGGGGGTAATCCAACCCCTCGGACCCCTGCTCAGAAGCTATGGCCATTATGAATATCGTTGCATTCCACAAAGTCATATATACAAGTAGCATCTCTATTCCTTTCTCTATCTCTATCTATCTACCTACGTCTGTCGATTTCGATTTGCCTTAATAATTGAACAAAAAGTCTTTTTCGGTGCTCAACAGGCAGCACGCGTATACAATTTGCAAGCCATTACATAGCGAAAGTATATCAATATTTCATGGTTAGAAAATGACAATGTTTTGCACTGACACATAAAAATTGGCATTTGGCCACTATGCAACGTGTCTCTTTCCTTCTCTCTCTCTCTCTCTCTCTCTCTCTCTCTCTCTCTCTCTCTCTCTCTATGTGTGTATGTGTTTGTGACGAACTGAAACAGAGATATGTTGAATCTATGAAATTAAATAACAAATGAATACAGTGTATGTCGGAAAAGACTGAAAATCTTGTAGAGAATGCCTTTCATATTCGGTCATGACATGCAAGCGATGCACATTCTAAAAGAAAATTTGTTCATAATTACCTCAAAGTTTTGAACACGTAAATTATGTTTTGAATCTTTACATATTCTCTTTGGTTCTCTTTTCGTGTGTACGTTTTTTCTCTCCCTTATAAGTTATTCCGATGGCAGTGATCTTTGTGCTATCGTGATTGGAGCGATACAAAACAGCGAGTGTTTTCAACTTCTTGTGGCATATGATGGGACCAAAATTATTTCTGAACGACTGAAATTTGTGTCTGTCTTTGATATCGGATTTATTATTAAATTTGTGTTTGTGCTTAAAATATACAAATAAGAGCGCCACAAAACCAGTGTACAATACGAATTGGATAAAATACAGAAAATAAAATGCGTTCATGATAATTTAATTATTGTATTCCGAAATTATTGTGTCATTTGCAGACGAGCACATCTTGACTTATATTATATCGAAATGAACTATTTTCTATATAATATTAATTGGCATATCTAAGCACATGAGTGGTGAACTCTCAGCTTTTTCGAAAACCGATTTTGAAATCAACTCAAATACAAGACATATCAATTCACCAAAATATAATCTCGAATTATTTTACGGATATATGGAGTCCACATTGTTTGGATGTGTTGTTTCACGGTGTTTCAGTTTGAAATGCAGAAAACAATTCTGAACATAATTAAAATAAGTCACAATTGAACTACTCAAATAGACGTAAAACTACATTAGCAGAGAACTTATACATCGAAATAGACTATTGAATTGTGAATGCTTGTCCAAAATGATCGTATAGTCAAAACATTTTGAAATTTTCCATGCAAAATATTGGCAATGCAATTTTAATTAAATGTATATCTATAGCACGAAACAAACCCAATGAATCTCCTTTATCTATTGCTTTCGCCCACAAACAGCAAACTATATTGTTCAAGTCATTTTCATTCTGACCTACCAAAAATATGTATGATTTGAATGTGAGAATTATTATTCTTTTAGAAAAGTGAATTTTTCCGGTTGTTGTTTCGATATTGTAAATATGCAATACCGTGCAATACCATATAAATTGTATGAATCAACAGTAATTCTATCGACATCATCTTACGGCACATAAATTTATAATCAGCCAATAAGTTTTACCTATTATACTGTGTCCTCTATGTGTTCAACTGTTCATGCATCGGTTTTGTGGTATACAATAAAATTGTTGTATGTTTTAAGCATCAAAGTACGAATACTTCATGTAGTTATGAGAGAAGAATGAATTAAAAAAAAAAGAAGAAGAAGAATGTATAGTCGGCGTAAAAGGCTAGCATGCTTATGATTTGATTTTCAAAATGTAGATAGTATTTCCACTTCAATTTACGTGCAAGGGTTTCAATTCAGTCTGTTTGTGAATAGCAGAACCTGTACCCTCTCTAAGAATGATGGCAAACAATGCGAATGGAATATGTCGATTCTACATATAAACACATCCAAAATACAATGCATATATAATCGCACATGTATTTCAATATAAGATGGCATTCACTCGAAGCATTTCAAACAGCCGAATAAGCATTTGTACGACCTTTTCCCATTCATTATTGTTTATTCGATTCAGTAAATATAACTTAAGATTTTCGCTCGAGATAATATAATACATGCATGCATATAATATAATCATATAAAGAAATAAACTGAGACTTAACAGTTAAGATCATTAGTGAAGTTTACCTGACTCTACAAATCGAGCCAATGCATTCGGAATTGTGCTAAACACGAAAAATATGATTGTTGTTAAACAATTGTTTATGTATACCGAATATATTCGTTGCGAGTTATTTTGATTTTGTCGGCGACATACAAAACCCCATTTTCGAAAAGGGCCCAATTCATTTGAGTGATGCTTATTTTGTTTGTGAATATATGTTACTTTCTCTTTCCCATTCACTATCTTTTGCACTCTCTATCTCTCTACCTCTCTGATTATTCAATGAGTGTGTGGAATGTGCTCGGGTACGAAACGGTAGATTTGATTCTCCAATTTTACTTAATAGGATTTTAAATTAATTGTAAATGCACACATTTGACAGAGCACAAGGCACATACCATAGTGTTGTTGTTTTGCTATGCCAAGTGTTAAGTGAATTAACGACTGGAGATTTCATATATCGTACGGTGATGATGTTGCCACGAGCATTCAATATTAATTAATTGTGGCTTTTAACTAGCAGTTGCATATACATATAGTTTGTTTTTCATTTTCAATGAAGATTCACATTGTGAGTACTCTCTCAGCTTACACACTTATTGTATGGAAAAGTATTCTATTCTCGGAAATTTGATCAGCTTCTAAAATGTGTAACACATTCGTATTGAACGAGATCTGATTCTCAGTTCGAATTGTTCTCTCTCTCTCTCTCACTCTTTCTTTATTTCTCTCGTTTATTTTCTCATTTTTAATTAAGAGCTCATCTTTGATGTTGCCACAGAAGATGAAAAAAAATGTTGCAAATGCTGTTTCTGTTGCACATCTTCAAAGAAGTGCTTAGTTTTAGTTGAACAGTATTTATGCAACTCTGTAGAACAATTAATTAATTTAAATAATGAATGAAGCGACCATTTTACCATTGAAATGAATTTTTACTCACTTGAACTCAAGAAAATTCAAGTATATGAGTAAATGTGCACATGATTAAATAACAAAAACCAAAATAATTTAATAAGACTTATTCGTTCACATCAATTGGGACTGAGCAACTTTTATTGTGGTTAACTTTGAAAATGTGATATTTTAGCACTTTGTAAAGTAGTATTCGTATCATTTATAAAATGATCCATATTTGATAATTTTCTTGAGTTCAATCATACTTGACAATATTTGCCGAAGAACAAGTTATAAACTTCGAAATGATAAATAACCAATAACAAAAAAAAATATCATTGACATGATATAGTTAAAATGATTTTTGTTTGCCATAAAGGCCATGCATCGTTTGAAATTGAAACAATTTAAATCCATAATCAAATCGCAAATATCGTACATACGATCCACAATTCACATGCCAAACATTTACAAAGAATGAAGTAAGTGAAAGTTTTGCCATTTAATGTATCAAAGCGAAACAAATTCGGTTTTATGTCGACCGAAATGTGAAAACCAATGTGGTGAGCATGTGTACTGTCACAAACAAGCATATCGTCTTTAGAGTTTTACAGTTGGATTTTTGTTTTTGCTTTCGATATTTTTGTAGCTTCCTTTTGCTTTGTCTTTACTTAAACTGCAACTTATTTTTTTTTCTCGCATCGTTCTTCATTTTTTATTTCACTCGTCTTCTTCTTATTTCGGTGCCCTTTCGGTGATCATCATGTCAATTTGGCGCTGTACTTTGATAAACTTTTTCGTTCATTACTTTTATGATGTCGTTCGTAGCTGGTGTGGATTTATATCGAGCGCCTGGCGATATACTATTACTGAGGTTGCGGTAGATGAACTATTTTCGTTCGTACGAACTTTGTGAAATCGATGAAAGAACGAAAAATTGAACGAAATAATAAGAACAAAGCGACCACAACATTTATTAAATTATTGTTTTTTGATGATGGCTGTCTTTTAAAGCTTGTTCTCACTTCACGACTGGCAATAAATATACTCATCACAATGCGTTTTTGCAAACTACAAACGTGTGGCTCCGTCTATGTTTCATAAATTTTTGGGAGTTTTGTGGTAACGTTACGCGTTGAAAGAAGTAGATGAAGAATGACGACGAGAGAAATTGTGGAGGAGAATGAGGAAGAAGAAGAAGATGAACGACAAAAACGGCTTTAGACCCTTTGCACTCTGGATTCCTTGCACGCGTGAAAAAGAGCCAATATGCGAACATATTTTTGGGTGCCTGTTTCACAGACTCTGTAACTCAATGTGTGTAGTATGTGTGTATGTATATTGCATGGTGAAATAACATTAAAAACTTTTCGCAGGAAAAAAACTTTTATAATCAACTTCCACAATATTTCAGTTTAGTTGTGAATTCTGAGATGATATTTTGTATGAGTATATGTGTTGTGTTTTTTTTTCATCTTCTTCTTATTCTTCGTTTGCTGCCACCGTCACCGCTGCTGTTAATGCTCCCTTTCTATCGTATCATCCAAAATATTCTCATTGAACATTTTGTTTCGATATTCAGTACGGTATGTGAATGTTCCGTGCATATGATGAAAATTGCTCTAACATTTTGCCATTGGTTTTTGTGCTGTAAAATGTTCTGAATCTTATTTAGTGATCACAAACAAATGAACGAACGACTTGTATAAACAACTGTCGTAGAATGGGCAAAATAGAAGGAATGAAAAAGAGTGAAATGCTCATGTAACACACATAAGTGTTTCCGATGGCTTGGTTTTGATAGTGATAGAATCACATTGAAATTGATTGTTGAATTTGTATTGCATAAACATGAGCAATCAATATTTTGTTGTATATAGCATAGTTTAAAAATATGCGAAGAGAAATTAAAATGTTGCGTGGAGATATTTGACATTTCAAAAGTAAATTCTCTAGTGTCGTGCTTTCTATCCACATTTCATCTCTTCACTTTGTCACAATGTACATCGAATTTTTTTAAATGATAGAATCAAAATATTTTACGAAAGCAAAAATTGTGCATTTTTCCAACGAAATCAAATTGTTTCGATGTGAGAATATTACGAGTTTATGATTGCAAAATCAATCCGTTCGTTTTCGTTAGACTTGTGTAAAAATTTTTTTGCTATGAAATCAAAATCGTTCATGTATAAAGCTCTTCATTTAAGACACAACTCATTCGAGGCGCATACGCTAAATTTCTTTAGGTTTGTTAGATTAAATGAGAAATTCAAAGTGTTGTCCTTAGACGATGAAAATAAAAAAGAAACTCATTCAACCGCCCATTGAAATGAAAAAATGGAATATATTTTGAAATCGTCAATTTTCCGGTGTACGGTTCACAGCCCAGAAAGATATGTGTATGTGCGTTTCACATTCAAGAGCGAAAAGATATGGAATAAATAGATGGAGAGATACGAATATTATGCTGCAAATGATATCCTTTTGATTCAAATGAAGTGAGCAAGAGAGTTCCAACAACTTTATAACATAAATAAAATGATGTGTAAGCCGTGCCACATCCCAAGAGTTCTTTCTTCAGTTGAATTCGTACGGCAACTTCGTAATTTGAAATCAGTTCTCGATTAATGAAACAAGTATCAATTCACTTGTGAAAAGCGAATAAAAATCTTCTTGAGTTTTGTACCGATGGAACTTTCGTTCGTCCGTACTTGCTTTTTCGTTCGTAATGTAATTTGGTTGTCTATGAACCTCCTTCTGTGTCAGCCACTTGTCAATCGAGATGTCAAAAAAATATACTATATACATACTGCACAGGCACACCGAATATCTAAACACTCAAAGAATAAACGCATACACACAATGGCAGCGCACACGGTAAAGTGGCTGGAGAGAGCGCACCATAATAAAATACTGTTGCCTTGGACACGAAACATTATTAACTACTTCTGCTTGTGATACTGAATGCTTGAAATGTAATATGAATTTTCTCGTCATCATGTCTCCCATCCGTTGTTCACCGCTCGCCTATCACCCTTCTCGCTCTCTCTCTCTCTGGCTCTCTTGGTCCCTTATTGTCATTTTCTTTTGCAGTTCACTCACAATCATTTCGTGGAGGGCATACACATTACGATTTCATGTTAATGTGCTCAACGACAACGACAAACATCCATTCGAGTGCACGTTTAAACGACGAATCGGCGCTCGAATATATACACAAGAATGACAAGCATTTGAACCAAATAATTTGAACAAGCAAAGAAATGAAATTTAAAATCACTATAGAATATATTCTCTTCCGCTCTATTCCATTTAATATCGCCCAAAGAAAATCGTTTTCCATTGCCATTGTCATTTGTGATTTGTAGCCATTGAGAATGGCTAAAAAATAATATAAAAAACGAGAGAAAAAATAATTTCACAAAATTATTGCTCATAATTTACTCACTTCCCGTAGGTTATTTGAAACGGACGAAAATGTTATTTGCTGAAAATGGTAAATATGAATGTGATTGACAAGTATACGTGCTCGACAGCACATTTGCATCTCTGTATAGATTAAATATTATCTTACAATCGTTTTTTTTTTTTTCATTTTCAAAGTGATTGAAATCACAAAAACTTTCGATTGAATGGGATTTAACATTCAAGCAACGCTGAGCAATACTATCGACCTAATTGAATGAGAAAATAAAGCGAAAAAAGAAGAATTATCGAGACCATTATTAAGAAGTTGTGGAACTGGTGGTGTTGGTGGTTGAAAACCAAACTTCTATCATCAACATCGACAGCAGCAACAAAAAGCAAAACATCGCAATGGCAAAGGGAATTTTTGAATTGTTCAAATATTCAACACATTTTAGCACACAGTTCATTTAAATTAAATTTTCAGAAACCAAGCAAATCTCTATGCAACTTCTCATACTCACATTTTGTTGATGTAAATTACAAAAGCAATAAAAGCAATACACTGACACACACACCCACACACCAGCGACGAGATGTATGCGAACATCGAGCATGTGTATGAGTGTTTTAGGTAAACTAAGAGTGGATAGTACGTATATCGGACCAGTCAGCGAATGCACATCGGCTCGAAATTCTTCAACTAATACTTCTGTTCGTTATGCATGTAGTGCTTCTGTTGCTTCAGCACATAAACACGAAAATATGCTGAAACCAAACACTGTCGATTGAATTGTGATAAGAAAACCGTGTGTGAAATACGGCTCTTCTTACCGTCAATGCGCACATGTAATTTTATGTACATTACATTCTTTGGGTGCTTACCCCAAGCACTTCAAGCATCACTATTTTTATCCATCTTATATTTTGTTCGCTCTCTTGCAGAGAGAATATTGAATGCTTCGTTATTGTTGCACTTCATTCAAATTGATTTTGACGACAAAACAAAAATCCCAAACAATCGACAATCTTGAGACTTCTTCCCGGAGACAACTATTTTGTAATAGATTTACTGAGGCACCGATATGTAACAAGATACCAATTCCAATATAATTGATTTATTGTGATATTTAATGAAAGAAAAGAATGTGTGATTATTCATTATGTTAGTTTTTTTTAATTTAAAATTATCAACAACGCATGTTACGTGCTATGTAATGGTTTTAAAGCAACACCCCGCCTCCCTCAGCACTATTTCGCAGTGATGTTACACATTTAAGTATTGTGTTCACGCTCGCACTTCGAAAACTTAAATAGAAAATAAAGGTATATTTTGAGACTGATGACCTTGAAGCTAGAGCTATAGCTTCTGCGTCAATGAACGAATTCGGTTAAAATGTTGTCAATAGTTCTTTGAAGGATGACTTATTAGTGGTTAATTAAATATTTTAAAAAAACCTCAGAGGAATCTTGTTTTGAAAAAGATAAACCTACCAAATTATGCATTAATTGTTCGTTTCGTACCCCAAACTCTTCTATTAATTATTGCGGCAATTTTACAGTCAATTTTTGTTTCACTGTGAACATTTAGTTCAAAAAGTATTTTCGCTTCGAAAAGCACAAAAAGAAAATCAGCTCCAATATGCTGTAGACAATCATTTTTTCGGTAATTTTAGTTTTCGTTTCAAGACCTTAGTTTCGATTCAAAATCTTTTGAAAAAATCACATAATTTGTATTTTATGATAAAAACGTCATCACCAGACTTAATATCGATTTAATGTCAAATTTTGCGATAAAAGCAAATATTGAAATCGTTTATATTGCAACAAATAAAACTCGATACAAGAACTGTAAGTTCAATAATTTGGAGATTTGAAACAAAATTCGTTCATATTTCTCGTGTATTTTCAGATTTAATTGATGTTTTCATTGGAGAATTGATTGAAAATCTGATAATAAATCAACATTTAATTGCAACTCGTTCTTATTACCATGATAGTTTGTCTTGGTGTGTGAAAAAGAGTGATCCAATCGTATATGTTCTTTGCACTGTGTTCATTATGGCCGGTTTATTTAAAATGTATTACCTTCAAAAGTGTGTGGTTTGAAATCGACGACTTTTCACTGCAGTGAAAGCATGGTTATGGTATGAGTATTGGTAATCCCGAAAATGTGTCCAATCGATTGTATGTGTTTATTTCATGCTTTGCTGGAATGATATTTATTGTTGTTGTTAAGGTTGGCCTTGCTCTATCTATTTTGTCACTGATTCGGAATCATCAAATACAATCGATTCGAGAAATTATTGATGGACATTTTGATTTGGTAGGAGACCAACTCACGCTTACAATGGAACGAGGTAAGTTAGGAGGTAAGAGTATTTTCAAATGAAAATTATTACGTAGATGATAATAGTGAAAACGATTGATACTTTGCAACATTTTTTAGTATAATTCAATGAATCTGCTTGGTCTTTTCAATGGATTATCCACACCGATATCTAAGCGAACTTCAATGGAATGATAAACTTGCGATTGCAACTTCTTATGAATTAGCACGTTCACACATTCAAACAGATAGTGGCATATTTGATCAGCGGAATATTATCTATTGTTTTGAACATCCAAACAATATTATTGAATATCCTTTGAAAATGTTGGTGTGAACAGATTTTGCCCTCCTCAAACAGCTGAATAATTTCATTGGGAGTACGAGCGAAAATGGGTTATTTGAGAGATGATTGAAACTGTTGAAAGCCTATTATTTTAACTCTTGCATTTTGAAAGAAACTACTTCGTTATTTATTATTGTAATTTTTATTTTCTTGAAAATTATTGAAAGCGATTCAATGCTACCATTTGCAAAATGTTGATAACCCCATTTAATGAATAATAACAATGTAACTGAGACCAATATCAAATTGAATCTGAAAACATACTTTTACCCTCCAAAAAAATTGAACTTAGCATTCAAGGTATTTGAGGAAACATTTACCAGCTAACAATAGCCCGATTGTCGTGTTAAAAATAGCATTCTACATTACAATCTACGTTATTTAAAATTCAAAACGAAAAAAAAAATCCACCACCTAAAATAATGCAATAAAGTTGTTTAAGTGCTCAAACATAATGGAAAACTGGCAAAGAAAAACAATTACGTAGCACTTTAATGTCTATCCTTCGGCAACCAACAGGGAGAAAAGAGGAAAAAATAACAATTGTACAGGTTGACGTAATCGAAAATAACAAGAGTGGATTAGGTAATGTGACGAGAAGACAACACAAGAACAGGCAGGAGACGAGATGAAAACAACGGCCGTGTGATACATAAACTGTAGAGACTTTCTTCTTTTTCTTCACTCGCTCTTATTTCTCTTCAGAAATTGAATCGTTTATATTTGAAAAACACCCAATTTGCATATTTATTATTTGAAAATGACGCAGGAATATACATAATAATGTAAAAGCCAAAAATAGCCGATTTTGATGCTACAATTGTAAATATACGAATTTGTGAAAATTCAAGGAGACTCAAGTGTGATTATGGCAGAAAAAAATCAACGCTGTTTGCGTGGAAAGAAAATGAAATGAAAAACATGTTTTCAATTAGCCTCGATTTCTTTCAGTGTTCAAAGAATTTTCTAATCACTTGATCATATCCAATGCGTCATTTTTCATATTAGGCTTATTGAAAAACATGTTTTCAATTAGCCTCGATTTCTTTCAGTGTTCAAAGAATTTTCTAATCACTTGATCATATCCAATGCGTCATTTTTCATATTATTCCATAATAATAGCATCAATATCAACACAGTCATTATCTTAAGAGTATGCAAGAACATCAACAGACAAAAATGATTTAAAATCCTCATAATTCAAGTTGATTTAGGTATGTATATTCTCAATAAATATAAATGTGTGCATTATTTTGCAAAACATACCTTATGCATATTCCCAATGCACTTGAATTAATACACTATGAAGCTAATTCTACTTTTGTGATGAAAATCAATATAATTTAATTAATTAAACCACACAATGATGGGATGCTTTGCCTTCTAAATTGCATTTACATTGTATGAAGAGTGTTTTTTTTTTTTCAAATATTAGTAATGCGCTGGAATGAAATTCAAAGTCGCCAATGACCAACAGAGATTATACAATTTATAACTAGATTTATAATAAACAACATTCGACGATTTAACGATGTGATTTCACTCAACCCAAACAATTTCCATTCATTTTCCCAAAGGGCGAGTGCTGCATAAAGTAAGGTCACTACCATACATCACTTTTGAAATGCGTTACATACTGGCTTCCGGTTAGCATAGACCTCAAAGGGCCTCATTATTTGCAATGTCCTAATCTTTAATAATGTAAAACGTGTTATGGTTCCCTTCTTTTTATCAGATGGCGTTGAATAACATCTCTTGTCCCTTGCACTTTCAAACCGCTTTAAATAGATTACTTAAAGACATTAAGTAAAAGTGGAGGAAAATTAACAATTCAATTATTGTCTTCCATGAAAAAATACAACGCTTCTCGATTTATACAATAAATGGTTCGATACATACATGACGTGTACAATAAGCATTATGACTCAAAACATTGACCACCATCAAACATACTTAAAAATCAATTCAATTTATGAAACCTATTTCATTCACGGGGTGATTCAGTTTAACTGTTAATATACTTTTTGGTCAAATGAAACGCAGATTTTCTGATATGGTTCCATACTGACACTTTTGGGAAAATAATTAAAAACCATCTTTAAAATATATTTAATTCATCGATATGACTTTGATAGTTTGAAGATGCCTATTTTATCGCCAAATCTGTCAGAATTTTTTTCAAAACGACATCATCAAAATCACACGGCTCAAAAGAACTAATGCACCAATACACAGCAGCACACTGAATCCGATTCTGTGTATCCGTATGTGTTGCAAATTCTGCACTCGTAGTTGCTTGTGAAAATTTTACAATACACAGAGAGAACCGGATTCAGTGTGCTGATGTGTGTTGGTGCGTTAGTTCGCTAGAGCCGTGAGATTTTGATGATGTCGCTTTGTAAAATTTTCTGACATCAAATATACAGGACTAAATGCAATACGATTGCCCACTGATCTGACCTGAGTCTATGAAAAGAATAACATCTACTTAAAAGTTCGGATCACTACTTTATGCGGAATTTTGAGTAATTTCATTCAAAAATGACCCATTTAGAAAAATTTCAATGCCAAATTTTGAGTACGAAGCAAAGATTTGTTGATGAAAATAAAATTTGAAAGTATTTTTGCGCCATTCTGTGAACTCCTTGAATTCCAAATTCTTATGAATTTACACTTTTCGAGAAATAAAAAAAATATCAACGTTAGCTTTCCAGTTCACTCAATAATTCGCACACAAACAACCAAACTTGATTAATTATTTTGCTCATTCCATAGATTTAATTTACAATTTTCAGACGAAAATTACATTAGTGAATCTTTCGAATGGAAGTTAAAATATCTATTAGATTAGCAAACACATATTGCCGAAGGATGTTTTTGGCAATCATTAAAATCAATAGCAAAATTAATTTCGATGCGATAAATAAAAGCGTACATAATCATTTCCAATATTCGGTGGCATATGATTGGCAATGGGAGAGAGATTCAAACAATACAAATACAAATAAATACGGACAATTACGGACTTTAATAAGTCTCGAAAGTTTTTGTTTTTACGAAATATAAACATGTTTGGTTGCGGTTCGTGGTAACGATTGAACATCGCAATTGAAGTGCGCAATTTTTCTCTTCTTTAAATACAGGCCATTTATATATGTGTTGTATTTTGTGATTGCTAAATATTGGCATCGCCATCAATACAGCATCAGCAATTCCATTAAAATATAATCGAATAGTTAAAAGAATTGAAAAATTGTGTGAGATGTAATAATGTGTTGACCGCAGTTTTAGCATATTTATATATTTAACAGCACCAATGGATAAAAGTCCCAACAACGGGATTTAAGTGAACGGGATGCCCATATGCTTATACATAACTATGTCGTTGACTATTATTTTGTAGTGTGGCCAACTTTTGCTGTATTTACCAATACAACGCATTTCGTTTGATTGTTTCAATGATTATTTATTTAATTTATTTATTTTTTTTACTCTTATTTGATCTGAAGTTGTTATTTTCATCGTCGCCATTAGTGAAATTGCACAATATTTTGAAAAACAATCCCACAATCTGAAGTAATCATCAAAAATGTGGGCAAGTTTGAAGCAATGGTGAGTGGGATGCCACTGGTAATGCTGCTGCTGCTTTGGCTGGTGCTGTTTCACTGTGTGCCACTCTATTTTATGTTTTATGTAATATGCAAGCGACGGATTAATTGTAACTTTTGCTATCGACGTCATCATACCTTCACTCAACAACAATAAAATTCATTTTGTGGTTAGGTTATTTTACGTCGTGTTCATATATCTTTCTTTTTCTATAGGTGGCTATAAGCGCGGTGTGCCCGCGGTTAAATGTCATTTACCAAATGCCATCATTGTAGCTACCGTTGCTGTTTATAAGCTGCTGGCTAAAAATGTTTACGTTCGAAATGAACGTAGCATCGAGCAAACCATGCGTGTATGTGCAGCGGTAACGGGAGAGATAGAAAGGCATTGGGTTAAATTCGACACACAAAAAATGGAGGTATGAGAGAAAGAGTGAACGAGATTCACAAAAATCTGGTCGGTACCACTATGCCATTGATTATACGCTAAAAAAGCTCAAATGCCTGGAACACAGTGAGCATAACACAGTGTCTCGCCCAAGTATCCGCTCGATATGCTGGAATGTGAACAATTATTGTGATTCACTTTTACACATTCACACTACCGGTAATAATTTTGGAACCAAAAGCAATAACAAATGCTATACCACATCGATATCCTCTCACGCTGACATTCGTTGTCGTCATTTTCGTGTCCATTGAGTACAGAGAACGTGTTTTACAAAAAAAAAAGTAAAGTCGGCGAGTTAACAAACAGAGGGCGACGAAGAGAAAAATAGACCCTTGCAATTTACTACATTTTTTTGCTACTTTTGTAACATAACCGCTACATGTCAGAGTTACAACAAGTAAATCATGTATGCCGTGTTTCACATTTGGGAGCAGCGAGAAAATGTCATAAATGCAAGCATTATCTCTAATATTTAACCAAATACATATAAAAGCCGACATACGAAGGGAGACCAAATGAGAGAGAGAGAGAGAGAGCCGCGAAGCCACCGAAAGTTATTATAATCACTTTTGCTCAACCATCTGATTATGACATCAATCAAATCCTTTCAAACATTAATTCAACTTTATTGTCTGTGTTTATGTTTACCGAATATCTAGTGTATGATGTGCGAATGTGGAGGTTTGGTGTAGAAACACCACTTTTATTTTACATGCTTTTAATAAAATCGACTCTGGCATTTGCTATTTACGAAGAGAGAGAGAGAGAGAGAGAGAGAGTTTTCGAAAATTGAAAATCACGAAAATTCTCAAATTGACTTTGCGAAATAAAGTACCGACATGAATTTGTGAGAGAAAGCAGGGACGAATGAGAGAATAATTGAGCTTGAGCATTTCAACATTTGCAATGGATCGAAGGACTGAATGTTGGATTTCAAGCGGAAAAATTCGAACCACAAGAGATGCAAAGAAACTTTTGAGTGAGTTCGCGAAACCTAATCTTTTTGCTCGAGTGCAAATCTGATTAAAATATAAATTGTAAATTCGCACTATGAACTTGGTGTTGCATTACAATCTAGTGCAGTCAAGTATTGATTTTCGTTGAAAGTTTTTCCATTGCCTGTACAACATGCTGAGAGATTCATGCATTACCACTCTCGACTACCAAATGCGACTGCCACTTGGCGAATCCAAGCAATGAATTTACTTGACTTTTCGACTAATATGTTGCGCATACAATTCATTTGTAGATTGTATTATCTATGGAAAATCAGAGCTTACGGATGTAAAATGGAATGGGAGCGGGCAAAAGTTGGGCGGATGAATGAGACACACTGCACTCACTAAAATATTTTGTTGAAATGGTAAAATGTAAGCATTTATGCAAAACAAATCGACTTGTTACAGCTTGATAATCACCTTATCTTTCTATCTTTCTACAATATATCTAAATTACACTAAAAACACTTAAACATGCATATAATAAGCAATATTTGGTATCGTGCTAGTTCATGGCATTTTCGTATAAGTGCTCGTCAAGAATTCTCACTTCGAAAATCCGGCCATATTTCGATAAGCAGAGCAGGCATTTTCTTTTGCAGGTAATATCTTTGTGGGTCTAAGAGACTGAGAGAGAAAGATAGAGAGAGAGAGAGACAGAGAGAGGAACGAGGGAGAAGTAACACACTGAAGTACTCTAAAGCGGCGGCACCAGTATTCCGCGATGGTATTTGGATATTTGCACCTTTTATGATTTATGACTTTAGCCATAATTCAATATGTATTACGAAACTGGCACTTCATGTTTCGGCGCTTCTTTTTCACTGTGTGTTGCAAATTTGAAATGTTTTGCATATATATGGAAATACAATATACATATATCAAGCAGGGAGAGGATGCGAGATCACAATTCAGTCGTCAAAATTGATGATTACCTAAGCCATCGTTAATGTAAGCTGTCGCCATTTCCTGCGAATGAGATTTGCACATATTAACATCATTACATAATCGCTCTTAAGATGAAGTGCAAGGAATTTAGTTTAGTTTAGTTTTGTTACATTCAAAATGCGAGCACCAGCTATTTTGAATTTTCCCATTTTTTTATTTGAGTTTTTTCATCCATAATTTTCCAGTTGAAATCCTTTTTGTTTAACATGATTATTTTGGTAACAGACGTGAAAATACTCAGACAAATTAACGTATATGTGTTTGTATGTGATTGTGAAGGCGAGAGGAATTTAATTTGCGCTGCATGAATTGTTGCCATTGAATGTGCACAATCAAAAGAATTAGAAACGAAGGACGTAACATTTTTCAGATTTCTCTGTTTCAACCGTAATCTCTCCCTCTCTCTTTTTTTTTCTACATTTATTCAATTTGGCCAGTTTGTGCAAAGCGTTGCAAAGTGAGTGATGCACCAAACTGCCTGCATTTTCTTAATATTTCATGCATATTTTTTGCTTTTGGTATAATTATATGCATCGTGAAGATCTTTCATCGGATTTGAATACACGTTGGTTTTTTTTTGAATTACAAAACTTAATTTAAAAATGTTGCATGTTACTGTAAATTACTATTTGTGTGTCTGTATTTTGTCTCTGTGTTACAAAATTGGTTTCGAAAACTCGGGCGTTTCATATGATTGGCGAGATGCTGTCGTTGCCAGGACCACAGAATTTCGTGTGATTTCATCATCAAACGCATTGATTTACATGTATATGATTTATTTGGAATATTTGCAAATAATCCCACTCTGTTTTCTCTTTCTCTATCTCTCGTGCTCTCTCGCTCTAGGTAGATTTGAAAATGGATGGAAAAACGCTTGATACCGCAGGACATTTAATACATATTCGCATTTTGTCTGTCTACATATATGTTATAAGACAGCGTCCCTGAAAATATCATGAACCCAAACTTCATCGAAAATTATACTAAAAAATTGAACGAAATCAGAATGCTTTTGATTATATGATTGCATGCACAAAATGTTATTGCGAACGCGAACGAGAACGCCAGTCACAAAACAGTGCACAGGGAATGAAGAACGACAGGCTAGAGGGATAAAGGTAGAGAGAGATAGAGATTCTGTTTCGCATAGTTTACCTTGCACCCTTTGGCTATTTTATCATGATACACATTCGTACACAACACAGCCTCGCATCGACATGTTACGATTATTTTTCGGATATGATGAATAAAGACATGGAAGGGATATTTCCATGTAAAATACGATGAAAGTATGCATGGGTTTAATTTTGTTGCCTAATCAGCTCCCCCATCGCATCCTTTTTGTTTTTATTAACCAGCTTATTTTCACTAAAACTACCGTCTGCCAAACCGAATGTTAGGCAGTAATTTCGAACCGCTCATTTTCGCATTTTCATAATAATCAAACGAATATGGATTGATAGACAACAAAACACATGAATTTAATGAGTATTATATATAGTTTGGTGTATATACAATGAATGCTGTCAGGCCAAAAGCACAAATCGAACTGTTCATGCATTAATATCATACATATCTGTCTAATTTTCATTTGTTTAATGTTTCATCGGAATTTTTCTTTTTTTTCAGTTATTTTTCGCTTCTAATGTGGATTTTTCGAATTTGTATAATTTTTGACGCGAAAATCCATTGCAAATCGGAAAAAGTTATCTTGGATCCAAAAACCCTAGCAAATTGGAAGAATTCTCCGCAATTTTCTACATTGATGAGCTACAAAACAAGGTCTTCACTTTTTGAATCAAGAACCCAAGCAAATTCGAATAATTTTCGCAAAAAAAATTCTCATCCAAATCACAGAGGAGATAAACCTCCCCTACCCCAACCCCCTCCGCATACTACTGCACCACATTGAAGTGTAAAAGCCAATCGATACAGAAAACTATTACTCTACAATCTAGAACAATTTTCAACATGGAACAGCGAGAACAACACATTTCCAACCTTAAATCTGAATATAGTAGACTAGTGTGTCTTTTCATAATTATATCCTCCGGCACTTTGTTCATAATTCTCGAATAAAATAATTGAATCTTGTCGAAGCGTGTGCAAAGAAATTGGAGCAGAATTTCTCCGATAGATAATGCACATGTTTGAAAATGTTTAACGATAACACGGTTATCCGATTTACCTAGTCATTTCTAGCTGCTATCAGTTTAAAATTTAAATGGTTGATTATTAAATGGGATAAAGAACAATAACCGATGATGATTTTGTAGAAATGAATTATAAAAAAATGAAAAGATTTCACATATCGAATACTAAACTCAAGCAATTTATAATCTGAATAATAATAATCATAAAGCCAAATCTTTATCGGATCATTAAAATGAAAATCAAATGCGAAAATAAATTCACGAACGTTGCGTAGATACAAAGAAGTTGGTTGCATATCTTCTGCCAATGCTATAATAACATTTTATGGCTATCAATTAAAATTACATAATGTTTTAAGCAAACATGTGAATGAACTTGCGACAATTTTTCGAAAAATACTTTTTTTTCCTTGAAAATGGTGTGGATAAACACGATGGATAAAGAGTGGACAATGCAGAAGAAAATGTCGATAGATTCGCTTTTTTATCGGCCAAAGTATGTTTGTTTTTCCATCTCCATTCTTTTTTTTGCATGAAATTGACATAAAACTAACTCTCTCGACGGATCTAGAGTATAACGGCACCCAAAGTCAAAGTATCTAAGAAATGTAACAAACAAGTCAAAACAAGGGTTTGACATGGTGTTCAATGCAATGTTTTCGTATGGATTTCTCTTTTGTTGTTGTTGCCTTAGTGAATTTATTTTACGCTTGCATTCAAGCGAAGATTTATGTAATTTGAATTGACACAAGTTCAAAGCTTGAACTTTGTTGTCGACAATGTGTCCTGGTATCGGACTTTTGTATACACTGATGCAACGGCGTACACCACCATTTTCATCGAAGAACAATATTGATCATAAAAGCGTTGAAAGCAAACTGCAAATTCCAAACGCGCGCACACAAGCGAATCGAAACGAGCGAAAATTGATTGTTCGAAAACAAATTGGCATCGAACCGAATGAAAAAAAAAAAAACAGAACGAAAAGTCCGAGTTAAAAAAATGTAATGAATGTAAACAGTGGGATCAGTTGTGCTGTCGGTTTGGACGATTGGCATATAGGTCGACTTTCGTGTGTCGGTGAAAGCATTAAATTATAGCTTAAGAGAAATTTGGCTTTCACAACGGAAAAATATGCTCATGTTTGAAAGAATCACCTTTTAGTTTCGTCTTTGTTTCTCTCTCTCTTTTCTGTCGTTTGCGTTTGGTGTTGAATGCGCGTGTCGCATATGCCCAGAATAAATAAATAAGTTTTGTTGCATTAAATTTCCAACGATATTGGCAAATAAATAAATTTGTTGATTTTATGTAATTGTGCATTTATCATAGGGTGTACAATTATACAGCCAGCCAGTCAAGTTGAGCCGAATAATAAAGACTAATATTACTTGGCGGTGCCAATACACATTGTACACAGCGACCATGTGTGTACCATTAAAAATATACAATGACGACAAGATGGAGAAAAAGTTCCAGTGCAGTGGCTCTTGTTCTCTCCGTGGTGGCATTTTCTCGCCTTTCGCCTTTCGTGCTTCACACTTTCTCTATCTAAATCACTCTATTTTTCATTTTCTCTCATTCGGTCGCAATGTTTGTGCAAGTGTGTCGTCGTTGGTCGTCGTATTTTTCTTGTATTTTATTTATGGTGTGCGCTTAGTGTGTGTGGATATCTAAATAGCAAAAAAAAAAAGATATAAGATATGGCCGAAGTGAGCTAGAACCGACATTTTCGTCTCGTGTGTCTATGTTCATTCGACATTTATTGCTTTGCCACGTTCGTTATGTAGAGAGAGAAAAACGAAGTAGTCATGTCGACAATATGTATGCAGTCACATCGTGAATTTACCATGGCTGTTGTGTGTGAGTGCATGTATCGTCTTTGTGCCGTTGTTTTTATTCATCGTATTTGGCCATTCGTTTTGTTAATGCTTTCACATATTAGTGTTTGTAATATCATTTATGTGGGTCTGTTGGCCTTTCCATCTCTTTATTTCCATCTCTTTTCCATCTTGTCGCCTTATTTGTTTGCCTCTTGCCATATCGCAATTGTGCAGTGCAGTGTGCACTGACACCAGCTAAACTGAGCAAATAGAAGCAAGCTAGTACTACAGGCACCTAATATTGGTCGGTTCGGTGTATTAAATGTATTATTGTTTTTCTTGCACGATCGCTCAAAGTAAAATAGCGAAGGGATAATACCAAAATGAACAGAAAAATAAAATACATATTGTACACATGACGGCAAAACGAACAACACCATTCACTTTATTCTCGCTCAATCCAATTTCTTACGAAAAATTTCCGAAGCCGAAGCAAATAAGTCAAGGGAAACAAACCACTGAATTTAAATATGTAATGGAAGATATTAATAGATGGGGTGCATGCGACCGTTCTCTCTCTCTTTTTCACTCTTTCGTTCTTTCGCTTTCTGGTAAACCGTGTGTTTGTGCGCGCTCAAAAGATCCGGTGGAAACTAGATACTGATGGTGTTTTCGGTAATAAATAAAGCCACTAAGTAAAATAAAAGCTTACTTCATAGAAACGAAAGAGAAAATGGAGCGATGACGACGACGACGACCACGACGTCAACGGTGAAGATGACGACGAAACGAAGCAATAGAAAAGAAAACAATAAGAGTTACGGTAGATTGCAGCAACGTGTGGAGTAGATGAATGATGGTTGGAAGTGCAAAGAGACGAGATGAAACTCTGTGGCCAAATTAATTGGCAAAAACCACTAAAATACAAACCATAGACCAACAGAGCAGCACTAAGAAGTCGCGTATAATGGGTGTACAGTGTGCACACACAATAGAATAACAACGAGCCATCACCAGCTGAGCGAACTCCGTCATCATTTGCTATACATTAGTTGGCTTCAATCTCGTAGCGTAGATTAAGCAAAGCAACAAAAACAGCAACTATTTTGAAATCCATGTGCATTAGGGTGGGTCAATTTTTTTGCATCAAATGCTCATCGCGATTTTGGCCAAGGAACCATATGTCCAAAATGAATTTCGAGTCTGCGGATTTTTCTATGTAGATATTTTCAGACAATACATTGAACTAACTGGTCAGTTGAGCTGACAGCACGTTA